>NC_092529.1:981785-1308214 GCF_037038585.1 Patagioenas fasciata | reverse complement strand
TTGACAAGAAAACATGCAGTTAGGGGAGAAGGAAAAGAAATTGTGTCTGCACACAACTGTGCTACCAAATAAACCATTCAACAAGTAACGATTGCGGATATTGTGAGCTGGAAAAGAGGCCCCATCATCCTCCCATCACGAGGGTACAAAAATGGGGAAAGGAAAAGGCCGATCAGTAAAAGAGTGAGCAGGTCAAGCAAATGAAGACGTCTATGGGGACTTTAGAGTTAACCTGGAAGACAGAATGTTCTGCTGAGGCTCGTGCGCAAGGTTAAGCCTGTACGTATTTCTCTCCCCCCAGGTCTGCTGTTTCCAAGCCTCATTAACCATTTTGCTGAACATTACAATCATTATTCTTCTGCCATGTTACATCACATTTTTCAACCTTTTAGGTACAGACCTTAGAATTATTGATCCAATGAATCACACTGGCTTAGGCGCCGGCTGCTGCTGAAACTCTCCTGGAGAAACCAGGGCGTTGGCTAAATATTGAACACTTTTTCTGAATACTCTCGAAGTGAGGGGGTATTTTTCCACCTGGAAGAAGCAGCAGCGTGGGGGCATCACATTTTTGCCTTTTCTGTGTTACTGTGTGATGTTTGGGGCATCTACAGCAATGAGGCATAAACACAAAAAAACCCCAAACATGTATTTTCTTTTTCATTACTGAAAATAATAAGATTTCTATAGCATAGAGGCATTCTACGCTCAATACCTGAGGCTAGCGATATTATTTTGGCATTTTATTTACCAGCTAGGTTGATTTGGCATGCAACGGGAGGAGGATGAATGGGTTTGATCGACCTCTTGGGGTGGTAACCTCCAGCAGAAGAGGCTTTATGAGAATCACACACAATGATCGTTGGTTATGCACCTGTAATATCTACAATGCCACCGTAGATGTGACAGAGGCAGGTAGGCATTGGCCATCTTTATTTTCACGTATTTTGGGAATGTCAAAAGACTGAACTATTTGTGCGAACGAGTGATTTTGACTGAGCTACAGCAAAGTCCTGCCCTGGCTGCCCAAGAACACATCTGTGCATCACGTTCGGAGCTTTGGCTTCTTGTCTTGTAATCAGGATTATGGTATTAAAGAATGGACCTAGAGTTTGTTCATGATTGGTATAATTTGAAATCTAGAATAAACAGCAGCCAAATGTGATAATCTCTCAGACAATGGTGATGGTTGTTGAACCATAAAAATCTGAAATAAGGTCTTTTAGAAGAAATACTGTGAAATCACGGATGAAATAAAACACGGTGAAGGTATGAAAAGTCACCCTGTTTCCGATACACGTCCCCTAATTACGGAGCTGTTCATAAACCTTGATCAGCTTCTGTAATAGACGTGACAAGACAGTAATGATGAACTAACTAAAGCAAAGATATTAAAGATTCCCAAGCATCTGCTAATCTGAGACATAAAAATAAGTAGTTTAATGCTGAACAACTCAGCTCTGGTGGACTCATCTCAGATTGAATCCAGGTGTACTTAGGGGAAAAAAAAAATGCAGGACTTGAAGTGTAGGAATTAGCCCAGGGGCAGGCCTGAAAACAGACTTTATTAAACAGAGTGTAAAGAGGAGGCTGGGAGGATCATATCTGTAGAGCAAAGGATTATTTTTATTTCCATCGTCTGGGTGCCTGTAGGGCAGAACAAACACATCCTGCCTGGAAGAGCCTGAAACCCGGACAAGGTGCTCATATCCCCGGCTGCTCCGGGCAATTTGTAACAGAGCTGGGAACAAGATGTTCCAAGTCTCAGGTTCATGCTTGAACATCAGGTTGCTTTGTCTTCTATCTCAAGCACCTCACGTTTGGTTTTCTGTTGTTGTTGGGCTTCTTAAAGCTGCCAGAGAAATCCTGCACCGTCCCTTGTGTGGGAATAGAAGAGTATTCCCCAAAGAATATAAACGAGATTAATACTCATTAATTATTAGATAAATTATAATGATCTTTAAAAATATCAACTAAGCTAATTGCATTGTAACACTTCTCCTTTTGTGTTTACAGAATGAAATGCGTAATTCATGGGTTTAACAACTCCCAGCACTAAACTGGGATTCCAAAGCTGCATATGGATGTTCAGTTTAGCACAAAATATACATTGGCAATGAACTTAAGACAACATATTTTGGCAGATCTGAGTTTCTCTTGGTAAGGTTCAAGAGGAATGAGCTGGTTTATTTATTTTGTAGAAAAATGTTTTGATAGAATATTCAACAGAATCTCCCAATTCATTCGCCTGGTTTCTTTTTAAGAATAAAGAGAAATAGTTAATAATTTTGAATGAAATTAACTTTTCTTTAGCAAAGCGAACACCACCAACACAAAGCCGCGGTAATTCTCTTGCAGCTTTCCAAAACAATTAGGCGGTAATGACTGCTGAAGAGATTTTCATGTCGTTTCAAACAGTGGTTGGAACAATTGGAAGCTGCAAATTTTTTCTCATTGTGACTTTATTATCTGCGAGGAAATGACTAATTTGGAGTTTGTTATTATTGTTTTATAGTCCATGAAATATAACTATGTAAGTAAACATTTCCGTGAATTTAAATATATAAAATACATAATGCGGTACAGTTGAAAATGAAATAGTTCTTTAGCTGAGACTGAGCCAGGTTTCGTGATAACCGGGGCTGAAGTCTGTGGGCTTCAGTTCTCCGGTACAGTCAGAGCTGCTGGCGGGTTCTGCATCAAACACCATCCAGATGATGCAACCAGAACCTGGGCCTTTGCCCCTGCTTAACTCGGAGCTCTTGATGCCCTTGAGCTTGGCCTCTGCACAGCTCGGAGCTCTTGGTGCTCTTGAGTTTGGCCACTACACAGCTTGGAGCTCTCGGTCCCCTTGACCTTGGCCTCTTCACAGCTCAGAGCTCTTGGTGCCCTTGACCTTGGCCACTGCACAGCTCAGAGCTCTCAGTCCCCTTGACCTTGGCCACTGCACAGCTCAGAGCTCTCAGTCCCCTTGACCTTGGCCTCTTCACAGCTCGGAGCTCTTGGTGCCCTTGACCTTGGCCACTGCACAGCTCAGAACTCTGAGTCCCCTTGGCCTTTGCCCCTGCACAGCTCGGGGCTCTCGGTCTGGGTGTCCCCAAGCCGGGGCTGCCAGCCCGGGATGCTCCACCGCAGCCTTGACCTTGTCAGGACAGTGAGACAGATGCTGCAGCCAAAGCACGCGCAGCCCTCGGCTCGCGAGCAGCTTCTACTGTGTAATTATGATATTGTGCTCTCTTCCTAGGCCTATTTTGTATAGTATTCCGTTCCCTGAGCTGTCTTGAGGAGCTGCACATCTCTGCATGCTCTGGTCATCCTCAGCAAACATCTCCACAAGGTTAAGGGCTGAGGAGCAGCAAGAGCCCCAGGATGAGGAGGAGCTGGTGGGTGCTGCTGGCTGGGAGATGTGGGCGGTCAGGGTTGACCATGGGTGTTTTGCAGATAATACAGTTTATATTAGTTATTCACCACCAATAGCTATGTCCCTTCTGAGACACATATCTATATAAAGATAAAGACATGTAATTCATTTAAAGATGACCTGTGGTTAAGAATTATTGTATATTGCCTTTCAGTGAGACTGCTCATCCTTATTTTTTTTTTTAATTTTCTATCTTAATTTGAGTATATGAGTAATGACATCTGAACAATATTTGAAATAATGTGTTCCTCACCTTTGAACAACTGTTGATTAAAGTAGTTCCATTAACAGGGCAGCAAAGAGAAGCATTGTTTTCCTATTGGATCCTCTGGCACCGAGCAAGGTCTGGATTTATACTGCAACCTTTTTCTTTGTAGAAACGCCAATATAAACCTTGCTCCTCTGCATGTCAGTGCAGGGCCTGTCTCGCCCCAGCCTGCTCGCTCCTGAGAGCTCTGATCTGCTCTTTGAGTCCCGTCCAGCTGCTCTGCCCCAGGTCCCTCCCTGCAGCTCCGCGCCAGATGCTCTCTGGCATCTCACCCTCTCCTCACCTCGCCCGCATCCCCAGCTCCACCCCAGAGCCATTTCTTTCCAGGCTATTTTGATCCTCATCCAGACCATATGTGTTTCCTTCCCTTCCAAGCACAGCAAACGTGTCGCTGGACGTGAACATGGCTGTTGGTCACATCCTGCCCTTTTCTCCCCAGCAGCGCCCGAACGGATGTTCTTACCACGCCATGCCGCGCCTTGCCAGCGCTCCCGTCACCTCTGCTCCCTTTATGTGTTACACCGCCCCGGTGCATAGGAAAAAACACCATCCCCATTGTTTCTGTAAGCTATTGTGTTAACCTTTAAATCCCCTTTGACACCTGGCTGTGTCCAACAGCTGCCGCTGGTGCTGCTCAGGTGAACAACGTGCTGTGACTTCTGCTCCCCGCTATTCCCTGACCCCTCTCCCAACCTGTGCTGGTTGTCCCTCCCATAGCATCCTGTCCATCACACAGGTTGTCACCCGCCAGCTGTCTCCTCTGTTCCTTACAATGCCAAGAAAAACGGGATCCTTAATCCTGATTTCCAGGCTGTACCATAAAGAATAAGGATTATGATCATCGGTGCCATTCTGATTTATTCCATTATAGTACCTGTTTATAGCACATGAGCTTCATTGTGTAGTAACGACAGAGATAAATTTTGGCCCCTTATTTTTCATAACCATTTGCTAGCTGTACATCATCAATTTTCCTCTCGTTTGGATACTTGCTTCTACTTTGGGAAAAATAAAAATATCCCAGTTGTCTAGGTAATAAAGCCGGTGAAACAAATTCTGAAGTGCATTTTACAATGGAATTTGATTGTGATAATTTTTCATGTGTTAAAAAAAAAAAAAAGAGCTTTCTCTGGGAAGTGTCTGGGTTTACGCTTTGTTGGGATTTTGTACATCCAGAACTCGTAGTCATTTGGAAGAGCTCATTTTTTTCATAGGAACACAGAAACATCCCAGCATGGTTTACTGAGAAACTATATATTATCATTTAATGAGGCTTGAAATTGTACAGCTAACATTTGAAAAGGAGACTATAAGCAGAGTGAATCCCTCGTGGTCCCCCGTCCCCACAGCTCGGGAGACATCGTGTCCCCGGGTGGAAATGGGGACTGTGGCTCCCAGGATTTGGAAGCAAAGTTGGGGTGCTGTGCATGGGCTGGGACCACAAAATCAGAGCTGCAGGCAATAGGGATGCTCCCTCTCCCCACTGCTTCTCACCTCTGCTTTCCCACTCACTGTGCACAAACTTACCAACCAAATGCTCTTCATTTATTTTGTATTATTAACAGGGAAATTGAAGAAATATTCAGATAACTTCGCAACGGTCCTATTGCACAAGAATGAGGAATTATCTATACAGCAGTTCTGTGATATTGTTCCTCAGCTGCAGTCCTTGAGAGATCACTGCAATTGTTCACATTCAAACAAAAGGAGTCTAATGAAAGTATTTTAATCGGCTGATCAGCTATTCAGAGAGACAGGGATGGCCGTGCTAGGTGTCTTTGGAGCCTGGCAATGAGCGCAGTGACGGTAATCAGAATATTCATATTTATTTACGCTTCTTTGCAAGCTGTTGTGTGCACAATGTTGTTGGAGGTTGCTTTAGCTTCAGATTTCCTTCCCTGCACCCTGTGTCATTTAAAGAGCTCCAGGTCTAGTTACAAAGCTGGTCTTGATGTCTCAAACTCAGGAGGCTCAGCTCCATCAGCTCCATGTGTAGTTCAGGGTGGGAAGATCTACTAGAAAGCCATTCAAATGAGCTAATATAGTCCCACGTTCTGCTATTTTGAAATCCTTTTGGACAGTGTAAACTTTTGGATTACGTGGTTTAAAGATGGGGCTTTCTGATGGGAATGCAGCTCTTGCAGCTTTCAGACTGTGGAAGGTGTTTTCTGCACACCCCGAGCAGTTTTCTGTCAGACATCAACAAGGACGAAACCTCCTTCAGGAACCACGAAGTTGGTGGGAAGTCCTCTCCTCCTCCTCCTCCACGCCGTGAATATTGCGATCAGAGAACAAAAGTCTAGCGAGAAACACTAGAAGACAGTCAACAATCAACGTTTTATTAGAGCTTGTCCAGGTTGAAGGAGATTTGTCTCTGTCATAGGTAATGAGATCCTACCAAGGTCCCAAGACGTGCTGTCATTCATCGTTTTGCATAAAATCCTTTACTAAAGAGCCTGTGACCCTCTGAGTCCTCACTGGTGTGTGAAGCATCGCAAGACACTTGCTTGGAGTCAACCAGAGGGGAGAGATGTGTGTTCTGCTCAGACAAACCCATCGTGCAGACACATGGTGAGGTTATTTCTGCAAGTTCATTCTTTCCAATGCTGGAAATGTGTCCTCTCCTTTGCAGCAACCACAAGAAGAAGGAAGATGAGAAGTGACTGCAGTTCACTAAGATCTTTAAAGAGAGGGTTCGCTTCAGCTCAGGCAGCTTCCAGCTCTGAAAAGCAGCTGATACCGGAGGTAAGAAAAAGTAAGTTTACTCATATGTTCCTAACGAAGATAAGGGAAGGGAGTTGAAGGAGTAAGACAGAGTTTATGTTTCTTTAGTTGTATTTAGGTTTCACATCGTGCTTATTAAAGATGAAGTATCTTTCACTGTGTTTATTTTCCAACTAAAAGGATATAGGTGTGTGTATATATATATATTTATTATTATTATTTATTTTACCAGAAAATATATGCATTCTCCCAAATCCCCATATTCTGTGAATAACCTGCTGATGGAAAGAGTCTCTGGATAAATCTATGGCTCACGCCAGCACATGTGGAGAATCAGAACTGGCTGGAACTGTTGAAAATTACAGCACTGAGTACAAAATTTCCCCTGAAAAGAACAGACCAACTAGCAGTTCTGTTCCTGATACACCATGGCTACAAAATAGTGATGTATCCATTTCAAGTAAACTCACATAATTGTCCATCAGACTTCAGAGGTGATGTCAGAGGAACCCACAAGAATCAGTCTTTTGTTGCTATGGTTTCATATACACGTCCAAGTAGAGCACATTGTGTAGAACTTTGAATTAAGACAAGCTAAGTTTAGTTAAGCGCTTCTTAATTCTGTCTGTCTCATTCCTCTACTGCGTTCTGCCCTTCTGCATTGCCAAAAACTGTTGAACTATTGCATCAAATGATCAGACAATATCACTTTACCCAGGGGAGCACGCTGTACTTACAGAAAGGAAGATATTTTGCTTTAACTGAAACGGATCCTTACAAATACATTCTGAAATAAGTGAAAAGAAAGGACACGCAATGCAAGAAAATGTCTGTATTGAGAATGTGGATTTTGTTCATGCTTTGTCTATGTAATACCTGGAGTCCTTGTGCTGCTGCTACTCTTTGTAGTAAATTGTATATCACCTCTTTTTACTCTTATTTTCGCTGTTACCTGTTCTTCTTTCCTCTTCAGAAAATGTTATAAAAGAGAAAATTACTAAGTTTGAGGATCAGATGAGAAGAAAATGATGTGTTTCCTGTCCATCTAATCAGCGATTGCTTGTGATCCTATCAGCGGTGGCGAGGCAAATAACGGTGGGACCTGCGGAACAGCTCCAGCTGAGCGAATCAGCGCTGATGAATAGTCAGCACCTCACCGGTCGTTCTGACTTTCTTTTCAGATTTTGGGTCAATTCATATTTTTTGAATATTCTCGATGGGAGAGAAAAATATTCAAGGAAAGATCCCAGAAAACTGCTGGGAGCTGCTTGCTTTGTGTGTATCTGTACATCCATATATTTCTGCATGGATATATGAATATGGATATATGAATATGAATATGGTTTTGTTCATCTCCTGCCCCCCTCCCAGACACAGCAGCGGGTCCAGCCGGCCAAGCACACCAAGGGTCAATATGGGATTTACTGTCTGCATTGGAGCAATTCTGCACATTTCAGCAGCAGGACGAACGGCAGCAGCATTTCCACATCCCTTCTTCTCAACCAGAAAATTGAAATGTCCGTCAGTAAAACGCTTTTCTGGCCATTTGTGGTGATTACTCTGATTACCTCCAGAAGATTGAGGGCATCAAATTCCAAGTTAGTTCTGAGGATCCTTTGCAAGTCCTTAATGTGATGTGGGTCTTGCTCTTCTTTGAGCAGATGCACTTGCCTGTTATGTCTAAGATGTGAATGGCAGCGTATAACTCTTTTATTTCCTTTTCAGAGAAACAATGAAGGTTGTCCAAGAGTTTCAATCCGAATGGAGGTTTGGGTGAAGTAATGAAGGAGACGGCCTCACAGAACCCAAGAGCGCGGGTCAGTGCCCAGGGTGAGATGCTGCGTATCCATCAGTAAGAGACCATCGTGCTGCTCCCTGAGCAAAGCACTTGCATAGCATTTCAAATATGTTTGCTGAAATGCATATAATGATGACAGAACCAGGGTGAATTTCAGTCTGTGGCTTTTTCCCCCTGGTAAAATAAATGAGGGTTATTTTTTCTGACCCTGCTGTGTGTTAGTGTAGCATGAAAAACCTATTTATTGAAAAATAAGTTGCATAGTGAGTTCTGGGGCTTGAATTTACTTTTGAATAGCAAGAGAGAGACTGTGGCTTTCCTATAGCATTTAAGACTGTTAGTGTTAAGAATGAGTTATGTGCTTTTAATGGGATGTTACCTTGAGATAATGTAACTTCATTGATAAGCCTTAGAATATACTTTGAATAAGTTTTGTACTTGGTAGTGGCCTCGAGTGTATCTCATTACGAGTGGAATTGAAAACAAAACTCCCATATCCTCTGTGGAAATACCCACCACGGCGTGGCATGATAATATTGCTGTGTATGTCGGCATTTGCTGCATGCAGTCGGTTTCCAAAGCAAAAGAGAGCTCGGCCTTGGCACAACTCAACCAGGGATCCCGGTCAGCTGTGCGGGGGCCGTCTCTCTGTTTGCAGTCGTAGGGACCCCAAAGCCACCCAGAAGTTTCCTTTCAGTGGTTAACATGTGTTAAAACACCTCACGTCTGGAAGAAGTGATGACTATAGGTAGAATTGTATGATCATTTTGGTTGGAAGAGACCCTCAAGATCATCAGGTCCAACCATAACCCACCCCTGGCACTAACCCATGTCCATGAGAACCTCATCTCCGTCTGTCCAGCCCTCCAGGGATGGTGACTCCAGCACTGCCCTGGGCAGCCTGTTCCAATGCCCCACAGCCCCTTGGGGAAGAAATTCTTCCCCAGATCCAACCTCACCCTCCCCTGGGGCAACTTGAGGCCGTTTCCTCTGCTCCTGGCGCTTGTTCCTGGGGAGCAGAGCCCGACCCCCCTGGCTCCAAGCTCCTTTCAAGCAGTTGCAGAGGGCGAGAAGGGACTTCCTTTTAAAGTAATAATTTTTAAAAATGTAATTAAAAAAAAAAATATCCAGCCATGAATCTAAATCTATTTTGCTAATGCTGTTCTAATTTGACCACTGTCTTCATACATTTTGCGGAGAATCCGCCTCAATTTGATGTTCACAAGACAGGACAGGCTGCGGGGCTCCGCTCCCGGCCTTGGGGACCCCCGGTCCCCACTCCGAACTGCCCCCGACCCCCCCGCCTCTTCTCCCCCCCCATTCCCCCCCATTCCCTCCTCCACCCCCCCCGCTCCCCTCCACAGCGCCCCCTGCTGGCGGCGGCGCGTGGGAAAGTCCGTTCTGGGGGATCTTGTAGAGAAACTCCCGTCCTTGTGTTAATTCTTTAGCTTGTTGTTCTCTCTCTGTACATTATACCCCTGAACTGACCCCAGTAACACTAATGTACAAGACAGAATTTGTTAATTTTAAAAAGTTTTTCTTAATTCCTTTTTTTTTTCTTAATTGAAACTGCTTTTGATCGAGTTCCAAACAGCTGTTTCACAGCAGCAGGTGCTTAGCCACAAGATCTGATGGTTTGAAACTGCAGGAGGGGAGATTCAGGAGGAAGGAACTGTTGGCCCTGAGGGTGGTGGGAGCCTGGCCCAGGTTGCCCAGAGAGGTGGTGGCTGAACCATCCCTGGAGACATCCCAGGCCAGGCTGGACGGGGCTCTGAGCAACCTGAGCTGGTGAAGATGTCCCTGTCATGGCAGGGGGGGCACTGGGGGAGCTGGGAAGGTCCCTCCAACCCAAACTGTTCTGTGATTCTATTATTTCCATTAATTGGATCTGGTAGTACAGTCATGGGTTTAGAATATACACCTGTGGTCTTCACCTCAACCATAGGCTGTGGGAGCACTCACAGAGCTTCAGCCTTCTCCTCTGTTACCACCGTGTGTTCCAATTGTTGTGCATTTCTGCATCATAGAATGTGATCACAGCCACAAGACTGCACAATCGCCCTACTTAGTTCTGTGTCTTTATCCTCTTAACCTTAATATTTGGGAAGCTGCAGACTTGGTTTCCCCTTTGGGAGTGTTTGAAGAACGAAGGAAGGCCATCTCACCACCAAAAAGAGCTTATATAGAAAGTTTTAAGAAAAAATAATGCTAGAAATCTATTTTTTATTCTAGCAGTGATTTCTCCCTCAAATAGGAAAGGTATCTGCATGTTGGCAAGAACACAGCAAGAAAATCTTGGCAAGAGCCACACTGCCTATGTAGTGTTTGGGGAGGGGAAAGCAGGTGCATCACTCACCGCGGGTGGGGAAGCTTACAGCTCAGGTTATTTCTTCAGATTATTAGCAGAGGTACAATTCTTCCCAAAACCCCAGGGGAGGTGTATGGGGAGCAGTGTAGACGTTCAATAGTAACACCTGTTATTCCCATGCAAGACTCGTTCACGGCGAGTCCATGCGGGCACTGGGAGCGAACCGCCCCATTGCGGGGTACAGGGGTGCACGCTCCAGCTACAGCCACGACTTGCTGGCAGCCCTTCTGATATGCTGGGAGAAGAGAGAGGAGTCCATGTCCATTAAAGGAGGAGTAAATGGTTTCTCGTTGCTATCTGCCACAGCGCTGTTCCATTATACATGACTCCTGGCGGATCAAAGCCGCAGCAAAAGGCGGCTTCTCTCTGGTGTTCAGGATTAGTCTTTCTGTCAGAGATGAAGTGTGATAACCTCTGCTTTTCTCAGCAAATCGGCGAGTTTTCACCCATCCCAGTAAACGCTTCATAGCAGGATTTAGTGTTCTAAATATGTAGAGGAAAAGGGTGTTGGTTCTTGCATTGCGATGCGGAGAGTTCCAGACACATCTGGGGTTTTGCCCCATCCTGGCGTGTGCTGAGCCTCACCGGGATGTGCAGAGCTGCTGTATCGCATTGGGAACTGCTAACTAACGTTAGCTAATTGCACCTGTTAGATCAATCTGTGGGGCTGCACGGATCTTGCACCACTAGTTTGTAGCTCATGTTAATTTTTCTCTCAATATCCTGTTCCCTGCCGAAGAGAAAATGCACGTTTGTTGTTGGTTTTTATGTTCCTGCTCCTTAAGTTTCCTTGATTATTTAAAAAAAAAGTAGTCTTTTACATAAGATTAAATGCTCCAGATTTGTAAGAGCCAAATTAGCGGATGGCACAAAATACATGATTTCAAATAAGTTTAATTTCTAAGCCGCATATTATAGATTTTTTTCTTTTTGCTTGAAAGAAGCACAATTTGAGCTCGGAGGCTAACGAAGGACAAGATGCACTCCAGAGTAATTGTTAAGCTTTTGTTCTATTCCAATGGGATTTAAAACAAAGACTCTCCCTCCCCTCAAGTTTGCTGGGCTTTTACGTGTTTTCAGGCTCAAGTTCACCACAATCCTGGTTGAATGCAAAAAAAGTAGAGAGAACTGACTTCATTACTGATGTTCTGGAACTGACTTGACAGCCACTTAGAAAAATACTCAATGTTCCCCAATTTCCTTGGTCCCGCGGTCCCTGGGGAGCAGATCCATCCATCTCCATCCTGTGTGGCATTTTGGGGGCAGCAGTGATGCTCCAGTACTTTGATTCATGGGATCGATAATCCCAAGGATCTACCTAAAAGGATGGAAAACGCAGCGTGAGCCGGGAGATGAGTGATGGTTGTTGTGCATGGCAAAACGACCTGGGTATGGTTTGTGTCAACCAAATGAGAAAGATCCTTTCATTTTGCAGGTCTTTAATCTTTGCTTTAAAGTTGACCTTATTATTGGTGGTCAGTACGGTCTGGCGCTATGCGAACCAATTCAGGAGTATGTTTAAGCTACGATTTATTTAGGTTTTATTGCCTTCTTCAGACAAAAGTTTATATAAACGGGTTCATTAATTTACTCTAAAGCTTATATCGTCTTCACTTTGACTCACATTCCGTGAAATATTGGTCGTTTGGGCAACTTTGTGGTTGTTGTAAGTGTAAGAAAAACGGTTTTTGGGGGGAGGCTGTTGCAATCTCTTACAGAGCTGTGGTTTGCCCTAAACACACTTGGACTGTGACCCCACAGCCCACAGTGCCCGATGGCTCCAGGGAGACAGAAGAGATGCTCTCGATATCAAGGAAAAGGTAATATCTGTCATACTACAATTTATGTCACGTTAGGAAAGAACAAATGTTGGCTTTTACTGTGAGAAAGATCTATTTTATCCACCAAATTCACTGCTGGATCAGGCTGGCGCTTACTCCACTTGAGTCACACAGAGGAGGGGATTGGCACCTAATCCGTTAACATGTGTGTATTCTTTGTGCCTACAAATGTTTTGAAATTATGACAGAGAAAATGATTTTTCTTGCCTACATTAACAAGTAGGTGTCGTGTATTTTAATTACTGTGACCAAGCTGCAATTACAGCTGATAAACATATGGAGATGAAGCTGCAAAAAGAGAGGAACATTTACATTTTCTTAAGGAATCGCCGCAATGATGAACAGAAAAAAGCGGAGAAGGGAAGGGTGGACAAAATGATGCCAAATCCACTTATTGCTATAATAATTACTGCAATGCTGTGCTTTTACTGTATATAGCACGCTCTGTGACGTCATAGAACATAAAGGTCTTATAGATCTACTACATAAATAAGTTGTTATATCTCTTTGTGATGAATGTCTTTAGATCAACGTAAACACCCAGATATTTAGGATCTAGGTATCAAGTAAGCCCATGAAGGCTCATACTGCAGCTTGGCTGAGATGGGCATGTGTGCACAGGTATTATGAAGATGTTACATGTTGGAATTTCTCTGTAGCCGCTGAATGGCTGGTTTTGTGAATGGCGTTTTATCTGGCAATAGGATCATGAGAGCAATCCCGTCCCCAGCACAGCCAGCGATGGGGAGAGTTCACTCCAGAAAACAAAGCTTTTCTTTCTCAGCAATCAGGTGGGAGCCTCCAGCCATGCCTCTGTGCTCCCAGCCTCAACAAAGGTTAATTGCCACATTTTTTGTGTTTCCCTTTGTAATTAAGGGAAGAGTCTTCAGTGCTTTTCACTGCAACTCCTGACAACCCAAGTGAATCTTTTTAACCACTGCAGAAAGGGTTCCAAAACAGATCCCGCTCCAAAGGCACCGCCTTTCTGGCTTTGAGACCACGTCTGTGTTTAGGAAAAGCTGGAATAGCGTCCTTGGAGAGCGCGCATTTCAGGAACAGCACTTTGAAATTTGTGTTCTCTGAGATTTGGTGGGAAGTTGTGCAAACGGAAGGTAATTCCCAGGCAGAGGCTGCTCCGGGTTGCATTGCAAGCTGCGGAGAAATTGTGTTGCCACTTCGTCATTAAGGTCCCTTCTGTTTGCTGATGTTTCTCTCCGTTTCGCAATTTTATTGTAGCAAGCAATTTTCCTATTGCGATTTTTTTTCTTCGTTTGTGCAACAAAAACTCAATCAGAGCTACTTCAGTGAAAATAATGGGCTCTTTGTCCAAACTATGGCAGGTAGGCAGTGCTGTGGGAGAGCAGGAGGCGGCAGGGCTGGGAGCAGAATGCTGGTTGGGATGATCAGCGGGTTCACTGGGAGCACTGGGGCAACGTGCTGGAGCCACTGGAGCCATCACGCACTTGGACAACTTGATGTTGCACAGACAGTGGAACAAATCAGTGTCAATGCGTCATTTGGGTGTAACGCGCTTCTTGCTTGTACATTACTATCGTGAAAACACGTTTGCTTTGTTGTGATAATAAATAACTGCTATGTTTAAGAAAATAATTCATGTGAAAAGACTGATTGTAGTATAAAATTATAGGAAGAAAAATGAAAAATTGGATCTTTACAGTGGTTTGGAATAATTTCTGTCTCATCTGATTAGGAGAAAAGGCTGCTTTGTCTTCTTAAATTATTTTTTCTGGATTTAAATAAATCTTGTGAAATGCTTGCATGCCTGCAAGAATTATAAAAGGCTGTTCAGACCTAAATCAAGTGTTCCATGAATCTTCCAAGGCAATCAACTTTTGGTACCTTTGACAAGTTTTATGACTTGAGATAGGTGCACTGTGCTATGTACCATATTTCAAAGTAACGCCTCTGAATACATCATAGCAACGTTTATATGTTAATAATTTGTTTGGGTATTTTAATACTAAGAGCTATAATTCATATCTATCATGTTGCTTGGGCTACAGATAATTTGAACAATATTTAGAGAAAAATCACTTCAGGAATACCTCCAGTATTGCTCTTCTCCATTTTGCAAAGAAGACAAGAGAAAACAAGCCCAGAAATTAAAGAAATACACTGAATTGAAGCTCATCAGCTTCACCTTGGGATCATTCCTGCTGGCGTTTTCCTTCCCCTTGGCCACAGCACATTCACCATTTGCTGAGTGTTTAGGCTCTTTTCCATTTCCTGTGGTAAATTCTTTGTTGGGCAGGTAAATCTTGCTGTTTTCACACTCTTTTTCCTAGAAGTAGGATACAAATGTCTCCTTTCTTAAATTTACATCAAACTCCCACTGATGTTCATGGTCTGTTACAAAGTTTTCCATGTTCTAATTCACCATGTGTTGTGGGAGCAGCTGAAACTCAATTTTGCTGTTGCAAACTGGATAACGATGGCAGTGATACTTGCCATGTGTGGTAATAGTGGGAACACCATGGCAATATTGGGTACTTAGAAAGCCAATTGAAAACTGTTTTGTGCACAGGCATTACTGAAAACCAGTATAATCTCCGTAGTTTGTGGCAACTCAATATTCCTCTTTCAAAACATAAGATGTACCAATGGCTAGGAAGGCTCACCAGAGCCTTCTAAGTCTTTTGTATGGAAGAAAATAAAGCAACCAAAAAATGGAGGAAAAAAAAGTGCAAATGTCTAAATATAGAGAAGATAAACGAGGCTAAAAGCCAAAAATCATTTCCTTCTCCCCACTGCTGCTGCCCTCTCTACATGCACAAACCCATCTTCATTAGTGGTTATTTGTCCCGGTGTTTGACGTAATTAACCCTGAGTTTCAAAGCTGTTTTGACAGAGCGCTCTGTGTTATATTTGGAAGAAGTGATTGCCAGGGTGTTCAGGATCTGAAATCTTCAGATTTATTGTGAGATTGCCCTGCCCCTCTCCTTGCAGAAACGATGGGTGTTTGCATGCTGGTGGATTTTTCAGGAGTCAAATTCAAGAAACCCCACAAAGCCCAGGGATCGTTTCCCCACCACCTCCGTTCCACTGGTATTATCTTGGTGTTTTCCATGCAATTTGCACTTTTAATGATTTTTTTTCACCTTTCTTCCTTCCTCCTGGGTTACAATTTGAAGAGCATCGCTGCTCTTGGAGGTGATGTGGTTTTCACAGGTTTCTTCATTCCCACCAGGAACCCATGAGATCAACAATGAAAATGTTCAGAGAAACCCCTATAAATATTGGCCCCAAACCCCTGCACTGGGGGGATTTCTTGCCTTTACGAGCTTATCATAAGCACCATGCCTTGGTGGCACTAATCCTGACTGTAACACAAATGGACATCTCATGTCTTCTGCTGTCTCTGTTGACTTGTTCATTTTTCCCCCTCTTTCATTCCAGGGTTTCTGATGAATCTCGCTCTGCTCTCTCCCATGGAGGAGCCCGGACACACCAAAACAATCTTTCCTCCGTGCCAGGAAAAACAAACTCAACCCAACTCTTCCTCCATGAAGAACCACAACCTACCAAGCCATGGAGGAACTGGTTCAGTCCTGGGCTTCATCTGGATGTAGGACATCCCTGGCATGTGAAGTCTTGTCCTTCAGGGTTGTTTCATGAAGACTAAACAGACATTTCCCATGGAAAGAAGTTATGGAGATTGTGGGGTAATTTATCTGTGCGTGTCTAATCATCACTGCTTGCACTTTGAAATGAAATATCTATTAAACCAACAGCACACTGGGCACTACTGCATGGCGAGGCAGAGGGGACAGATGTTGTATTACAATGCAAGTCAGAAAGGATTTGAATAACGCAGGCAAAAGGGAAGCAGCAGCATGGGAATGCAGCAGCAGCTCTCGGGACCGTGGATATTGTACCAGTAAAACTGTGCAAAATTACTTATTTCACACCTTCTGATGCCTATGAAGGAGGCCAAAAGAGTGGTAATTGTATTAGGAATTAATCCACTCAGCCTCTCGGTATGTTGGGTTGCCTCTTTTTACAGACAAATGGAAGAGCTGGAGCCTCCCTGAGGCTGTGGGGGGAGTGGGTGCAGGGGAACGTCCCCCCGATCTCCTCCTGGTGCTGCAGGTTTCATGGAGACTTTGTCTTGTAGTTACTTGTGCTTTGGGGTAAGTGTTCCAGTCCCACACTTGAGGTGAGCCATGAAATACTGCAAATTGACTGTTATTTGGTTTTCTGTACCTCGATAATTGAAACTAATGGAAGCAAATAGCTAATATTTTCTGGTGGGATGACCTTGGGAGCAGGAGAGCAGCTCATTGAGTCTTCCTCCAGGGAAGAAAGTTAGAGGAATTACTGCCAAATAATAATAATAACAGCAGCAGCGCGGGCTGTAATTCCCCACTCTCCTACTTCAGCGACACCTGAACACCAGCATGAAGAAAACAAGTCATTTATCACGTATAATTTCTTGGAAACTCTGGGTGTGTGGAGCAGAGTGAGGGAAAAACGAGCAGACAGTCCAATTTCTACCTCATCCCGACCGTTGGAGAACTAGTAGATAATTTTCCCATTTTGGCAATGTGTGCTTGCTTGGGCCAAATCTGGATGTGGACCAATGTGACTTGTTGTACGTCCCCGTTTCCTTTTTAAGGCGTTTTGCTGCACCCACCTCCGCTTCCTAATGAGGGATCTGCCCCCATCACTCTTCGTGTTCCCAAGGTTCCTGTGCAACCACAAATCACCCACCCCAGCTCTCCGTTTGACCCATTTTTTTCAGGAAAGTGAGCTTCATGTGATATGTGCGGAAATGCCGAGCCTTTTGCATCTATTTTGGTCTCTATAAAATCAACTTGATTTTACATTAAAATGTAAAATCAGCGAGGTTTTCCACTGGGAGAGGAAGCTCAGGGATAATTAAATGCCAAAAAACCACTTACTAAAAAGAAGCTGGTTAAAGCGAAGAGCTGTCCCAGAGCAAAGTGGGCAGAACTTGGACATCAAAACCTGTTTGGCAGAAGCATCTGGGCAGGAAACCCGCACATAGAGGAATCTGGGCATCAGCAGCACCATAAAGCACAGTCCATGTGCAGTGCGGGTTTGTTAGACATGGAGCTTATGGAAAAACTTGTTGCAGGTTTAATTTTATAGGAGAGTGCAGGAGGTAGAGGGATGGGCTGGAGAGTTGGGCAGAAACATCTCAGCACATGATAAAGGAGTGAGTGAGAGGTACCACCTGATTTCTGGGGGAGAGAAGTTCATTGTCAAAAGAGGTAATTCTGGCCAAAAATGAATTTGGGGTGTCTCTGTTAGAAAAAAGTGAATAAGAGCCGAAAGACAGAAGGTTATGTTGGTTTATCCGGGGAGGAAAGTGAGGAAATACTGGCCAAAGCGAGATGGCTGCGGGAAGGGGGATGCAGACACAGGGACGGCTGATGTGTGACACCGCGGCACAGCCTGGGTGTCACGGGTAACATGGGTAACCTCGAGCAGCTTCCATGCAAAAAAACCTTCACAAACAGAAGGAGAAGCTGCTGTGACACACGCATGGTAAAGCAAAGGTTTGAGCGGTTCAGCGAGCTGCAGATCTGCTAGCTGCCCCTTCACCTGTAGGAAAGGAACTAAACCAGTAATTGGAAAAGTCGGGCCTGGGGGTGAGAGGTTTGGATTGAAGTGAGAACAGTCTGCACTGAGCCATAAAAAAAGAAAGAAAAACTAAATCTATGATTAAAACCACTCAAGCGATTTGAGCCGAGTCCTCCCGGGCTGAGCAGGGCGAAGGGGAATGAGCTTGACACAAGAGCTGCGCTCGTGCCCGGCTCCTGCCAGCCGGCATTTTCCTTCAAGGTCCCACTTCATTTCCAAACCCGTTTCCCTGCGTTGCTTTGTAAGGTCCCCCCAGCTCTGCCTCGCTGCCCCACGCTCCTTTTTCCACTTGTAGTTGTCACTTTCCGCTCAGAAAAGGGGGAAATTCGGATGTGTTGCAGTACCCGACAGGGTCCTCTGAGCATCTGGAGTGGTACACGAAAAGGAGGGACCTTATGTGGCAGAAATATTAGTAAGTAAAGAATGAAACAAGAATAATAATAAAATAAGAACAAAGAATAACGAGGGGAAGGGGCCCAGCTCCTTGCTATTAAGCTACAAGCTGGAGAATATGAAGCAGTGAATTAAGGTGTTTTTGTGGATTTGGTCCTGATGCCAGACTTGTAGGAGATGAGCTCCAGGGGGTTCCTCTTCATTAGGGGAAGGATTAATGTAAAAGGTAGGAAAGTAAGAAAAAGCCCTGTGTGAACAAATGACTTATGCAGCAGAGTAATTAGATAAGACATTCAGAACATATTTATTGCAGAGATTTAGTTACCAGATTGCTCAGTAGATAATATGTGTATGTACATACACATAGGCAAGTTATGGATGTTTCTGCATGTAATTATCTATGAATATGCTATATATCTATAAAACGACTGATAAGGGTCTAAGATGACTGTCATGAGTTTTAAATGCCTTTGAGCTTAAATAGCTTTGCCATTTAAATCAGCATTTCACTAATAAATGGAAGTTATAAAAGACCTTAGAGGACAGAACAATGTGGCTTTGCAGAATCTGAAGACAATTCAGGTGTTGGAGGGAAAAGGAGGACTCGTAAATGCATTTTTTCCTTTAAATCTTTTTCTTACTAAGGCCCATCCATCAAAGAAAGCTGAGGCCACGTGGTCCAAGACCGTGGAGTTACTGAGGCTTCATGAAGGAGTTTGTGTCCCCGACACCGCAGTACGTGGCTGTGAATACAACCACGGTTCCACTTGGGAAGTGAGTTGGTCTAAATCATCGTGAGGACACGACTGGCTTTAAGTAAGTCATTTTATCTTTCTTTATAATGCTGTGAAGGAGGAAATTTTGCTTCTTATGTAACTCTGGAGAGCTGTTATTTGCGGCAGCCCAGCCTGCGAGCGCGGTGCTGAAGGACACGGTTTACAAGGTGTAGCTGTTGCGGAGCTGTAAACACGCCAGCTGCCTTTATTGAGCAGCCTGGGGTTTCCAAAGGAACCGAGGCAATTAGTCGCCCGCCTTTCCACATAAATAAATTAACAGCATGGTTTGCAAAGATAATCTTCCCATAGCTAACTAAATCTCAGGTGAGAGGGAGGTATCACCATCCATGAGCTGCGACCCCGCACAAAAGGTTGGAAGCTCTACAGAAAGTTTCCTGCACTTGTGCTCTGGAGGAGCTACGTGTCACACTTCCCATGGCTGCTTGGAACTGTAAACCTCCCAGGACCTCCTGAGGGTTCTTCACGCTCTGCTTGAGACATTTGGTCAGGAAGGTGCTGTCTGAGTCAATGGGTTTGTCTTGATGGAGCAGACACGGGTGCAGCAGAACAGGACTAACTCGCTCCTGGGCATGGAGCTCATCTCACCTGGGGAGGGTTAAACTCACCTGGTAACAGATATAAACTAAGCTTTACTGAGCTAATGAGGAGCTATTCCGCAGTTACCCCTCCCGAGGTTCCTGGTTGGGTCCACTCCCTGAGCTCAGCAAGTGGAATAAACTCATTTAGCGATATCGGGGTAGGTAAATCAGCGCCAGCACTGAGCAGCAGGCTGCTCGCCACCCACTTTCTACTTCTCCCCGAAGAAACATAAGATTCTCACCTTCACCAAATCTCGTCTATTGAAGTCTAAAGCTGGATGATCACATGAATGAGTTCAGGTCCTGCAACGATAAAATAAACGTCTGCTGCTATAGAGAAGCCAGTTGGTGACCTTTCCCACCCAGCTTCCCTGGTGATTCACAGGTTTTATTTTTTGCTAAGTACAAAAGCATTTTCCATGGCAAATGCTCCCGTATTGAAGGTGAAGATGAATAAAATAAGCCCACAAAACACGAATGGGAGGGTTAGGTCTTTTCGCAGTTGTCACTATTTATAACAGAAAGCAGCTGAAGTGTGGTGAGCTCTGTGGGGAAATGCAGGCGCTTCCCGCGCCAGCCGGAGCAAAATGCTCCCGAGTTCATTTCCTCGTGTTAACAATTGTTTGGTGTCCTGTATTTACAGCAGGGAACTTCTCCATAGTCTGGTATACCAGTGTGATCTCTTTAAATGATAGGTCTGCCATCAAGGACATTTGGCATTTGACTCTATTAAAAAATTCATCATGAATTGATATATTACATTTTCCATTTGAAACTCTGCAGTCAGGTAGCAAAGTCTGAATATTCATATGAGAGCAATATCTTTTTCAGCATTCATTAATCTGAGTCAGTAATGAACTACAGGTAAAATTGAGTGATAATTTGGAGCAAGTCATTTATTTGATTATTTTTCTCATCTTCCCTTTTATTAAATATCCATGAACAGTTTAATTGACCTTCCTGAATTTTTCATTTAATATTCAAAGGTTTTTTTGGTAAATGGTTTGCAGGGCTATTATGTGGTTGGTGTCAGACATCGACTGGGCTCACAGGACAGTGGCTGCAGCAGAGTGGCCAGTGGCGATGGGGCGGTTGGTGGCGATGGGGCGGTTGGTGGCCATGCGGCAGCTGGTGCCAATGGGGCAGTTGGTGGCCATGCGGCAGCTGGTGCCAATGGGGCGGTTGGTGGCCATGGGGCAACTGGTGCCAATGGGGCGGTTGGTGGCCATGGGGCAGCTCGTGCCAATGGGGCGATTGGCGGCCATGGGCTGGCCGGTCCCTGCACTGGAGCTGCCCCAGGAGCAGTGCCAGTGGCACACAGAGCTCTGCCCCACTGGGTGTGCTGCTTGGCCAGCTTCTGTGGTATTTACTCTGAATCTTCACATATTTCATGGCTGATAGGGCAAAACCCTGAAGAACAGTAATTCCTTCATCTTTACTCTTATCTTGAATATATCGTTAATTTCTAAGTTCTCTCCTCAAACCCTTTTTGGTTTAAGGCTCAGTTCCCCCACTTCGTTTCACCCCTTGGTGATGTTTTGTATGCCTCTGATCTCCTTCGTTTTCCCTTTTCAGTTCCCTGCATATAGTCCACAACTTTACTAACATTTGGTATATAAAACAGAATATATTTCCCCAATGAGGACATATTAGGACTGAACCTAGTGGAAGGATGATTTCCCAAGTCTCGACAGCCATGCTTCCATTTCCCACCCCAGAATGATTATTTCTTCCAGAGCAGCCATCCCCAGCACGCATTCCCCAACTTGCTTTGCAGTCGTTCCCCAGTCCATAATTTCACAATGGATTATTTCTGCCCAAGTATAGTATCTTGTATTGTCTCTCCTCAATAACATGCTTTCTCGAAAGACTACTTGTACAAATTGTCAAGACCTTTTCGAATTTTAATCCTGTCCTCTCCTGTGCTTGCAGCCCTTCCCCGAAGAGCGTTATCAGCAAATTTAATGAGCATATTCCTTCTTCCATCACCCAAGTCATTAATGAAAAAATTAATAATGCTGAGCTCAAGGCAGGCCTCTCTGTGCCTGTGCTTGATTCATCCTTTCATTTTGCATAGAACTGTTTTCTGGAAATGAATGGTTGTCTAACAAGCTGTGTAGCCTGGGTATCTTTCTCCAAATGCCGTGTTAACAGCTGAGGCCAAAGCCAAACTCTGTCTCCTTTATGTCCCACAGAGGAAAACACATTTGGAACAGTGCAATTCAACAAATGCTGTTTGCTGCTGTTCATACCTTCAGTATCTTCTTGTTTTTTTCACAGAATTATTGAGTATTTTTGTGTGAATGGATGGTTTATGAGCAGGTACGTAAAGCCATATCTTCTCCTTCTTAAAGACATGGTTCCTTTATCCCCATCTCTCCCTCTTCAGTCTTCCACAATAATAGTTAAGATTCTGATATGGCTTCAGACAGCTCCTTAAGTACGTGAAGATAAAGCTCATCAGCATAACCCATTTGGAAACATCTAAATTAGCGAGGCGCTCTCACCATTCCCTTTTTATGAGATTACAATCTTCCTTCTTTGTTGCAGTATTATTGTGCCGACCATCTGCTCTCAGCTGGCCTTTTTCATGAAGATTGAAGCAAAGAAAGCTCATTAAACACTCAGTTTACTTGGTTAATGGTTTTTCCCACTCCTTTTTTTGGTCTTCCTTTATTACTACTGTACTTACAGAATGATATTCTGTTAATTGCCCCACGCATTGTATCCTGACCTCTCTGATGTCGGTGCTGTGCTTCTCTGAAGGATGAAACACTTGCTGAATTGTTTTAAGCCGTAGAGCTCAGGCTAGGCAATGAAATTCCTTCACACTCAATCCAGGGAGGAAATATAATCAATTTGCAGCTTTCAGTGATACTTGTGGGTCAGGCCTCTTGTCCAAAAGGCAAGAGAGCAGCAACCCCTCAGCCAACACCAACCTGAGCCTGCGGCCAGGCGGGCTCGATAGGCTGGGCAAGGAAAAAGCCAGAAGTGAAATTGTTGAAATTATTTGTGGGTATTTTTGGTTGGTTTGGTTTGGTTTGGTTTTTTTTCAATCTAACAATATGCAAGTTGTTCAAATTGCATTAACTTCTTTTTGACAAGTTCTCCTCTCCTGATTCACTCTGTTCTTAGTGCATCACCTAGATTATTTCTCAGGTCTTTAGAGTTCTCTGTGGATTTCCCTTTATTGGTCCCCGGTCTCCAAGTAATTGTTCTCTGTCCTTGATCCTTTTAAAATAGCTACTGCAGCAAGTTTCACCTTTGTAAGTATGTGACCTCAAAGGCACAAGAAAAAGTCCTTCTTAATTACATTGGACAGCTTGTAAACAGTTTTCCGGATTATTCCAGCCATATGTAAACACACCAGGGTTTGAAAATAAATGTAGTTCTAGTCCCAGAGGTGTAGATCAATAGAGACTTCTGGCTGGAATTCACTCTTGGTGTAGCAATTTAGACTGTTAGATGGGGAACATCATAATGTAAAATTTCAGCGTTGCAACTTCATTTTCTATTCTCCCATTAGAGACTCGGGAAACGAAGAGAACTCTGATTTGCAAAGCTAAATAAAATGAAAGCACAGAGGAACCTGACTGTGTGTGCTGACCTGCTTTCAGTTTTTAAGCAACTTAAAACTGAATCTTACTTAGAACTGGCCATTATCATTGTTTTCTCATGCAGAGCAATTAACCTACAACTTACTGAAGCAAGCAAACTGTTCTTTGCTGATATAAAAAAATCCCAGACTCATTTTATCCTGAAGCATCGGAAATTGGATAAACTGTACCAGATCCTCATATTTCTAACCTGCGGAAGATACCAGAAGAAAATAAAAACACACATTGTTGGTTATACAATGCAAAATTACTGAAATTTAGCAGATATTTTGAATCTGGGAATGGTTTGGATTGGAAGGGACCTTAAAGGTAATTTAGTTTCACCCACCTGCCATGGGCAAGGGCACTTTCCACCAGACCAGGTTGCTCAAGGTCCCATCCAGCCTGGCCTTGAACTCTTCCAGGGATGGGGCATCCACAGCTCCATGATGTTGCGCCTTCTCCTTTGAGGAGCTGGAGACCAAAGGTACAATTTTAACCTGCAGCTTCCATTTATAGCTATGCAGAGCTCCAGAAAGTTGTAGGTCTTTGCTTGAAAAGAAGAAATGAAAAGCTTGGTCTGAAATCTCTAATTCCGTGTCAGTCAGCCACAGGCAGGTTGTTACTGGTTGATCGCTGTTCAACATGACTGGATTTTCCAGACTTGTTTCAAAGGTAGAAGTTTTTGTAATAAGTGCAGCCAGTGGAGCTCAAACTTCTGCAGCAAGCGAGCAGCCTTCAGGAGGCTTCGAGAGGGGGGGATCCACACAGAAATCAGGTTATGCTTCTTGAGCAAGTCTCTTTTTGGACCAGTGAATTGAAATATCAAGCCAATTAAAATGTCAGGGAATTTTCAAACCATAGCCTCAACAGAGAAAATATGCCTTTAAAAGTAAATGATGTAAGCAAATGGCAAAATCTTGATAGCTGACACCAGCTAAAAGTGGTTTATAAACAGTGCTTTTTTCCTTCTTACCCATTGCTTCCAGCGGTCACTCAAAGAAATGTAACTTCCAGTTGAGTGAGTAGAGTTTCGGGTCTGTCTGTGTTGATGGGAAGGAGCGGCTGTGCGGGGCGAGCGTGCACGCTTCAGTACGCCGTGATATTTCCTGATATATAAACTGAGGAGTAAAACGACAGAGGATGGTCTAAAGGTCGGTATAATAAAACAGCAGGATCTACTGAGTCCCCTCAGAGTTTATGATCCGAGGAAGATGTCTTGTTTCAATTGATAAGGTGTCCCAAAAGCTGTATTAAACTTTGAGAGAAGAAGAGGCCGTTCTGCGGGGAGCGCCTGGTGCGACTGATAGAGTGCTCGCTTCAATCTCCTCAGAAATAATTAACACATGACTGTTTTTTGGGGTTTTTTTTGAGGGAACTCACCATGGGTTCAGGAAGAAGAGTTAGTTTTCTTCCTCCGCGTAATTTTTTTACTGGAGATATTTAAAGCCAAGGCAGAGCTTTCCGTCTCCATCCCAAAATCCCCTGAAGATGCAGAGGTGGGCGCCCAAACTGTGATGAGCCACGTTTTGTCCCATCAAAGGTCATGGTGCCCTGGCAGCAGCAACGCTGCTGGTTTGTCGCTTGCCCTTCTCACCCTAGAAAAATAAAGACCCTTGAGCTTTTTCAGTTACTGAGTTGGAAACTGTTAAATTGTGCTGAGCCATTGCTTGAAGTAGTGGAAAAAATGGTTGGAAAAGTAGTTTGCTCAATAATCACAGGAGCTGGAACTGCTTGTTCTCTACCACCCTCAACGGCCTTCAGCTATCAAGAATGTTTTTTCTCCTGAAGGCCAATAAAAAACCTGAACCTTTTTTTGATTTTTTAGTTTTATATGATATTGGAAAAGCTCAATTGTATTTTAGCTCCAAAAATCTGATTTAAAATCTTTTGACAGGCACTTAAAACTTCCTTATATACCATGGCTACAGGGCCTGGGGTTTATCATATTTGTGCTGTTGGACTGTGTCTATTTGAAGGCACTTTCTTCAGGTTCAGGTGCTACAAATAAAATCAAAACGAGGTTTGTTTTCCTGTTTTCCCCACTGCCAATGTTTTCACTGAGCTGGTGAACTACACTTGCTGAGTTTTACCTTGACACTTTAATTTGGAGGCAATTTAATCTGTTCTGACTGAAAAATTTAAAGTGGAAGTCCCAGAGCAGAGCAGAAACAAGGCACAGATTTCATCATTCTTGACCGATTATCAGGTTGTTGTTGGTGGTGTTTTTTTTTCAATCTGCCACTTTAGAAAACCGTGTGTTGTCTCACTCCAGGTATTTTAACAGCTCATTTGAGTCTTGCTGACATTGCTGTGTCACGGTTCATGTCTTTCCTGACATGAAGCTATCAAGTTCTTCCATTTACTCTTCCATTTCACCTCTGCTTACAAATGAGGTTTAGAGAAGCCGAAACCTTTCTGCGTCTCAGGTCTCTTTGATATGGGCGGTGTTGCCCTTTGCATTTTATAATCACTGATGTACAGTTTCAGCCAAAAGACCATCCATCCTTGTAAAATGCTTTGAAGAACGACTAGTTTAAATAAATACTGGAAAGTAAAAATTGTTAAAAACGCATCAGCGTGGCTTTCATAGAATTTAAATTTGTGTGACACGAACGCGTTTCAAGATATCCCACATTTCTGTGTTCCCCCAGTACCCTTTGCCAGCTTGTCTTACAAGTTAGACCAGAATTTGGCCTGTTTGATGTTTTTTTTGGTGCTCATCACATTTCCGATGTGTCCCTTGTCCTTCCCACCCCCTGCAAGAGGGACAGCGGGTACCGGGGCGAAGCTGCCGGCTCTGCTGGTGCCTTCTCCAGGCAGCACGAAGGAACTGGAGGTGTCACTGTCTGCGTGAATATCTCCTCATCCTTGCGCGCAATCATCTGGTGCTCTTCATAAATTTCGCATGCATTTTATTTTAAGATGTGACAGGAGCATGTTTTTCTGTCTTTTCACCAACAAATATAGCTGGAAGGATGCGGAGAGGCGAGTTGTGCCCCCTCGCTGACTGATGCACCGTGACACGGGGTGGAGAGGAAACTCAACACTTTGTCACTTGGGTGGTTGACGACGTGAGTCACCACGCAGAGGTCCCCGCTGCTGGTGTCCCTGCAGATCCCCCCGCAACGCAGGGTGTTAGTCAGGCGTCCCAGCCTACGACGGCAACTGGGGATACGGAGTGGGGGAATAGTTGGCGTAATTTAGCAGGATGCTGTGCATCAAGAAACGTTGTCTTTATTATATGTTTTTTTTAATGTGGTCATGTCTCTACTAGTCAGTTGGATGAGAATGACTCACACAGAACAAAGTTGTTATGAATGGTCGCCCAAGCCGTATAGTTGCGCTGTCTCACTCCGTACTGGTCGCCAGCCCTGGAGTGATGTGGAGGAGGTGAGTATGCAACCCCGGCTCGTTTTCCCTCCCTCACACAGCCTCATGCTCCTACAGTCTTTGTGGTACCCGTGGAAACTACTTATTTTTCTTTTTGAGCTCTAAGAGAAGGGTTTTATGATACGAGCAGCAAATTTGTACCTTGCGTGCCTCTAAAAACCGCAATCCCCTTCACCATCAGCATGAATCGAGGACGCAGAAAACTGAGTACACAAAGCAGTTTTGGGTAACTTGGTAGGCAAGATGTAGAAATGTACAATATCATATTATTGGGTGGTTAATGCCAATGCACTGATTGCTTCGGACACAGTAGACGACAGTCAAGTCGCAACCTGGTTCTTCCCTTGCTGACACTGGAGCGGGAGCATCCCACAAACCATGCTGGGATGCGGGAGCTTTGATTTGCTGGGGATGATCAGTTCCATGTTGCCAGTCCTGACGCGTGAGCATCATTTCTGCAGCTGGTTCCAGCCATGGTAACAGTTGGTTCGTATCTGATGGGTCGGTCACTTATTTGAAGGAGGAGCAAACCATACGAAATATTTCCAGGGGAAATAAAAGGCAGTGTTCATCTGCCTAGGCATTGATACTGTTTCTTTCTTCTTTTCTATCTATAAACCAGACTTCTGGTAAGATGAACTCTGAAGGAAGCAGATTTAGTACTTACAGCTTAAATGGTTTGAGATCCCAATTTTGTATTTGGAAATGAAAGACAACATTTATTTGTTCTTTATCTTTGAGTTTTAAGCCTGTCTCCACACCAAAAAAAGTGTGGGAGAAGAATAAGAGATAAAAATGTGTTTGAAATACAAGCTATTCTTTGAAGCTCTTACAATATTTTAAAGCTTTTCCCTACAGCTATTTATTCCATGCACTTAACGTCTGGTTTTTGCTTTGATATATATTGCAATTATTTTTCATCTTTAATTTGATTTTCTTTTAATGACATTGTTCAGAACAATAACGAGTGACAAAGACGACTAGCATGCATCAGATAATCCCTATCTGACCAAGATGAGTCGTTTTAATTACATACGTATATGTATTGTGCCCTAGATCTTCTTAAAGGTTTTATGATTTTAGGCAATACGATGGGAAAATAACTTTTCAAAGGATTCAGAGTGTTAGCTCAATAGTCTGGCTTTTACACCAGGTGTGGAGGAATAGTCACTCATTAAAGTGACTCATTTTTGTTATGAATGATGAATGTTACACGTATTGTCTCTTTTCCCATTTCTTCTTTTTTTTTCCCCAGCTAAATGAAGGGTCAGTTTTGGGACAGTATTTGATTACCTTGCTTGCCAGCTTTGATTTTGCTGCTGGGAAGTTTTCTCTGAGCATCAGATATCACTTAGATAGGCAAACACTGCTCTAACCAGACGGTTCCATCTCTGAGAAAGGAATGGGAATGTAATGGAGTTTTTCTGTGTTCCCTATTATAACTCTGTTCTACATTACTTATATGGTATCTAGCCAAGGGTAGTATATTTCTTTTATTCCCTGGCAATTCTGGGGTAAAAAAAAAAAGCTTTGTTTAAAAGAAAAAAACTATTAAAAATTGTTGATTCTGAGAGGAAATGAAAAAGTGTTCAACTTGACCCCACATCAGATACTTCATTTTAGTTGCTACGTAATTGACTGGGTTTTAACATAGAATAACATTCAAAACAAAGTATTTGACACAAAGTATTTTGATGAGAAAGCAATGGTACTTAAGCAGTAAAAAATTAAGACAGCTTGTTGAAGTTGATGGATAGTTGCGAAGTGTTTAGATCACCCTGAACTTGTGTTTTATTCAAGAAGAGAAGTTTCTCAACAAGCTTTTCCCCAGCTCAAGATCAGCCCCTGCCACCTGCGTGTGCTGGGGTTTCCATTCCGAGGGACTCCTACAGGTTTACGTTCTTAAGAGGAGAAATTTATCCTCAGTGCCCAAACTCCCTAAAATGTAATAAATAGTGACCCCTAAAAGCGGAGCCATTGGGTGTTGCAGGTACAACCTGCTGTGGCTGTACCAGGGAGGGCCTGGAGATAATAAACAATTACCTATGTCATCAGTGTTATCTGGATAATTAACAATCAGCTCTATTATCTGCGCTATGTGTATTGGTAACTGTGAAGATAACCACCAGAAGTGCTGTGTTTGCTTATGGTGAGAACAAACTAGAGTTCATCTGCATTTTACCCAAAATTAAACCGATACATTTTCATTTGCTGTCTTGCCAAAACAGAGAATATATCACTTATCTAGCTAGTTCAATGAAATCCTTAGCTCCGGTATAAGTATTGTTATGCTGCGATTTCCTGCTACACATGCTACATATTTTAGCCTAGATGATGACCTTCAAAAGGAATTAATACTGTTTTCTTTGAGTGTTTGAATCCTTTCTTTGCATTTCTTTTTAAAACCACTTTTATTATTTAAAGCCAACTTCTGTGTGGCTTAATATGAGATTCTCAATCAGTTTCATTTTATATCTATGATATAAATCTTTGATCTTTATTTTAGCCTTGTCTGTAATGTAACCACTAAGGAAAGTACTAAAGATGTCTCTGATTTTCTGTCATTAAGACTGGAATGAGGATTTTCATCCAATTCAGCATGAGGTAATGCTTCTCCAGTCTACTTCTCACATTTTAAGAACAAAATTTAACAAAATGCCACTACAGATTTTTTTTATTCTTTTTTGGTGCTGTAAATTGCGTTTTGATGATTCTCCGCTCCTCCCGCGCTGCCAGGCAGCAGCCCTTGTTGCTTCTAGCAAGAATTGTCATGGTGATGCATTCTGTTGACCACATTTTGGAACACAGATTGTTTCTAATTTTGTTTCTTTAATTTACTCTGGGTACTGTAATATCTCTGTTTCTTTCTCTCACTCTCTGTTTTTCTTTTTTTTGAGATTTTTATCACGACAAACTATATATATATACATATGTAATAGGATCTGCCCTCTCACCTTCACATATGCAAACGTGCTGGCTGGTATTTTCTTGCTGGCTTGTCCCTACATGCGAATCGCCCCGTTCTTGGCATGGCCGGTTCGGTGGTGCCGGCACTGCCCTCTCCGTGTACCGGCACCGGTTGCCAGAGGCGCATCTCGTCCCCTGTTCCCATGAGCATCCCGAGTGCTCTTCTGGCAGGAGGGAGCTGTTCTGCAGCCGCCGTCGAGACGTGCTTCAGATCTTGAATTGCTCTCTGCGAACGCAGAAGAAGAATGGGAAAACCCAACGGGGCATCGAGAGTGGGGCTCGTTACCAACACTCATTCCATGGCTAATTGTGCCTCCCTGGGAGAGGCCAAGCAGTGGCCTGAAGAGCACTCATCCCTCAGAAAGGATCGCGAGCTTTTAGCAGAGCTAACAGGCTTCATGGAGAAATTAAATTTGGCAGTGAGAGCACAGTACTTAGGTTAGTCTCAAGTAGTCTTGAGCTATAAAAACGTTTCTGTGGGAGTTCTTGGCTGAGTGGAAAGGCTGAGAGAAGAGTCCAGCAGCTTGCAGGGTGGAGTGATGCTGCTTTATGCGTTTCATGGTTGTGTTGATGGTTTTAAGAGGAAGGATTGGCCTAAATTTCTGTCTGAGCATTTATTGTGCTTTTGTGCAAGGCCCAGAGGAAGGTTTTCCTCTGGTCCCAGTCCATTTGGAGCCGGTGAGGCAGCCTGGGAGCTTCTGCCATTCTGGTGTGGGATGTATCAACAAAGTTGTAAATGCAAAGCGAAACTGGGGAGACTGGGTGCACTGGGAATTAGACAAGCACAGCTTCTGTTGATATTGAAAATGCTTTACTTTTTAGAAGTAATTAAGTAGGTTTTGGGTCAAAGAGTGAGAAGGACAATTTCTGTAGGGCCTGGCAGGTCAAGGTTTCTGGCTTGAAGACCACACGTCTGAGCCTGTATGGCTGGCTAACTCCTAACCCACAGTGCAGCCACCTTGGGGGAGAAGTGGAGACGATTGTGCCCTGGACACTTTGCAGTTGTCCTCTGGATGCTTTGCAGCTTCGAAAGTGGGAGATCAGGATGTAAAACACTGCAGCAAATCAGGCAGAGGAGGAGAAATCCCTTTAATCCAAACCTCTGCCATCTCCAGACAGTCTCTTAACTCCAAAATATGGAGATATATATCTATACATATCTATATAGATAGATTTATTTTTTTTTAATGGATAGGTGAATTTTATCATCCAGGCTTCAGGGAAGAGCTCCCAGCTGTGACCATGGAGGGCGGTGGGATGGACTGGGGTGACACTTGTGTACCCAGAGGTGCGGGCACAGCCCTGGGGATGGTGACCTGGGAAATGAGCCCCTGGAGCAGGTTGCCATGGGCTCTGATCTGGTTTTTAACAGCCATAACTCGACACAGCTGGTGGAGGGACGTGCATTTTCCAGCCACGAACAGCAACAGCCCAGGACCTTGGACAGCAACAGCCCAGGACCTTGGACAGCAACAGCCCAGGACCTTGGACAGCAACAGCTCAAGACCTTGGACAGTGTTTGTGGACGCTGCTCAGAAAACAGCTTTATTTCTGGAGAGACATTGCTATTTTACCCTTCCTAATCTGCGAAGGCAAAAAACTCTACTGTGAATTTTTCAAATAATAAACCCAAGTATATTTTGCGTATGTTTTCTTCTGTGGTTCAAAAAATATAGACTGGATTTAAGGCATGTTGTTTGTTTTCACACAGTTTCACGTAGGCCATTCCAAAGGGAAGAAAATCCTTCAAGGTGAAGAGGACGATGATGGAAGCTGCTGGATCCTTCTTCCCACATGGCATGGACAGCGTCGTCCTTGCTCGAAGATCTGCAGAAAACAAACCCCAGATGAGTCAGAAAGACTGAGCTCCACCTGTGTGCACAGGTAACTGCCACACTTTTATTTAAACATAAATATTTCCTATATTGAAAGAAAAATTGAGTATTATGCGGGACACTCAGGTTAGAAAGATATCTCAACAGAAACTCAGTTCTGAACCATTGCCCCAAGGTTGAGGGAACAATTACAGGACAAGAGGAGCAAGGCCCCAGGGTACGTTTGATTTCCACAAAAATGTTGATTTCTAGGAGGTGGCAATTTCATGCAGTTTATGCAAATTTTACCAAGTTTTTTAAAAGGTTACAAAAAGGACATTTGGCATCAGCTTGAAATGAATGTAAATGAATATATCCTTACTGTGCGGCCTTGCTTGCCAGCAAAGACAAGTCCAGAAGAGCAGGATGTGATTCTGTGATGTCCCCCCGAATTCCTAGAGCAACAGCAATATTGACACAAAGTTTTGTAATTTTATGCTGTTGTGAAGAATAAAGTCATCTAGTTGGGGATCTAATGATTCTCTGGTTATGGTTTCTGTTCTTTATATCCAAGTGAATTCTTTGCCTTTATGTAAGACTACATGTAACTTACAGGAGAAATACACATTTTGCAAAAACAGATGTCAGCACACGTTCAGAGCATAAGCACCTTGAAATAAGTCAATATGTGGTTAATATGAAACGACGCCAATATTCTCTAGGAGATAATGAGTTATTTGTGTGTGTGCTTGTGCAGAAGAGATGAAATTCCAGCTTGCATGTATATAGAGAGGAGGTAGGACTGGATGCTTCGGTGTCATGGTAACAAGGCAAAGCACGTGGGATATAAATATCTGAACATCACAGGCCTCACTTTCTGCTGGGATGTGCTGCTTACAACTTTGTCATGACCTCAGCCAAAACCTGGGCTGAACGCCAGCATTTCTCACCACCAGAAAAGACATTTCTCTGGCAGCCAACATTTGTAAAGTGAGTTAATGGTAGAGCTTTGTTCATTAAAGAGGACAGGTAAAAATGCACATGGAGGTTTGCTTCTGATTTGCGATTATCCATAATCTTCTATTACCTTTCATTGCCACCATCAAATATTTAAAAACACCTTAAATCAGATATTGTTAATGGTGGGTAATTACGTCTTATGGGATCCCTGCCCAGGGTCCTCCAGCAGCTGTGCCCATAATTCTGAATTAAATTTCTTTATATATGACACGTGTTTGGATGATTTGTGAACATGAAAACTTTGTAGCAACAATTAGCTTTCGAACAAAAACAATATTGAAATATTTGAACAGTTGAATAATTGTTTTGTATATCTAGTTTTTCCTCTAAACTCGTATTTTGTTCTTCTTGAAAAAAATAGGTTTAAAGTATATTATTTTTTCTTTCTTTTGAAGAAATGTGAGTATTTTGCTGAAGAGTCTTAAATATGTACCCCTGGCAAACTGTGAGGCCTTTGATGCTAAATGTAACCAGTCACGTCAACAAAACCCTACCAGGGTTTAATTATAAACTCGATTCAGTGCAGCAGCATGTTTAGATTTTATGCTAGACCCTTGGAAAAATGGCTTTCCAGTGAGCCTTAGCACATCCAGAAAGTCAGCTGGAACTGATCCTCCAGAGGTTTAATCCCTGCCCTGGCACACCAGCAGGGCCAGGGAAATCTTGACCTCGTTTGAGCTCATTTTTCCACCTTCTTCAGACGAGAGCTGAAGGAAGCAATCTAAGCAAAACCAGATTGCCTTGAAAGCAATGGCTTTTCCTCTCTCCAAATTCTCAAAAATCTATATTCTTTAAATCTAGTTTGAAGCTATTCGGTGATGGGTTAGGAACTATTTCAGACATTGAAGAAGGAAGCTTTTTACGTATTCAGGTTTTGCATGTATATTGTATTTTATCTGGATAACCACTCGCTACTTTTCCTTGGGCTGTCCTAGGAAATGTGCCCTACCTTCTGCTTGGTCCTTGCCTTGTGGCTGGGATTTTCTTGTCCGTATTCACATTGAATTGATGGAAAAACCTGTATGTTTTAATTGCTTAAAGAGAATCAATATGAGGCTTATTAGGAGATATTTAGCACTAGTTGTCTCCTACGAGATTCTGAGATCTGTTTTATTTGATAGATGTTTCTATTACTCAGTAAGAAAATTCTGTGTTTGAGACGTAACTCTGCAGAAGTGTGAAGAACTAATTCACACTGTAATAAAAGAGTTATATAAATGAGAAGGGGAGGGATCATTTATCTGGAAGATCACTTGGGAAGAGCATCAATCACCGGTGGCAGATCCTGAAGTCCTATTCCTGCACGGGAAAAGCGATCCTGTGGCCCCTGGTGTTTGAACACAGAGAAGGGGATTTACCAGCTTCCTGTGGGGATTTTACAGCTGCTATAAATAGATGTCACAAATATGGTTTTGCGGTCAGATTCGCCATCGTGCAGCATGGGCAAACTACTGGCTGTCCTAGCTAAGCTCACTGTTCTGTAATGGTCAGAAAAACAGAATAATCACAATTTTTGCACATAATTTAAAATAAGTATAAACTATTTTAAAAATGTAATATGGATGGAAAAAGCCTGGAGTCTGAGTCTCTCTTTGCTTTAGCTCATCCATTTTTTCCCGCAAGACAAAGCAAAACTTGCTTCAGGCTTTTCAAGACTGGGGCAAAAATCCTGAGCTGCTGGTTCGGATCAGCCCGCCTGGTCCCTTCGGGGACAGGGAACATCCCCGAGCTGCAGCGGCACAGGAATTAATCCTCGGATAGGAAATTGCCATCAAAAAACAGCAGGAATAGCTGTGCCTAAAAATCTGCAGCCTTGGTCCTGCTGCGGGGATCCCAGAAACCACAGGGTCTGGTAAAACCCCCCCGTTTCCTCAGGCTGGTAGGTGAAGTATTTGACTATCATGTATATAAACATCAAGGGATGAGCAATATTCACAACAAAGTATGTAAAAACTAGATGAAATATGCAATAAAGCCAGTGCATGTGATATCTTATTCAGTAATTCGTTTAATATCTGCCCTAGAGTAGCACTGCTATATATCCTTCATAGAGACTCAAACACGAGATTAGATTAGATTGCAGTTTTCTATTATTTTTAAGCAAAGAAAACTTAATTTCATATTATTATAGCAAAATAATTGGTTTAATTAGTTAAACCTTTCCAGCTGTATAGAAAAGGAAATTGCATGATTTTTCATTTCATCCTGTGCCACGCTGTTGCAATAGTTGGAGTGCTGAGAAGAGGCTCCTCGGAGATTGTTCTGTTGATTTTAATGCAAAAATATATTTTCATGTCAGAAAACTGCTCTGAAGAGTAAGTCTCCATAGTTGTGCTGGCTCTGATTTACGCTGCAGACTGCTGCTTATGTGAAACAAGGAAGATGATATAAATTGGAGGTAATAGGATGAAGTTTGGAACACAAGAAGTTTGTATTTTGTATTCAGAGGGTATTTAGCATCTTGAACCTACAAGTTTGTTTCTGTTCATGCACCTTCAGCAAAACTATCATCTAACTTTTGGCTGGGAGAGCTGTCATAATGGTCATGCAATAAAAAGCACAGAGGTATTTGACTTTTAGGACCCCATATATCTTGTGGCACGAAGAACAAGAGGGCTAAAATAATGTTCCTTTGTAGGCTGGGAGAGATTGTCCTGAGATCTGAGAGACTTGCATGGGCAGCCCACAATGGCCTTGTTCTTTTTGCATTATATGAATGGAATCCAAGATGAATTTGTTAAAACTACAGGCAGACATACATTCTTCTTTAAGGTGATAATAGCAGATAATGTATAGAAGTGGAATGCCAGATCGTGAGGGGTTTCCCCGCGGTGCTGGCCACCAGCACAAAGCAATCCAAGGGGATTTCTCCTACACTTGTGGTTTTGCTTGTTTGGTTCCATGATCCTGTGCTCACAAGTTCATTGAGAAGCACAGATTTCCTTACAGAAAACAGACCCAAACCAGACATTTGGAATTGCAACACAGGGCTAATTTAAATGAAATTGTTGAGAACAGGCAAGAAGGCGAGAGACTTTACCTCTCTTTAAAGCCTGACCAACAAAAGCACGATGTCAAAGCACGTGCAGTATTCCCTGCTTAAACCTTATTTACCAGTAGGTCAACTATCCTAGGTGGTTTCAAAGATACAGAACATTTTAAAATGTTACTGATTTGCACGAGTATTTGGGGGAGCGCTTTGGAATTGCTTGCAAAGCTGCCCATGGCACACATGCCCCCCCGGCACATGGGCACTCTCTTTGCAAGGAATTCTGCTGCTTTCTTTCAGGGGATGTGGGTGTTTTTATTGCTTTGAGTTTAAAATATATTTTCCTAACTATGTTTGTCAGGGAATGAAGGAATTTCACATGGCAGAGATTGACTTCATGAAGAAATCATCCAATGAAAAAGCGACATCCCGTTATCACCATAAGCACAGTATTGATGTAAAGCTTCCAGAAGTTCAGCACCCTCCTTGGGCAAACGTGGTTTTTATGTACGTTTTATAAACAAGAAAAATGATGAAGAGCGGGAGGGAGTTTTGCAGGTGGCCATCGAGAAAATCAACGGCAACACCATGATTAAAACCCAAAGCAAATCGACTCCTTCTGCCCAACCACGGCCTCTGCTGCCGGCCTCACCTGGATTGGGACGTCTCACTCTGCGTGAGTATTGCAAATAAACCTTATCGCTTTTAGCCATATAGGACTTATCGGTAACTTTTTGTTCCTTACTTCTATGATTTATGGCAAACTGTGTACGCTGCTGTAAAACCAAACATAAAAACAAAGGCAGTACACGGCCCGGCTTCAGATGGTTTGCAAATACAGATGAGGTAAGAAAAGCTGTAGAAGCTTTTGAGGCTGCCTGACTTTTCCCCATTGAATCCATCTGTCATGAACCCGCACGGCAGGCAGGACGGGCTGCAAACTCAGACATACAGCTAATGCGCTCCTTGGTGCTGCTGTTCGTGAGATCTCTGATGTGTCAGCAATAAATTCAGGCGATGTGGTCATCCTGGAACAAGTGAGCTTTTTTACCAGCTTGGATACTGTATGTGGCATTTGCTAAATGCTGCCTTTGCTTTCGGGCCATGCAGAAGAGCGCTGGAAGCGGTGAATAACAGAATACCTGGCGTTCGAGGAGACCAAGTCCATCCAAACAAAGCAGGGAAATCACGGCCGGTGTGCATCTCCTGCCAAGTGTGAGCTGCAAGTAAACTGACAGAAACATCACATAGAGAGTTTTCTTCAAAAAACCCACTCTGAGTGTAAAAACATAGAAAACCTATTTTTCTTGTTGTCTTTAGGTGTTACTGGAGTCTGCCAGGCTGCTCCTCAACACGCGTGTGATGCTTTCCAGGCGACAGGTGCAGGGTGATCCCCATCATACACTGAGCTGTGTGATGCAAACAGGGAGACAGTTTCATTTTCCTGCAGAAACCTGGTTTTGCCTTTGCTGCTTGTGGGTTTTTCCTATCAGAAATTAACAACTGCGCAACGGACTTGAAGCTGCAGCAGCTGGTTTGAGGAACTCGGTGTGGTTGAAGCCTTTTAGGAAGGGAGGGAAGGGCCGAGAGAGCTCAGAACAAGTCAGAAATCGATTTTCTCCACTTGTCACAAAACAGCCTTTTTTTTGGACAGTTGTAGCATCCCCCCAGTGTCGGAGCCTCTGCGCTGCAGGACTTGGTTGTTTTAAAGTATTTGATATTCTCTTCCTGTGCAAATGGAAGACAATTAGCGTTAGAGCACTGCACCTGACCTTAAAGGGACTCTCAGTCTGCGTTATCTGTATTCCTTGAATTCTCATTTGGTAATAGAAAGTATAAATTGGATGATAAATAGTGATTCATTCTCAAAAAAAAAAACAAAAAACATATGGCCTTTTATTTTTCTTAATTCAACAATCGGAATTTTCATTTAATATATAAACTCCATGGGCTCATCCGTCTCCCATTCAGCCTTTCTCCTCCAGTGGGTTTTATTAATTGCAGCACCTTGGGCTGTTGTTTTGTTTTCTTTAGATAATAGAGCACAATTCAGCATGAAGAAAATTAATTTTCCTGTTTCACATGCTTTCAGGTTTGCTTTTTTGCTTCTTCTTGTAGTCTTTAAATGAATGCTAGAAAATAGCTGTAGCAATATGAGAAGAGGGAAAGACTGAAGTAAACATTGATCTTTACAGTGTAATAATTTATGGCACCAACTTAATAAGTGGTGTGACATGAGCAGTTCGCCATCCATTTATCATGTGTTGATAGTTTGATACCCGAATTTCTAACATCACTGCTCACTTTGACATAATAAAGGACCTGCCAACATTCCCATTAAAAGCACAAGATTTTAGGAGGTTTTGCTTTGGCTATAAATATCAATATTTGTAATCTACGAATTATGCAGAGTAGCAATCTCTTAATGACTTGTTCCAGCAACTATTAAAAAGATCAGACTTTGACATTTTTGAACTTCAGGGGGACATCTCCCTCTTTCCAGACCAAAAGGCTTATAAATACTTTTAATTACGGCCACCATAAAAAGTTTACAAACTAAGAGACAGTTCCTGAACTAAAATAAATCACTTTAATTCCACAGATGGCAAGGAGACAGCAATTTACATTAAAAGGTTCTGATGAGAGTTGTCTTGAGCTGTAGTTTGCTGGCATAAGAGCTTCAGGTTAATCACGCATCCTGCCAGTAGTGTGGTTAGAGTCAGGGAAATTAATGTATTATACAAAAATAGCATTCCAGCTTCATGGTTGCTCTCACCAGCCCCAACTCAAGGACTTCCAGTCCCTTCTGGTCAGCGCAGAGGTCACATCGGAGCCTGGTGACTGCGAGTCTTTCAACCAGGCTGCAGGTAACAGCGTCAAGTCAAATTATTTCTGCTTCTGACATCACTCTCTTCTGATTTAAAAGCGCTGTGAAGCAGAATGAACCCCCTGACATTCCCTAGCTGTCTGACTTCACCCTGCTGTCCAGGAGAAGTCTGGCTTGTCAGTGGAATAACACATTTCGAAGAGTTACGGTTGATATCCACGTTCTCCAGACTTGTTTTTTCTGGTGAAGTTCACTTCAAATGAGCTGCATGTTTCAAACACGTGGCTGGTTTAGGTACCGAGTTTTGTGAATGCTTCAACTTCTGCAGAATAGAACTGAGACGTAGTCCCGCGAGTTGGGTGCTGAGAGCTGAGTACCAAGCTCGTTTGGCAGCTGAGGACACCCTTGTCACTGGGTTTTGTGGCTTGGGGAGCGATGTTCTCACTGAACGCTTTGTCAAGAGTCTTGATCTACAGAGTTTGTTTCCATAGAAATACATATTTTCCCTTTGTTTGCAAAGATGAGCCTACATCATCCTCATTGCCGAGGTGTGGTGAAGGTCCCTGGCAGCGACAAGAGTGTGGAGGTCACTGGCTCATCCTGCTCTGGCACTTGGGTCCCAGTTGGAAAAGCAGACGTGGGCATGGAGCTCTATGCACGGTAACATGACGAGACATCTACACCAGCTCAGAGCGCAGGCTGCTCCTAAAATGTTCTTCAGCTTCTTAGCCTGAAACCTGTGTCCTCACTTCCATTCTTTCTGGAAAACACATAAATACCTCTAAGGACTGAAGACTCTGAAATGGCTTCACCTGTCGGTTTTGTTGGTTCAAGGAGCCACAAAAAGAGAGACATGGACAATTTAAGTTGTGGGTAATGGGATCATAGTGAAAAACAAGTTAACTGTGCTAAATCATATTCATGTCCACAGTTTCTAAGGAATTGCAATAAATAGCATTTGTGATTATGTTTGTCTTGTCTTAGGTTGTAGGGATTTAATGTACCATCTATAAGTTGTTAAACATTTTTGTTGTGACATTTGATCTCTATGTTGATACTGTAGATCACTTAGAAATGGGAAAGGGAGCTGTGATATTTAAAAATAAATTATGGTCTGTTGATTTTTCAGTAACTGGATCATTTAAAAGCTCCATTTTTAGTAAGAAATAATGACTGGCTTTATTTAGAGACTATTTAAAATGCTCTTGAGGTATCTATTGAATATCTCAACATAACAGATAAATCAGTAACAGACTCAAAATTAGTTCTGCACTGATATATCACAATATGTTCTATATTATGGTGCATGTTATACATCCCTTGTACACTTGCACATCAGATATGGAGGAAGAGATAGAGTCTGTTATCAAAGCTGTTTCTAACATATGATCATTCTTACCCCTGAAAACCTGCCAGGATTTGTCTTTGAAGTACAAAGTGGATTTATTTGTGTGTTTGTGCACGGGCTGAAGATGATAGTTTTTATGGTGTTTTTCTCTTTTGGTGCATATAGATGCATTATTTATATATCCAAAAGTAATTAGGAGAGAGGTGGTTGTTCAGCTGAATTTTAAACTAATTAAACTGACCTAATTCCTGTCAAAAATAATTAGGATAAAAACTGCGCCACCTAAGCAATGCTTTCAAGACAGAAAAGTGGGGTCTGGGCACTGGTGCTGCTGGTTGAGGGGCCACACACCACATGGGACCTGCAGCCGCCACGGCCACCACAAGGGGGTTTGTGACGCCAAAGTCATTAAACTGCTTTCTTCGTTAACGAAAAGATGCATTTTTAGTCCAGTCGGTTAATTTCATGCATTCTCAGACTAACCAGGTCCTTATCGGAATTGATGGGCATCTTTCCATCGCAACAAGCGTTCGCTTTAAGGCGTTGCTGGAGCCACCGCCGCTGCCGTCCCCCTGTCCTGTACCCACCAACGCGTGTCCTACAACCCCTGGTGGGACTGGACCCCCTGGCAGCCTTTGGAACAGCGCGGAACTCAGCACGTGCTCTTGGTTTCTCTTTTCCCAACAAATATAACTAAGAGCATTCACTAAAACTTTCCCCAACACAGCGTTTGGCAAGGAGCTGGTTCTTTGTCTCAGAAAAGAGTTTTGTGTGAGGCTGAAATGAAGAAACTCATCTCTCTGTTCGAGCAGACCTGTAGGGCTGATGCAAGGCAGGTGACTTTGGGAGGAATACACAGGAGCTTCGGTGCTTTTTCTCTTAGAGAATATCTGTTCTGTTATGCAAAAAAACCCACCAAAAATTAAAAAAGAGAAAGAAAAAAGCAGCAGCAGTGAGAACGGTCGATCTGTCTATGGTGGCAAACACCAGCGTGCTGGGCTCTTCTGTCTGAATTAACCACCAGCATTGCGTAATACTTCATCTTCTTTGGCCTTGGACCTTGTTATTTAGAATAACACATAATAATAAAGGAGCATTTTGAGTGATTTTGTTAGAAATACATCAGCCTGTCTAACAGTCTGGTGGCATCGATAATTCCCTATTAAGCCCTCTACACCCATTATGGTTTGTGCTTTTACTTTTTTTTCTAAGTTAGTTTCCAGGCAACCAGTAAGAACTGAATTACATTAAGCTATTAATTCAGGACTGCATGCCAGCTCCAGGTTCTGCAGCCGATTTGTTCCTCTCGCATACAAGTTTCCTCATAAAAACCCTTTTATTGGTTTAATCTTCAGCGGTACCCAGCCCAGCGAATTGATTTTAAAATGACAATGCCTGGACTTGATTTTTGGTTCTTGTTTGGTTTTTTAATGCTTGGTGGTGGGGTTCGGTTTCGATGTGTAATGAGGTCTGTGAGGAAGGTTTACTGTTAGCCACCTCAAATTTATACTGCTATCTACCAGTGTGTTCTGCAACACCACATCATATACTGGCTCATATTAAGATCTGAATTAAGAAGATTCTCATGATTGATTTTCCCACTGTGTCCAAGATTGGTTATTAGGAAAATTTAATTAGTAGGGCCTGTCTTTATCCAGTGGAGAAATGTGCTGTCCCTGCTCAGCTGCTGTTGCAAGCCCCTAAAAATCTGTGGGATGCGGGACGCGGGATGTGGGATGCAATGGCCCAATGGACAGCATGGCAATAACTGTTCTGCTCTTCTTCTGATCTCACAGCTCTGAGCACACACTCTGGCCATTAACTGCAAATTCTCCTCTGTCCTTTTGTTGAAGAAAACTGGAAAAAAATATAGAGTTTAATCTATATATGTAGTCAGGGAAAAAAAAAGGTGGGAAATCCTTCAAGTGACAGAAAGTTTGGAGTCAGAACCAGAGCGTCATGTTTGGAATTTGAACACAAATAGGAAGATATTATGTCAAAGATTCCTTCCTTTCAAGGGAACGCGTGGATTAAGAATGTGATGTATTAATTAATACTTGTATGGAAAAAGCATGTACATCAATAATGAGAAAATAAAGCAGGAGCAGTAATGAGATGTAACCATCCCTTGTGTGACATGGGAATCTTTGCAGATATTAAGAAGGAGGCATTTTGCTGTTATGCTCCATTGTTAAATGAATGTAGCGCCAGTGGATAACGACCTTGTCTGCTCGTTCCCTGCAGAGGGTCAGAGGCCGAGCACGGCAGTTCCCCCCAGACCAGCTGCACGGAGAGAGACACCAGTGGGAGAGAGATTTTGGAATGAAATTGCAGTTGTGTCCAATAATTCTGATTTATGAGTTATGAAACCAACATGTATGCTGTCTTGAGCTAGCCTATGCTCTATTTAAAAGGTCAGAAAGGTCATTACCTGTTCTGCAACCTGTGCTCGCTGAGGTCAAACGCAGAGGCTTCTGCCACCCAGGTGCTTGTATTGTCCTTGTCTTTGTGCTGGTGTCAGGGAGCTGTGGGGGTCTGGGATACTTGAGAAGTTGTGCTGGTGATATTTGGTGAGGTTACAATTAGAATAATCCGTCTTGAAAGAATTTGCCTTTATCCACTGCCAAAAAAAACCCACAAAAAGTATAATAAATAAATAAATATAATAATTTATAAGACTGAAAACAAAGCAGCGAGGCAAAGGTTATTGCAGAAAAAGATGTCATGGCTTTTGTAACATTGTTGGCTTAGGTTGGAATTTTAAAAACAGTGACTTAAAAACCAAAAAGTATTTATCTTAAAAACAGGCTGCAGTTCTGAGCTGTTTCCAATTTCTGCTCTTTAGAGATCTGTGATATGAGTCTGAATCATAGAGGTGACCAATGCAGACCAGAACAGAGAACGGTATCTTCATAAAACTTCTCTCGAAAAACAAAACAATTAAAGGTCTACTGTTTATAAGCAGAGCATGTAATATATGCTCTTTCAAGTCATAAGAAGCCATTTGAACTTGTATAGCTAAAAAGGGTTTTTATGCCTCATCAGTTGCTCAGGTCTCTTGGCACAATTATAATCACCAGACTAAGTGGTTTTCCCCCCTTCACATTTATCACTTGGATGAAGAGTGCGTTGCCATCCTAAGGGTCTGCGGTTCTATCAGCAGATCCGAAAAAACCCCATAGTCAACATGTTGAATCTAATCACGTTCTGCATTCCTGGGACATACTTTATTAAACATTTTCATCACTTTCAACTGTGCATTCATACCTCAACAGATTTATATCTGTAATTAGGGGAATTGTTATTTACCAGCAGAGATAAAGCTGGTGAAAAGACACCTTTCAGCAACATAATTCAAATGGCATGAGTTATTACAAGTTTCAGATTAATACTACAGTTATTTCTTTTGCTACAGGTTAGGAACGTGTCTCCTGTCAGAAACCTTCAGAAATTGTTCAGAAATACCGGGAAACAACTATTTGTAATTGTCCGGCTAAAGAAAATCAGATGTATACGAAGGAAAGCAATGCCTCTCCAAGATCTACGTTCGGTAATGAGATATTTTTATTTAACAAAGTCTCTAACAGATGGCGTTTCTAAATTTTGAATATTAGGGCTGTTTTTGAAAGAGGCCTCCACACAGTCTGATGTATTGCAGATGAGGTTTTGCATTTAAGCTCTGGCTGAGAGCTGATTGCGCTGCCGCTCCCATTGCACTGGGACAGCGGGTCCCAGGGCTGAAGCCACAACGTGACACCCGGTGTCTGCAGCCAGGGCCACCGCGAGTCCTGTCCCCGTGCAGGTGGTGTAGGAAGAGCACGTCATTTATTTTGTGTGCTCTGTTGAAGGTGTCTTCATGTATCAGAGCAGTTTCTTAGTCATCGTTCTATGAGGTTGTTTTAGAGTTGGTTACTGGAAGGTTTGTGCTCAACATCGCCAACTTATCACCAGTTTTCTAATGTCACGAATATAAACTTGTTAATTTGAGAAGCTATGTTTTCCATAAACCCATGTTGCCTTGCAGTTAGGAATCAGACAACGGTGAAGACACCCGAGTGTAACCATCAGCCTTGGTGTTCCCCGGGGCTAAAACACTGGAAATGACCAGTTTTTCACCAAATCTTGTGCCACGGGTGCCAGCTTTGCCCGGCTGTGCCCCGCTGCTCCAGCAGCAAGGCTTGGTCTTCCGATGGCAAGAAACATCCCCCAGCCTCCCCCAGGCTTATTCAAACCTCAATTAGACTCATTCGTTCAGTGGTAACACTGGTGACTCTTGCTAAGCTCTTCAAACCTTTGGTCAGCTTTTCTAAACCCTCCCTTATCCTTTGAAGATAGCGATAAGACATTTTCTTTGATTCCTGTAGACCTTTTCCAGTAGCAGACGTGTGTTCCTAGTTGTTCAGTCACTTCACAAACATGAAACATAGATGGACTGCATTTTCAGCTTTATCTGTTCTCTCCATAAGCAATACAAGACATGTTTGTGGGTTGTCGGGGTGTTTTTTGAGTTGGAAATGCAAATGATCTAGATTAAGGGTGACTGTGCACAAGTAACTCAAGAGAGGAGCTTTGGGGAGATATCATCTGGGGGAAGTGAAAGGAGAAAGATTTGAACTCAATTGGATTTTACTAACTTCAGATTGGGTTTGAATCATATTTACATGCTTTTCTATTTCTCCTATGTTTGCAAGTTTTATTGCTGCAGTTCTAAGTGTCTTGAAGCTATGTGAATTAGTGGGTTTGTTATTACTGAGCAGAAGATGAACTGCGTTAGCACGAAATGAGATCGTTCCCCAGAGTCCAACACAGGAAAGCTATGGAAAACCTGGAACTCAACCCAGGTCCCAGGTGACACACAATGGCCCCAAAACGTATGGTGTTCTGGGCCAGGAACCGCTCCCAGAAAGCTCGACTCGAGTTTTAAAACTCAATTAGCATGACGTATGCTGACTGAAATAGGTACATTTTAGGCAAAATGCTTCCTGCCTCTTGCAGAGACCCAGGAGCTTTGCAGCTTTTTCTCTATTGCTTCCAGCGGTGGCTAAAAGTGAGAATTTTGTGCAGTTTCAGATTGAGAATGAAAGCGAGAAATCATTTAACACCCAGAGCTCCAAAGGGAGCGTCAACAGCAGTGGGATTGATGGAAATGCCCCATATTGATGATGGGTTTAAGGTGGTTGTTTTTGTTGTTGCTTGGAACCTTTCCGTGAGTGCTTTTCTAAGTATGTACTTTGGGAGAAGGCAAAGACTTCTTGCAGGGTGAACCAAATAAGAAATTATGGTTCTTGAATGAGAACTGTACCCATAAAATGAAAAATACGACGTGTGGACAGTAAAAATAGGACCATTGCCCTGAAATCTTTAGATCTGACGTTAAAAGTGTACTTTGGGGATTAACCATCAAATGATTTTGTCACAGCAATTTGATTAGTTTTTTTTTGCTTACATCGAAGACTTAAATTATACAGTCATTCATTGTCAATTAAATAATTTTAAATCATGCAGCTGGTACACCTGCCTGGTTTGGCTCTTGGCTTTCCAGCACTTGCTCTTTGCCTTGAGATCCTGTTGATCAACCCAACACGGAGGACCTGGCCACCCAAGGCGAAGGTGAGGAGGGACCAGGGCTGTTTCCCACAAGAGTTGTACGAATGGCCATTTTTTCCTTCTCCTGGTTTTTAGACTGTGTTCCTTAGATGTGAAAAGTGCCATAATCATATTGGGATAGAAATGGAAAATGAACTCCGAAAGACTTTGATCTGGAGAATTCAAGCTTAGTTCTAGTGGGAATTAAACAGGAGAAGTTTCAAGTAATTCATGTTTGAAATGCCTTCATAGCTTTTGCTTCATAAAAATAGCACTATAATATGATAGTAAAAATTCATATTTTGGAAATGGACATTCTTCTTTCTAGCAGTAAAGAAGTAGAGGTAATTTGCTCTATTTCAAAAAGATTGTTAGTAGTCACTGTGATTTCAAACGATGTAGCTTTAATGCTCAACACGTCTTAATCTTACCGGCCGTAAAACATTCCTTTGATGGTAAGTTGATGATCTATGGGTTTGAATCAGAATTCATGTTTGGAATGAATGTCTTGGTTAGAAAGAGACAAACCTCACATGGTGTCGTACAAGCTGAGAGGGGTCGGCAGCCTGGCTGTGGTTCTGCCCTTGGCAACCCGAGCAGCGGGGACTTTCCGCTGGGGGAATTCCTTACGTGATAAATGGGGTACACTCACCACTCCAACGGCCAAGTGTAAATGGATGAGATAAGAAGATACAAGAAACACAAGAGGGTTTTATTCCCCCCTAAGTGCTTTCACAGTTTTCCCTATTGTTGACATGTTCCTTTTTTTCTCCAAAATCCCGTTTTTTCTTTTTGTTCCTCAAAGAGAATGAACGGGCAAGTTGCTAATGAATTAAACAGCAAGAAGAGTTAATGGGTTTTGTCTAGGATGCTGATTTTGCTTCATCCTGTGGCACAGCCAGAACTGGAGCCCACGCTGGGAGTCTCCAGCCAGCGCCATTCGCACCCAGCAGCTGCCCCCTACTCAATTAACCCTCTCCAATTAGCATGCGCTCCAGTATCGCTCCTTTTATTTAACTCTCTGTTTCTCCAGACTTAATTGACTTTAATAAAATCCTTATAAAAAGAGCGTTTACTCTTGGCTACGAATGCCGATCCTGAGCCACCATCTATGTTTCAAAATTTCCAAATTCATTTAGCCAGAGTTATGTCTTAAGTTAATGGAGAAAGCAGAGTAGGAATATAAGAAAACTCCTGAACTTATAAATAATGAAGAACACTATCAAGGTAGGTAATTAAAGAGAAAGAAGAAAAACTCCTCTATGTTAATTCAAGAATAAATGATGGGGAAGCTAGCACTGCTGCATCAACATCTCATTTCCCAGTTGTAAAAGCCTGTTTGTATCTGGGTCAAGAGAAAAAAGCCACATTGCTAAAAGGAAGCAGCGCTTTCAAGTTCCATGTAGGTGAGGTTCAATAAGAAATACTGAATTGTCATTTAGTGCAAATGACGTTTTCTGAATGGGATGGTGAGTTTGCGTTTGGGGTTTTTTTTTCCTTTAATATTTACAGGAAAATTGACCCCTGTGATTCGGTCCTGTAAATATTGACGCCAGGCTTTCAGCTTCCATTAGAAGAACTAATGCACGTAAATACTTGTAGCATTGAACCCATGAGCCCCGGGTTAGAGACGCAGAGAGATCTGGGGGGATCTTGTCGCTGAGGGGGACTCGTGTTCAGGTGTCACAGAGTGGAGCTCTGCGCAGTGTATTTCCAGCATTAATCGTACTAAATCGGGACAAAATGGTTTAATTATGGGCCTTTTCTGTCGAAACACACCAAATGTCCGAGCAAGAGCTGTTCTTTTGAACCGCGGTGAAGTGTCTGCCTTTGCCTTGGTGACAACGTGCTCACGAGGGACCTTGTTCCTTTGGTTACCCGGCCCCTTGCTGGGACGGCTTAGCTTTGGATTTGTAATTTTATACCCACGGAAATTTGTGGAAAACCTCTGAACTTTTGCAAGATCTGATGTCAATAGCTATTTAAACAGGTAATTAATTGCACACTGCAGCAGGGGTCAGCATCCCTTCCTAAATACGCTGCATGTACATCTGGCAACATTTCCTTAAAGAATTTTAATTCCCCCCATAAAATCTGCTCCTAAATTTTGGTTTTGAACGTGGTCGCTCTATGAACCGCACGTTGCTAAGTGCCATTTGTCCACAGATGGCACACAGGCCCAGCTTCTCGAAGGAATTCAGTGGTTGCCCCGACAATAAGCAACCAAGGCAATGGTGAGGGATTTTCAAAAGCTTCTATGCACCCCAATTCCCTTGTTTTGGAACAGCTTTATATGCGTTATTAGTCAGAAACCCCATTATATTTTGTACCATCCCTGTTTGCGTGGAAGCCCTCAAAAATCTCAGCTCCAAATCTTTCCCTTCTCAAAGCTGCCTTATGAATAACAAACCCCACATTGTTCTTGGGTGTTCTTCTGAATTTATTTCATGTCATCTTCTCAAGAAAAAAAAAAAACAGAGCTTCTCTCAGTTGGCACCTTTGGGACAGCAACTGCAGATGAAGAGCAAGCGATCAACATGTCAGGGTAAAATTAGATTGCCACAGAATACAAGGTTTGATCCAATATCTCTATCAGATTTGCTTTTTAGCTGTGCACATGGCAATAAAATCACACTTGCTGGAGTTCTTTGGCACGCAGGGATTCCAAAAGCAGGCGATGCTTTTAGTCTGCGTATACATTGGGAAAAGGCAGGGGGTGAAATTAGGTATTTACACTATTACCTCAATATTTAATTATAGTTACAAACAAGAAATTGATACAAGAGTTGGCGCTTTGGCTGTGTTTCTGTGTCTGTATTTAGCACAGGGGCTCCTGGGGCTCGGGGTTGTATTTCATCAGCAAATCCTCCAAGTGTCTCCATTTACCACAAGGCCAGGGATTGCCCAGTATCCACATTACAGCTCGCACATAAACAATCTACATTTTAACACCTTTTTTTTTCAATAAAATGCCCTAATAACATCAGGCAATAATGATATTTGCTTCTATCTCGCTGTAAAATAAAATAGTGAAAATATTTAAAATGTTCATTCGAAACTGCTTGGTTTGGGTAAGACGAAGTGTTTCGGTTTACTTGAAGCATCTAACAAAACGGTATTGTCAGCAAGTTGGAAAATGTCAGCTACGTGCAGACACAACCACCCCTGCCCATGCCGTATCAAAGAAAAGCTACAGCCTTTTTCCAGCTGTTTGTTCGTCTTCCGGTAGGTTTCTGATTGACGAGAATTGTCACTGGGACACCCGCGGTTTGGCCGGGACTCTGTTCAGGTACCGAGCCAGCGCCCGATTTAACCCCAGGACACTGCAATTTGTACCGAGACGAATCTTCAGCCATCGTAACTTCATTCCAGCAAAGTCATTGATTTTGAACTAATTGAGGATAAAATCCATTTTCTCTTAGGTGTAAGAATATTGATATGCGCACACAGTCTATTTGTAACACTCGTGGCCCAGTTAATCTCCCGTTTAAGGGATTTAACCTGGTTGTGCTTTTTCCCAGCTGTAGGATTCGTATGGTGAGACCGCAAGGATGTTCTCCATCCCTGCGTTAGTTAATTCTTCCAACCTGCTCCCACTGCTCTGCCAATAGCTTTCAAATTAATGGGCCAGTCTTTTAAATTAATGAGTTTTCATCGACCTCAGTGGATCCGGCCCGAGACGCCAGCCCACCCAGGTCTCTCGTCATCTCCCTGTATTAATAGTTCCCCTGCTTTCTCAGCCCAGCCCATTGTCTGCAGCCGCGTTGGTCACATCTGGTTCGAGCAGCCGGCCTTTCCATAAAGCTTTTGTCCTCCAAGTTAATTTGGGGTCCTTTCTGTGCTCATTTCTCTTAAGCAACCGGTCTGGAAAGCTCTTATTAGCCCAGGATTTCCCCGAGAAAGGAAATGTAGGACCTGCATTTTCCAAATCCCTAAATGAGGTTTGAAAAATCTTATTTCAATAATTACAACAACAGAGCATCCTAAACAAAAAACGTATTATTGGAGCAGCTCATGGGTGGTGCAGACATTTTCAGTCATGCCAAAATATGCTTTTTTCTGTGGAAAACACAGCAAGTCCTGAATAGGGAGGGCTCTGCAATGGCTGGGCCATCACCTGGCCTGTGGAACCTCAAGATCTGGGGATGTGTTATGAGCACAGCTGGGGTGCACCTTGGTGGTGTTTAGAAGGGCTTTCAAATGCTTGTCATGGACTGTTGATGGGACACGAGCAGGAGAGGACCGGGAAGAAAGTTTCTCTGCAGGGGGTGGACCCTGATCTGCTACTCAGTCTATCAAAGCAAATGAGTAAGAGGAAAAATCTATAGCATTAAACTGCATCAAGAGAAAAGAATCTGATCTCATTAGCTGGGGAGACAAGGTTGTCAATGTATTTTGCTGGAGTTTGCTTGTTGTTGTACACAAGGATAAAAATCTTGCATAGACCAGACTTTCTACAAAATGAATGGGGAGAGCCATCAAGGGGATAAATAAAATAGATGAGGAAAAGATCTGAGCGCTTGTAAAAAGTGCACAGCCATGAAGAGACCTCGTAAAAAAAGTTTGAAACTTAATTTACAAAGAGCACTCCTGATTTCTGCCATAAAACGTTCCAAAACAATCTCATGACTCAATTTCTGCAGCCAGTGAAGAAGGGAGAATCACCACACACAAGGTTCTTGCCGTTTGCTTTATTTTATGGTTAACTCATATTCTCAGTGATTCATTATCAAGATTTGTCAGGACTAATTAAGAAGAGTGCCAGCTGTGATAGCGTTTGATATCACGGCACCTTGCTCACTGGGGACTCACCGGAGATGGCATGTGGCATCGAATTAGCTAATATTTAATAGCTAATATATAATAACAACCAGGGATTTAGTGTCTCGACACTAACTGTGGTCTGGGCTGTTAAAGGTCAGGGTATTTAGCAGCCCCTGTGGATATGTTGCTTCTTTACATGAAACTGAGTTTTCTGTAGCTGTCTATTCAAACAACCAGCCAATCAAATGTATTAAATTACATGCATGGTTTTATTTTCTGCGGTAAGCCACCTCTCTCTATTTAAATAAAAACGACTAAATCCAGAAAAAAACCAAAAGGGCACAGATTGAAGTTCAGGAAGGTTTGAGTGTGAAAAAGCTGCGTGTGGTTATGACTTTGTGGTTGAGTTTTTAATTCCGATGTGAACTGTCTGCTGGGCTCATTAACCCCTGCAAGTGGTTTACAAATTGCTAGTTTCCCACCCATATTTTATACAGGCAAAGTTAGGCATCCTATTATCCATGCACGCCTCTGTGCACCCTATTACTGAAAAAAAGGTGATTAATTTCTAGCCATCAATGGCAAAACTGCGGGGGCTCATTGCCAGGGATGGAGGTGGGAAGGGGTCCAGTAAGAGCCCAACCCAAACTCCAACTGAGCACCTACAGGATTTTGATCTTAATGGCTCAGAACCCATTGACCAGTAGCCCTTCTCTAAACAGGGATGATCATACCACTTATCTCATGAACATAAATGACTGGTTTTGAAACGCTCTGGCGATGATCAAGATAGGAAAACCCTAGAAAATGTATTAACTCTGACTCAGTGCGCAGCGAGTGCTCTGCAGGAGGATTTGGGGAAGGCTGAGGATAAAGCGCCGTGTTGAATGAGCGTTGATGAGGGGAGCGCTGCCTGTTCTGGGGCTCGGCACAAAACAACGCCTGATCGTTTCATTAGAAGCTGCGTCAGAACGCGTGCAGAACGGGCTGAGGAGGCACCCGCGGCCCTGGTGTTTTCAAGGGCGGGTTCTGCAGGCTCAATGCTGCTTTGGGAGGAAGGAAATACTCCAGCAGAAGGCTGGCAGGAGGGGCTGCCTGCAGCTCCGGAGCAAGGAAAACTCCTTCTCTCTCCTCCTCTGCTCTCCTTGTGTCTCAGTTGCCCTGGAGCATCTCGGCAGGTTGTCCTGAGGCCACCGGAGCCATCGTGGGCACGGTCCCGCTGTCACTGGGTCACAGCATTTATCCAGCAATGCCGGGATGCCCAGAGGATGCTGAGACGGGGTTTGAACAAACAAAAGCAAAACAAACAACCCCCCAAACAACAGTTTTAAAGCATTTTTGCTTAAAATTTGGCAAAGCTGTAAAGAACAGAAACTGTGCTCATGGCTGGGAGAAAAAAGCCTCTCAAGAGCATCCTGAGCGATTTTATCAGCCCAACCCGGAGCTTTAATGTCACTTTGTCCCTGTGAAAGCTCCGGGCAGCACAGGCAGCCGGGGAGGAGGGGACCTGCTGCATCGCTTCGCCGTCTGACGTTACAAAACCATCATTATTTCGAGCAAGCCATCTTATTTAATTATCGTGAATGTGCAATTCCTTCATTTTTAATTCAGCATTGGAGGAGACGTTGCAAGCATTAAGTGAATCAAAATATTCTTGGTAAATCGGAAACCAGGAGAACAATAATGCGTTTGCGAAGAAAAAGTTATTGTTCTCTGTGGATTGCAGTGATTTTAATGATTTGGCTGAAGTGGCCGCTTAATAGAGCTGCCTATGTGAAATACTTGTGAGCTCACAGGGCCAGTTTTAAGGTCTGTCCTGTGTGATCGATCGCTCAGGTGGGTTTCACAGCACGGGGGCTGCTGGGGGTTCGAGGGCAAGGTGGGAAAACCCCTCAAGTGTCCTCCTGTATGGACGGCAGAGGTAACGGGGTTAAGGGGAGTTCAGGTTTAGAAAGTGGGAATTGCCCCAAACTGACCCAAAACTCCTTCTCAGGGGGAGCCTGGGCTTGGGCTTTCCCGGGCACTGGGAAGGTGCTTCCTGACCTGGCGCTGGGGCTCCTTGTTCTAAACATCCTCTGCATCAACGCTTCTTGGTTTTGTCACTTTTTGGTTTCCAAAACGCAGAGAGTTGGGCTTTAAAACTGAGCGTGTGCTGGTATTTAGGGGAAAAAAAAGAAAATCAGTTTTGGTTATTTCTGAAACTGCCTTCCTGTGGTTTGAAAAACCAAACAAATTCAAATATAGAGATGAAGGCTTGTTGAAGATGTTTTCCCCTGGTTAGCCTGCAGGTTCTACATATCAGCCTGGTGGCATCTGACATAAGTAACCTATATTGATGGACACTATGAAATTCACCATCTCTGCACTTCTAAAAACTTCAAATGAGATTATTTTTTTTAATGGTATCATCAAAAACTACCTTGCTGAGTATGTTGGGTATATCTCGTAGTGTAAGTTATCATAAAACTAAGAGCAGCGGTTGTCCCTGCACCTCCTGTTCCAGCTGCTCTTTTAGCGAGGAGCTCGCTGTCCGGACACAGAGAACTCCTGAAAGGTTTATATCTGGGTAGTTTGTGCTTGGACCTGCATTTAGAATCTATTTCAATCAGGTATCATTTAATAATTTATAATAAAATATAAATATAGAATTCATTTTTAGCTTATACAAAGTAAGACCTAGTAAGATTTCCAAGCTGTACCCTGCCCTGCCTGGAGAGCAGAGCCTCGCTGACACCTTCTCTTTGTCCAAAGCAACAGCAAAGCACCGAGTTAAGGATCAGGGTTCTTCACTGGTCTCTTCTCCAAAAATTCATGATTTGCTGAAGGGCAGATAAGCAGCAGCTCTGGCTCTGGCCCAGCACTGACTTCACCCAACACATTGACCGCTTGTACCGGGGAACGGTCCAGTTGTTCAGAGTGACCTCCAGCTGTGCACAGCAGCATCACCCTGCGTCACCAGCACTGCGAATACTGCCTGATTTCTTCTTTCTGCTACTCCATTGCTCTTTGTCTTGCCTCCACCGGTTGGTTATAACATGATTTTGTGTTTGCTCTGCCAGTTTTCCATACAAAAGCAACGTTCAGTTGTGCAGCACCTTTGAAAGGAGACGCAAGATCCCCCTGCGCTGGAAACCGCGTTGCTCCCCGAGGGCTGCCAGCTACCATGGCATTTCTTTCTGGCAAACTCTTTGCTTATCCAGCAGCAATTTGGCTGAATCCACGATCTTATTTGACAGACAGCTTAAGAAATGTTTTTGAACATGCTTTTGGATGTGTTGAACCACTGTTTACTTCTAAACAAATTCTCGTGCTGAAAAGATCAGCCTAGCTTTTTCTTTATTATTATTTGTATGTGTGTGTGTGCAGCTTTGTTTTGTTCTGTGGGTGGTGGGGCACGGGTGGGACTCTGGTTTCTGGGTTCCTGGTCCTACCTGGAGCAGTAACTGCTCACGTGTGCCAAAACCCAGCGCCAACCCCTGCGCGTCGTTCTTTGGGTGAGAAAACCAGAACAGCTCCATTCCTCGCACAGAGCTCCCACATTCACCTTCTCCAGGAACTGAAAGAATAACTTGTGCTGGGAATTTGATATTTTACAGGAACAACTACTTGTGAAATACAAAACGTCACGTTGAAATGACTTTTTCACCTGTGCTTCCGTCAGTATTCCCATTAGATACGTAAATTGCTGTTTTACTGGAAAACCATTGCTTTCTGAGGGTCACTTCAGATGAGGGCTACACCTTCAGCACCATGTTTAGCGTGTTGTAACTCGCAGTTCTCACCGATGCTTCGGAAGGGGGTGAGTTCACTTTTGGGCGGACATACTCTCATTGTTGCTGAGGAGCTGCTTGTTGAACCCCCGTTGTGTGGCTGTTGGGGTGGGGAGGGGACCGGTTCCCATTCGGTGGCCCACGCGCAGGTGTGAGCCGCTCACGCTGCTGTTTAATCAGCGTCGTGTCACCTCCAGGTGTTCGCTAATCCACACCAAACCCAAATGCCTCTTCAAAGGAAAATATGGCAGTGAGAGATGCACAGGCTATTATATTTCGGTTCTTGTCTGAGAGGGCCAGATTGGCTGTAGGTAGCTGAGTGCGCGGAGCGGGTGGGGATCAGTGCGATGAAAGGGAGATTACTGCCTATTTTAAGAGTTAAACTTAAAAAGCAGGAAGTTGAAACCTGATAAACAGAGGGGTTTTTTGCAGGCGATGTGCAATTAACCGGTGGTGCTCATTACCATGGGAGGCCGGTGAAGCCGAGTACTTAGCAAGAGTGGAAGAGGGAGTGGGCACTTTTATGGATATCAAGAATATCCAGAGTAATGATTAACTATATCAATTTTTGTAAGGTAATTAGAATAATTTTTCATGCTTCAAGGCTTAAACCAATTTCTATATATGAGAGACCAGGATAAGACTTATGGTAGGAACAGATTAAAGACATCTGCATAGCGCAGAACTCCTGCCTTTGCTGCTGACACATCTGCTGCTCCCAGACAAGACCCTGGGTGGGATGGACCCTGGGTCCGCCTTGATCAGCTGCGGCATTTTCTGTGTTCCCCGAGGGAATCTGGGCTGGAATATGCAGACTAATTTTTTAGGTAAAGCAGGGCAAGAGGAAAAGGAGGAAGAAGTAGACAGCAGATGGGTTTTCTCTAATTTCGAGAGGATAAACATGTTGAATGTAACTGCAGATTTGCCCAGAGGAAATCCTTGCTGAATCTTGAGCACTTAAGGCAAACCTGAGTCATGCTTGCAAACTCTTCTCTACAACCACTAGAGTCAGATTTTCTTAGTAAGAATAAATACAGGTAAGATGCTCAAAGAGGAGCTTGAAGTGGGCAAGAGTTAAATAAACACTGAAGAGCTTACACTGTAACTGTGCATGTTCAGCTGTAAAAGGGAGATGGGGCTGATTCTACCAAGTGGTAGCTGAGGAAGAAATCACTTCCACGGCACAGGGGATGGACTGATGTGAGGGTTTAAGACGTACATGTGCAGGGAGGGATGGCGAACGGGCACCGGCTAAGCCGCAGCTCGGCTGGCAGAGGTTGGAAGAGGAGCTGGAGTCTGACCCAGGGGCAGCAGCCAAGTCACCGACATCTGTGACCCCCTGGCACGTGTGTGTCCCATTCTGCACCTGAACATCCACTCTCGGGACAGTGATGGTGAACAGGTGTGGGTTTGGCAGGAACGTTACGGCTGAGCCTTTGTCCATGCTGAAAATAAATGATGAACAACAAGGCCTGGGTGATGGGATGTGCTGGATCACGATACCCAAATTACAATGTAATAATCTCTGCTGCCCCTTTCACCAAGGATCACGCCTGTGTCTCCTCTGGCTGTGGTGGTGTTTGCACAGCACCTGTTTGGAAACCCTGGTTGCAGTGACTTCTGCCAAATACAAGTGGACACAGAGAAACAAGGGGAAAACAAACAAACAAATAAAATAAAAACATCCAAGCTGAAAAACATGCTAGGGACACAATCTTAAAACTGCAGAGGTTTTGTGTTAAAATACCTCAATAATCATTGGATGATGCGTCACCAGCCACTAGCCAGCTCCATATCAGTCAAGACCTGACCGGCAAAGCCATTTGTGTCTGCCAGACCAGTCCCGCTGCAACATTTCAGTGCTGGGAGAGGAAATTTGGCCAGGCCGAAACAGATGAAACCCATCAGTTTTTAGTGAGGTTTTTTACTGTTAGGACAGTAACAGTTACATTACTCTGACTTCACTGAAATATAACGCATTGGAAATTAAGCAATCCCTGGAGCTGTCTCTTAGTGATAACACCTCAGAGTTGCAGCTGGACCAGGCAGGCTGGATTGCTGCACATTGGCTGCTGCTGGTCCGGGGTGTGATGGGGCCAAATGCAAACATCAGCTCCACTCAACCTGGTATTTATGAAGAAAGAATTAAAAGTTGTCTCCAAAAAATGTGCTGGGTCCGGTGGGAACCAGGTGTCAGAGTCCTGCTTTGAGTTACTTTTGAACTGGGAACATGATGGGGACTTACTGGTCAGCAGGGAAGGGCAACAGGTGTGTCCTGGGCTATTCTAGTCTGGGGATGCAGGGAACAAAACCAGGACATTTCAGCGTTCTCGAGATTTCCATGTGCCCAACAAAAAGAGGCCTGGAGGTCTTAAAACAGAATGAGATGCGTTACTTCAGTTTTGAGAGTATGGGGTTACACCCAAACTCCTCCTCACTGGCTCCCTCGGCACCCACCTCAGCGGGAGGAGGGCCCCTTGGCGACGGCAAAAGCCGGGTTACTGGTGTTGATGCAGTCGGTTTGCTGGGATGCTCCTGCAGGGAGGGGGTGGCCGGCCGGACCCCGCTATTGTCCCCAGCCCCCCCGCCGTGTCCCGTCCCCCCTGTCCCCCCCGGGCCCGGCTGCCTGGGGGCGCGCTGCCTGCCCGGGCCGGCGCCGGGGGAGGACGAGGAGGGAAGGGAAGAGGGGGAGGAAGGGAGAAGGGTGCTCCAGTGGGGCTGAGAGTGCGTCCCCAAACGGAGGCGCCTTTGGTGGGTGCAGCCGCGCGCCCCGCGCCCCACGCCGGCCTCCGGCGACGACACCCGGGCCGCTGCGCTCCGGATCGGGCCCCGGGGAGCGCGGCCGCCCCGGTTCTCGCCTTCCCCGGTGGTCCGGCCACCCCCCGCACCACCTGTAGCCTCCCCCATCCCCACCGAGGCCGAGCCGGTGGAGCGGCCGCCGCCACCCCGCTCCGCTCCGCTCCGCTCCATCCCCAGCCCGGGCTCGGGTGGTGCGGCCGCATCCTGCGCAGCGGCGGCGGGCGGGGCGGCGGAGGGGGCGGGAGGCGGAGAGGACCGGCCACCATTTAAAGCGGTAGCGGCGCGGCGCGGCTCCCCAGTGCCGTGCTGCCGCGGAGCGCGGCGGAGGAGCCGCGGCCAGGGCGGGCGGGAGCGGCCGAACCTCCCCCCTCCCCGGCCCATCCCGCCCCGCCGGCCCGGCCCCTCCGGGCTGCATGAAGGCGCTGGGGAGCGCGGGCGGGAGCGCGGGGCAGCGCCCGGGGCATCGCCCGGGCGGCGGCAGCAGCACCATGGTCCGCCTGGGCAGGCTCCTGCGGCTCCTGACTCTGCTGAAGTTGCCCTGCTGCTTGCTGGAGTTCCTGCTCTCCGAGGCGGCCCAGGGCCAGGAGATGTACGCGCCCCACTCCATCCGGCTGGAGGGGGACATCACCCTGGGCGGCCTTTTCCCCGTCCACGCCAAGGGCCCCCCGGGCGTGCCCTGCGGGGACATCAAAAAGGAGAACGGCATCCACAGGCTGGAGGCGATGCTCTACGCCCTGGACCAGATCAACAGCGACCCGGACCTGCTGCCCAATGTCACGCTGGGCGCTCGCATCCTGGACACCTGCTCCCGAGACACCTACGCGCTGGAGCAGTCCCTCACCTTCGTCCAGGCTCTCATCCAGAAGGACACCTCCGACGTGAGGTGCACCAACGGGGAGCCGCCCGTCTTCGTCAAGCCGGAAAAAGTAGTTGGAGTGATCGGGGCGTCGGGAAGTTCGGTGTCCATTATGGTGGCCAACATCCTCCGGCTCTTCCAGGTAGGGCTGCGCGACGGCGGGCGGGCGGGTGGCGGAGCCGCTTCCCGGCGGGCCGGGCTGTGCCGCGGGGCCCTGCCCGCCGGGGACGGGCGCTGGAGGCGCCCGCGGCTCCCGCCGCTTGGAACTCCGTTCGTGCCCCTTCAGGTGCTTCGTTTGCTTCCCCTCCGGAGCATCTTGTTTCCCTCCCAGCCACGCTCTCTGTTTCAGCGTCCTCCCCCGTCTCCCTTCTCCACCGTGCATGGCACTTTCTGGATTTATCGCCCCATTTGCAAGAAGCAAGCCGTGAAGGGAGGGGGGGGGGGAAGGCAATGATTGAAATGGGTTTGCTTTAGAGAGAAATATGGCTCGGCAGAGACGCGGGTGCAAGGCAGGGGGGGAACGGCCGGGACGGGCTTCGCGCATGAAATCTCCGCAGCCGCCCCCGTCCCGGGGGTCCAGGGAGGGTCAGGGGGGCTCTGCCCGGCGGCTCTTGGCGGAGACGGGGCTGCTCTGGGCAGCTCCAGCCACCCGACCACTTTTTGGAGCCGGCTCGGTTCGGGCTCCCTCTGCCATCCGGTAGGGTGCGGAGCCAGCGCACCCCGCGCTGGAACGGGGGCGGCGGGGAAGGGGAGTGGGGCCGTCCCGGGGGCTGGGGGCGGCTTGGCCGGGCTCCGGCTACAGCCCGGGAGCGCCGCTCCGCGCCGCCGGCCGAGGCTCCGGCAGCTCCCGCATGCGGCCAGGGATGAGCAGAGCCGGCGGATTGAAGAACCGTGTGTGTGTGTGTGTGTGCGTGTGTGCGTGTGTGCGTGCGTGTGTGTGTGTGTGTGTGTGTGTGTGTGTGCAGGGGAGACGCTGCAGCGCCCGCCCGATCCGCTGCCCCCACCCCGGGGCTCGGCCTCGCTGCCTGTTGGGGCACGGAGACCTGTCCCCCCCGCCCCCGGCTGCATCCTCCTGCCCTTCTCCTGAGTCCGGGAGAGAGCATCCCCCGGGGCTGGGGGTTGTCCCCTGGGGCTGGGGGTGTCCCCCGGGGCGCTGGGTGCAGCCGCCGGTCCGGCAGCGAACACCGGGTGCTGCTCGGCAGCGATCGCGGGTGCAGTGGCAGTGACAGAACCGCCACCAGATGCATCGTGAGCAGAGGAGTTTTCTCGCTTCCTATCCTACGCCTTCGCATGCGGAAGGTGGTGGTGAGGTTTATTTTTATTTTTGTGCAGCGGGTGGAGAAATCCCCCGCTTTTCCCAGCTGGGAACTCGTGAGGTTTTCATGGCAAATCCACCCAGCAGTCGCTGTTACTCCTTATTCCCATCTGGCTGTTGGTACCAGATACCCCATCGCATGCAAGATAAACGGTGGGAAGCGCTTTCTCCCACCACTACCCTTTGCACTGCCCAGTCGGACTCGGTCCTGTCCATTTTGCTGAAAGAACATTAAGGATCTGGTTTTGTTTTTCTTGCTCACCTCCCCCTCTTGGCAAATTAAAATGCAACTTGTACTGCTGCTGGATTCAGCGGTGTACTGAATCTCTAACGATTTGTGCGGGTTTAACATGCGGGTCTTCGTACTGAGATGCTGCCTCCGAGCAAGCAGCCCGGCTCGTGTGTGTGAGCAAGCTTGGACTCGCTGTGTGCGCTCTACTTCTTTCTGTTCGAGACTTCTTGCATTACAAACACCCCTTCCTGGGCTGCAAAGCAGATGATCTCATGTCCTGCCTGAGCTGGAGCTGCGAAGCTGGGAGGGATGCGAGTGGTGAAGTTGTGCTGAAGTACAGGTTCAGCAGCCCCTGTGGGTTTGACCAGCCAGCAGGCTGAAATTAGCCAGCTGGTTCTTCCCGAATCGCGTTTAAGAGCAAATCCTGGGCACTCTGTACCGAGATCTCGCTCAGAAGGAAATCCTGGTCACTGGGAGCCTTTTGTGTAATGCCACGATACCTGCAAAATCCTTGATATGTTACGTAACGGAGTTTGCAGAAAATGAGACATTTGGGCAGCTTCTGTGTGTAGACGTATTTATATAAATCTAAAAAAATGAATGTATTGTGACTAAGCATCTGTTCAAAATTGCTTTTCAACCAAATCATCCAGAAAGCAGGAACTGGTACGTACTGAGAGGGATTTTACTGATCATGTACTTTACAGTTTGGTTCTGCCTTCTTTAGGCAGATTTCCGTGCAATAAAACTGTTCCCTATTGTCCTCTCCTCCTTCAAAACACAGTTCAGACCAGGTCCCAGCCAGGGAGAAATAAGACAGAAAGAGCTGTTTTAAGAGAGAGGAGGAGAATTGGACCTATGAAGTAACTAAGTGCTGTTGTATGGAGGCGGGTGAGAAGCTGTAAGTTACTGGAAAGAAAAAAACAACCACAAAAAACTTGTTAACCTCAGTACTTTCTCAAACGCACGGGCTGCTGCAGCCAGCTCGCTCCTCCTGGGCCACTGCAGGTTTGCTGACAGCGGCAGTGGTGAAAGGTGGGTGATTTGCTCTTGAACACATTTTCCTGCTCAAACTGGCTTTTCCCCAACATCTCATAGATGAAAACTCTTTCCATCTGTGGAGGCCTCTGCGAAGAAATCTCACTGGTGTTGACATTTCTCTGACAGCATCTTGGAAGAGAAATATTTGTACTCTACCTTGACGCAGGGAGAAGATATTTATGTATATAAGCCCTACAGGGCACAGTGGGGTTTCCTCAGCCAGGCACTGATGCTCAAGGGGTTTCCTCTCCAGGAGGGGTGAAAGTTAAGCTGTTCACCTTCCTCTCTGGGTATGAAGTTACAATATCTCTCCATGCAGCTCACCTGTCTGTCCCCAATCTAGCAGAGAGGTTTGGGAGCACCTTTAGCTGATGCCAACAGGTGGATCATCGGGAGAAAACAGCACTGAGGTCCTCTGGTTGGAGTTGATCCATGTAGTTATTGCGTCAAGTTTTGTAGAAGTAAAAAAAAATAAGGATCTACATTAGACTGGGGCTTTAGGAAAAGTTCCTCCCCCTGCTTCTGTCTCTCCATCCCCGTTTATCCCAGCATTGCACCTTGGATAGAAGATGATGGGAATAGTTGGGGCAGGGGGTTTTCCCTGGAGTGGTGGGGATGACACCGAGTCCCAGCTTTGCTGGAGCAAAGCGGAGCCATGGCCCTGGCGGTGCCTTTGACTGACGCGCTGCTGCTGATGGAGCGGAGCTGTCGGGGCTGCTGAGGCTCAGACACAGCCGAGTGGGTCATCGCTCTGAGTCACCCAGGACGGGCTGATGCCTCAGAGGTGGGCACAGGAATTGCCAATGAGGGCAGGGTGTCTCCCAGCACCAAGTATGTGAGGATTTCTCTTCCAAAATGACAACTAATGAGAGATGCAGCTGCCCTGCAGAAGCACAGGGTTTAGAGGAAGGGGGAGGCTTTACACCCAAGTCCAGTGCCTGTCACTGCCGTGAGCTTCGTGTGGGACCTTCCCTGAGTTCCTCCAGTTTAAATGTTCAGCATCATGCCAAGGTCCATCCTGAGGAGCAGGTCAGACCCACGGCTGAGCCCGGAGCAGAGCTGGGTGTTCGAGTCCCTTGGGAAGCTGAGGCAGACGAGCTCTCACCTTGGAAGGGGTTGAGCTGGGGGTGCCACTGGCTGGATAGTTTATTTGTGCATCTCCATTATTTAACTTCATCCCCTCCAGCAGAAGGATGTGAGTGCCCTGGCAGGGGTTAATGGGAGATAAGCCTGCTGGCAATGTCCCTGTGCAGACCAGAGCTGTTTCCCAGGGGTTGTGTCCCCTCCCTGCCCTGGGCATTAAACATGGAGCGATTCTGTGGCTGGGGACGGTGGGCACAGAGGTGCTGCCAGCGCCCCCAGCTCTGTTGCATTAACACAACACAAGGGGCGATACCGTGTGTGGTGGACCGTGGAGATGGGAGTGCATAAATATTCAAGTATGTCAAATAGAGAGAGTTTTTCAAAGCACGATTCTATTCGAGCGTGCCAATAAATAGTATGCCGATTGTAAATTAAATATCTGTTCTAAAAATAAACCCGAAACAATTTGGAAGGCTGTTTCCAAATGCATCGGGGAGTTGGAGGCAATATGTTTTGAGGCTGCTAGTTTTGCATTGTAAAATATATTGTTACTTCACAGTGTCATAGCTTTCCTTACAAATTTAACTCCATGAAATTCAATAACTAAGCTGAAAAAAAAATGCCAAATGTTTCCTCTGCTTCATATTTTCTGGGAGTAGAACCATGCAATATGGGGAATATTAGCATACTGGTTTCTTTTTTTATACTAGAAAACTAATTTTTGAACTCCCTTAGAACTACAGACTTCTCATTACAAGCTTTAATAATGAACTAATTACTGCTTCAGGTTTTTGTCCTCAGTGGATGTCATTTCAAAGAGTCAGTCAACAATTGTTCTTTCCAGCCTGAATTTCTCTTTGCTTTTCCCGGTGATGGCTCTTGTGGCCCACGGGGGTGTGTTACCCAGCCCCTTCAGGGGACTTTCGAGAAACCAGCGTGGGATAAAAGACTACAATGAGATTGGGAGTGTAAATTGAAATTTTCCGCATATCCCTTGGGGGCTCTTGGCTGCATTTCCATCCGCGGGCACCTTCCTACTGAATGAGCAAGACGAAAGTTGCAATCCTGCCTTCTGCTCGAGACACATTGGAGCCGGTCGAAACGCGGTTCTTCAGAAGGGAGGGCAGCTTAGCAGCGCAGCTCGGGGTTGGATGCTGCTGCTTTTCTTAGAGCAGCGTGTGTGTGCCAGGGCTCGGAGCGAGGATGCTGCTCTGCCAAAGCATCGCCGGGCTGTGGCTGCCGGGGCCGCCGCGGTGCGGGCGCTGCAGCCGCTCTGGTCCATGGGACGCGGCTCAGGAATCAGGGACGTACGAGAATCGCTTTGCAGAACGTGTGATCCCACCATTGCAAGAGATTCTTCTTCTTAAGTGTGTGGTTTTTAATTAATTTTGTGCTACTCATCCGAGGGCGACACTTCATGGCATCACTGAAAGATTTGGCCAGTGTGTGAATAGCAACGGAAGCAAAGATCTGTCCTTGCCAAAGTGCAGCCAGCGGTCTGAAGACAAGAGGGTGGCTGAGAATGTTGCAAAAGACCGAGGATGTTTGATTGTGTAGGTTCTAAAGTGTTTCATGCAGCTCTACAGCATCCAGTAAAATGTGTGGTTTGACTAAGTTCTCGCAAGAACGTTATTGGAGGCCTTATTAGACTTGCAGGGCATTTCAAACAGTGTCTCCAATTCCTTCACTCTGCAGCAAAAGCCTTTGCAAACTGATTGTTCTCCCCTCTCTCCCTCTCATTGAAGTTTCCAGCAGGAATCTGGGATTTAGGCCCAAAGGTTCCACCTGTAGGTTCTGGGTGCGAAGCCAAAGCTTGGTGTTGAGCCCCTCCTGCTGAACTCGGCTTAATGAGGTGGTAGGAAATGGCCAGTTTAATTGACTGCAATGTACCTGCCATGGGGGGGACTCGGGTTATTGCTGGTTTGGGGAAGAAAACTAACACACTCCAGCAACATTTTTCTGTAGATGCTAATATATTTTGGATTCATTACCAGTTTATTGCATTTTCTTCCTCTTTTAATGAGACAACACTGGTTGTAGGAAGTGGAGTAATGTTTCATTTTATAAAATATATTTCAGGTGCACTTTTTCAGTTAGACTCATAAGGAGGATTTAACAAAAAGCTGAAAGCAGGAAGCGGTAAACTTTAATTCTTTTCCAAAAATGGCTTTTGTGTTTCTCAGCAAGCTTTCGTTTTCATCAGTCTCTAAATATCTGTCCTTGTTACTGATGCACCTAATCCACGTCAACAAGCTGAGCCGTGCGGGTCTGCTCTATTGTTGTGGAAATATTGGGCTACATTTAATAGATGCGGAGTCTTATTTTGCTGGTATAAATCAAAAGCAAAGGAGAATCTCTGCTTCAAGAGTTCACGAGTTTCCACAGGAAGCTCCTAAGGGAAGGCTGGAGATGCTATGAACATGGTGGGTTGGAAGTAAAATCTATTTTCTTGACAGGGCGAAATTCAGTATTAGCGATAATCTCAGCTCTTAATCTATTTTCAAGTGTCTCTCTGTAGACTTTGGGTAGAAGGGACCACAAAGAGTCATTTGGATCAAGACTGGCTGTGCCTGGGGAGGGATGATGGTGCTTGTGTGAGCCAAGGACCAGCCTAGGACGGGGGGAGATGTTGGAGCGCGTCCACGTGTACGGTGAACACACATTCAGCAAGTGCTCTTGTGCAATTCCCAGTTTACTCTTTGAAATGGAAGGTGACCTCTTTGGAATGACAAATGGAGGGATCATTTTGAGGCGCTAATTTTTATGAAAGAAATATTGATCTGGTTTCGAAACTTGTAACACTAATACTGTAAAACTATATGTACTATATTCAGGATTTCATTCTATTAAATGAGTTTTGCTTGGAGGCATTAAAACCATCCAACGCAATACTCTGCATCACAATATCAGACGTTGTTATTTCTATTTATAGTGGTATTCAAATTAATCTCAATGAGTGACAATGCTGACTGTCTCAGACACAGGACTATGATGAATTTTATCATAATATTGGAAGATACGAAGCATGTAATTAAGGCTGTTTGGAGAGCATGGAATTCAATATAGTCAGGTCATTAGTGTAGCGGAGTGGGTATCCAGGCAGAAAGAAATTTTAAGAAAAACAAGTATTTCTAAATCCTTTCTCATTCCAGATGATTCCCAAGGTTCTATAAAGCTCAAGGCAGTAGAGAAGCATCACCAATTTAGCAGAGATTGAAGCAGGGCCCTGTTATGGACCACTACAGTGTGGCAGCCCTGTCCCAGGCCACTGGTCACTCATGCATGGTCACCAAGGATTTGACCTGCTGGAGTGACTCTCATACCTGTTGTCAGGTGAGACATGAGGAAGGGATTGTTGGCCCTGAGGGTGGTGAGAGCCTGGCCCAGGCTGGCCAAAGAGGTGGTGGATGAACCATCCCTGGAGACATCCCAGGCCAGGCTGGACAGGGCTCTGAGCAACCTGAGCTGGTGAAGATGTCCCTGTCATGGCAGAGGTGGCACCGGGGGAGCTGGGAAGGTCTCTTCAACCCAAACAATATGATTCTATGACCTGCAGACCATGAGGCTGCCGTGCAGCTGTACTACATGGGGAAGAGACTCAAAACGATGGTGGGACCTTCACCTCTTGACTGCGCACCTTCTCCAGGGACAAGTGCCTCCAGTTGGCAAAGTTTGTCAAGTGGCGTTATATTTCCAGAGAAACCATAACTCCAGCAGTGTTGCCCAACATCCCTCTAATTTAGTCTTTATTGTGATAAGCGACGCTTTTGCTGTGTCATTTGGGAAGCCCTTGTCTTCCCAAGGTCCTGCACTGCATGGCGTGGCACAGGTGACATCTTTTCACGTGTAGGGCACATCAAACAGCTCTGGTTTTGTTCAAAGGGTAGCCTGACCTATGGGGGGGAGAGGGACAGTTAGGACCAGTCTCAAGTTGCAAGATTTCATTCTAATGATGGTTCTGCTTAACGTCTGTGAACATGTTCGTGCCTGTAGGTGGACGGGATCCGGCTGATTCACTTGGAGAGTTTCAAGCATCGCTTTGTCCTGGTACCGTCCCGCTCTGGTCCCTTGGGTGTTCCTCTCTCATTTTCAGTGAGGGTCCTGTCACCAGCTCCTCCCGGTGAGCCTGGGATGGGACCTGCATAGCCAGGCTGGTCCTAGCAAATACTTGCCTGAGTTATTTTATAAACTTTTCTCAAGAATATTCTATAACCTCCATGAAAGGCTATTTCTTTCCCTCTTAATATCCAGCTTTTAGCCTCTTTGCTGGAAATTTTTGTGGTTTTGTTTTGACTGTGCTTTCACAGCAGGCTACGAGGCTTAAGTGCAACACCAGATGCAATAGGTCTCTTCCTAAAGCAAGACTTCTGCTCTCCCTTCTGTGCGGGAAATGAGGTACAAAGAGTAGAGGGTTTGAATGCTTCAGTGGGAGAGATTTATCTGCAGGATTAACGTGCACTCAGCTGGGACTTGTGAAAGTCCCTTTCTCTCTGATTCAGGCTCAAGATGTTAGCCTCAAGCCCCAATGGTCTGGATGGGCACTAGTGGTTATTTTAAGTTGTCTTGTCCTTGTGATGCGTTTCCAGTCTACGCTACCTGTGCTAGAAAACAATAAAAAATCCCACAAGAAATTTGCCTACATGATAACCCTTGTTTAAAGCACTGAAATTTTTTCAAATGAAGACAGTAATAAAATCCCAGTTGTCTCTATCAAGAATCTTGGATGGAGAGGACAGAGGGCTGAGGAGCCCTTTGTGCCTCCCGTGGCTCAGATGGAGATGCTCAGCTTTGGGGCCTTGCAGGTTTGGTTTCTTTGCTACCATTTTAGAAGTCGTGTAGAGCAAAGCATTCTGCAAGCTTATGTGCAGAAGATTTTCTAATAAATTTATTATTCATAAATATTTTAATAACAGTAATTAAGCATTCATCAGAATGGAGATTTGTTTCAATGTCATTACATTCAGCCTCATAATTACATGCATGGTATTTTTGTGCACAGTGCGAACTGAGTGCAGTTGCTTTGCAAACGTATTGCAGCACGTGGAGGAATTTACATCTGTGCAGGGTTGGCATCAGGCAAGTTATTCAAGTTCTGGTATTGCCAGAGAAAGCTTGACCAGGTCGACTGGTGGCAAATTCCCTTTTTGCTATGAATATGGCCCTTAATTCTGGTACAGCCGCGTGTTTGCAGCTTTCCAAGTACCTCTGCTTGAGAAACACAATTTGCTAAGCTTGGTCAATGTTTTTGTTTTCAGCCACGATGCAGAGGCCGCTAATGTTGGATCCCAGCAATACGAGAGCAATCCCAGCACACTTACTTTAAATAGTGAGGGTACAAGGATGAGCTCAATGTTTGATAGGTCGCCGATGCTCATCGGGAGTTGTGGCAGTGTATCCTGACTATCTCAGTACTTAAATTCCATGCTAAAAACACATAAAAATCAAAGGTAACCTGATTGAATCCCACAATTTAAAAAGTGTTTCTGTATGGCCGGAGTCAAGTTCGCTGCTGATGGATGGCAGCGGAGCTCTGGCAGCTTTTACCAGCTGTCCGTACACCAGGCTGTGCCTTTCTTTTCTATTCATATCTCTTTATTCCCTTTGGAACTGGGTAGGTTCCCCAGTTCTGTGACCTTTGGGGCACCGGGTGTGCTGAGCTGCCCTTAGTGTGGTCGTTTCTGCCGGCAACGCGTCAGAGATGAGTGTGGAACAATAAGATGCAAGTTAATCTAATGGCTGGCTGGAAGGGAGAAAATTGCCCTGTTGGCATGAGAGGCCGGGCAGCAAAACCAGCAGCTTTACCGGTGCTGGGACAGACAACGTGCCCAGAGCTGGTTACTCTGCTCAGCCCATCAAGGTGGAGTCATAACAGGCAGGATCAAGGCCAAATCCTGTTTAATAAAAAAATGGCAGGAATCAATCAAAATATGCAGGGAATCTGTCAACTCAAATTTGTCTGGAAGTTGTTATGATAATAGAAATGAAATCCAGCACTAATAGAGAGATTTTATTTATATTTTTTTGAAGAAGGTAATTTTGCAGTGGGACTCAAATGCACGGGTGTGATATTAACAATTAAAATTAGTTAACTGACTTTTTGGGGTTTTGTAGTTTTTATATCCAACAGCAGTACAGAAAATCTCAGAGTGTTAGTGATGTAAAGGAAATTATCTTGTTAAGGTGTGTATACCTTTACTACAGTAAAGGATTTTCAAAATTAGGAAAGGCTATTGTGATATTTGGGTGCTTTGGTCCCCCAGTAAGTCCGTGGCAACTCCACACCTGTTCCAGCGCTTGGAAAGATTTCCTGTGGTAGAGCGTTGATGCCCTGGATGAAGTGGTTTGTGAACAGTGTGTATGGCATGCTGGAAGCTGACACAGAAGAATTAATTTCCCATCTGCCTGCAGCAACCACGATGGCGTCAGCCCCTGGGGACTTACAGCTCGTTTGCACTCCCCTAGCTGAGCTGGAGCTGTGGAAGCCAGGAAGTGTCTTGACTTGGCTTCTTGGAGCGTTATGGAGGATACCAGGGCAGCTGCAGAAATCTGTGCCACATCTGGATGGGGCAGCGGGTGGATGCTGTGCAGGCTGCAGAGGTGCCCAAGCCCATTGAAAGGCGACTTTCAGCACTAGGAATATATATATATATATTGGTGATACGATAAACTGTGAAGGGCATTACATCCATGAAGAAATGAAAGAAATCACAAATGAGAGTTTTTCCCACCTGTGATAAATGTATTCTGCTAGTGAATCAAATTGTTATTAAAAAAAGCCCCCAAACCCCGTGCTTATTCTCTCAGGAAGAATCTTCATACTTTTCAGAAGAAAATAAATACCTCTGAGCACAAAAGCGCTGAGGAATGAGGCCGATAAGTCTCCTTTGCCATGTCCTGCTCAATTCAAGCAAAGCTGCTGCTGCTCAAAGAAATCCATCTGTTAGGGAAATAATGGCTGGTTATTCAAATGTGCGTCATGGTTGCATCTGTGATGAATGCACGTATGTCAAATAAAGCTCATACTTGTTTCTGAGTACACATCTATGCTTCGTATTATAATTTATACTTGATATTTAAATATATAACGGCTCTTTCCCGCTTATATTAACCAGCAGCTGCTCCTGGCTCTAGGCTCTGCTCAGCCCCAGGGAAAACGCCACATTTGGGGCAGGTTGGGGGCCCTCCGGTGGCTCACAGGGCACGTTTGCATGTTTGCAAACATGAAAATGCAGCAGCAGCGGGGCACATTGTTCATGGGCGAAACTCTGAAAGAAGTTATCGGTTCATCGGAAATATGAACTGTTCCACAGGGCAAAGCAGCTGATTTGTGACACCTCTATGTGGCAAATTATTATAGTCATCTCTATGCAATGGTTTATTTATACAGATTGCTTTGGTTTGCCTTTTGCTACCTTTTTAAATCGAGTTTTTGAGCAATAACTGTGTGCGTCTCCCTCTTCCCTCCCCCTGCGGTTCCTCCCTCCGCTCCAGCAGCCTGGGGAATTGGTCTGACAGCTGAGCCCGATCTCCAGGGTGAATTTGAGATCAGATGCTATTGGGTTAGTGAAATGAAGTTTGTATTTCGTCTGCCGTTATAAAGGTATCATTGAGCCAGCAAAATTAGCAGATCATTCTTTTTGTCTCTCCTACTGCTTTTGTAGAGCATGGTAAATCTTATCACCTCAATGACAATGAACACGGCACACATTAAAAATAACAAAAATAACTAGGTCTAGTTTAAACACACAGTGAGGAGAAAACACAATCATCCTTCTCAATTGAACTGCGTATTGTTCATGAATCTTTTTGTCATATTTGTTGACTGAGGGTTTTGGTTTTTTAATGTGCTCCACGAAGCCAAATTAAAAACGCCGGTTGGTTAATGAAATAAAATTGCACTGAGGTTTGTGCTGCTTTGCATCTCAGTTTTAAACTTGGCGTTATACCCTTGCAGTTATATGTTACTATATCCTGATCTATAGTTACTATATCCTGATCTATAGTTACTATATCCTGACATACAGTTACCATATCCTAAGAGTTACTCAGTGGGGGGTGAGATGGAGTTCGGGCTGTAGCAGCGGTTGGGCTACAAAATTACCTTGGGAAGGGTGGAAAATGCCCCCTGGGGGTTGTCAAAGCTGCTAAGTGGAAATAAAGTGCATTTCCAGTTCCTCCCATTTTGGTTTTATCCCAGCCTGTGTCTGAAAACCAAGTCATTATATTGATTATGACTGTAAAACTTAATAAGACATTCTGGTTGTAAGTGGTGGTGGCCTTTTGGGGAGTGTTTCAGTGGTGGGAATTAAGGTTACGGTGAATCCCTCAGACCCTTTGGTTGCTCTTTGGTTGCTCCCTTTGCCATGGTCCACATTCGCAGGCTCAATTTTTTAGTTTGCTTTGCGTTGACTAAATCCACGTTGCCTTTGGGTGACCGCTGGGTTCCATAGGGATGCTTTTCCCTCCCGTGTGTTTTGCCATGGTCCGTGGTGCTCCCCCGGTGACACGGGGACAGCGGATGACACAGGACCCAGTGACCATCGCAAATCCCTTTGGAAAAGCTCTATGTGCTCAGTGAATTGCCCGGGATACTTATGGCAGGGAAGGGGCATACTCGGCTAAATGGCAGCCTGTCTCTGCACAGAACAAAACACTCTTATAAGCTACAGCAATTTTAAAAACAGAAACCAGGGAGAAAATGGCCTCGCAGGTACAGAGCACTCAGACAGGGAATTGGCGTTAATGCTGGGGATGGAGACCGGGAGCTGCAGGAGGCAGCAAAGTTACCGCTCTCATCTGTCTCCCTTATCAAATGTATTTTTGGTCGTAATTTGGACAAAGAACTCGCTCAGACTTGAACTTGTTCTGGTGTGGCTGGTGGGTCCAGGCCGGGTGTGATGGGGGGATCGACCGCAACCCCACGGCTGCTCTGGAGGGCTGGTTTGCTTTGGGAAAACCTGCGTTGTATGAAATCTGTCGGGCCCAGATTAGATAATATCTGATTCCCAGAAGTAGCACATGACCTGGCTGCGGAGTGTAGTGGGTGAGCACCCGGTGTAAGCCTTCGAGCCTCTCAAACTTGACAAATTTATTGTCAGAACAGCAAAAAAAGGAAGAAAAAGATGTTTTCTCTCCAGGTCTTTTTCCTCACCCCCTCATCCCTGTCCCAGTGCTCACATTAATTAAGCAAACATGGTACAACTGTTTTCCTTAACAGCTGGCAACGTGTAGTATGTGCAGTTAGACCTTAATCCATCACCAGATGCAAAAGCCACAAAGCACTTCAGTTTCTTTGTGAAGGGCATACGGCTCAGCTCAATTTCAGGTGTCACCGATATAAGACAAATATTTAGATGACATTGTTTGTTTGTTTCGGGGCTATGAAATACACCCTGTCACAGAAACCAACAGAATTTGTGTGCAGGGTATGAACCCTTCCCCATGAGGACTGCCCTGAGGACGTGGGTCTGGAAAGCTGGCCAGTAAGGTTTTGACCTCAACTGGGGCTTCTGATTGCCAGTATAATATTAAAAATATTGAAAATGTAAAGGCAGTGCATAAACACCTGGCTTTTTGGCTGGAGCGGCTGGTCAGCGGGATTACAGATTGCCCTTATCCCAGGATTTTGCTCATTTGGTTTCACAGATGAACACACGATCTACCCATAAATGACCAACTCAACGTCATCTTCCGCAGTTTTGAAAAGAGAGGAACCTCACCCATAGGCTAACAGACTAACAAAGTGAAACAAAATCCTATCTACTTTTAACAAGGTTTAATCTCTAACTGCCAGGATTTTTCAACAACATGTCATTGCTTGAGAATCCCACTTGATTTGGAGAAGGATTGAAATATGTGTCCGCGTGTCGGCAATTAGGCATTATTACCGTTACTGGGTTTGGTCAGGTGGATGTGCTGGTGCCATTAGCAGCTTTGACGTAATGGCAGATGGAAGGGATTGTGGTGAGATCTGGTTTCTGCACTGGCTGAAACTTGGCCTAAAGTAGCTTTGGGTGTGAACCAAAGTGGATCTGGGTGGACACGAAGGTGTGCGAGTCTTAACCCCAGCCTGCGAGAGGATCAGCGCCTTTTTCTTGGCAGCACAAAGGGAATCAATGATCTCTGTAACTTCTGTATAAGAAACCTTATCCCTGGAGTGGGAGAAGCAAAGCCTGGCTTTTGGAGCTTCAAAAATGCAGGGGCTTGGTATCGGAGCTCTGGTAGGAGCAGTTTAGTTTGACCTGCCGAGCACTGTGAAAATCCAGCCCATCGAGATTTTGAGCGTAGCTGTGATGGATCCTAAGAGGCGGCAAATATATTATAGTATTTTTTGGCTTTGTGTTAAAACTAACTTAGGTTAATTAGTTGATTCCCCCCTTGCACTTTGCGCTTTATCGTGTATCTCCAGATGACTTTTTCAATTCGCACCTTGGTGACTTGAACCTTGGTGGGGAGCAGCGATCACAGCTCTGCTGGTGATGTGTCCAACCAAGGGCATCGAGGGGTCCTGGTGAGACAGGAGCCCTGCTTTGCAAAAGGCAACAAACGGAGCTGTCTGGGTAAGAGGAGAAATGGGATCATCCGCTTCCTCAAGATGTCATCGCGCTCTTCAGACTTTTGTAAAAATAAGAGCCCCGTATCCAGTCAGAAAAAGCACTTAAAGCTTCAGATTCATTTCAAAAAACCTTGCAGACATAAGCCTGCCCAAAAGGCTCGAAACTCAAAGACATTGTGGAGTTTTAACACAATTATTTTAAAGGGACTATAGATATTCACAGTAACTTGTGGCCAGAGGAGCTGGGATTGTTGAGAAGTCGTGCGAATACGATTGCAACGGCAGTCGAATGACAAAGCTCTAGATACGCTCTAAGGTGCTCAGGATGTTTCTCAAGACTTTTCCAGTATAGAAAGAAGCTAAACATGAAAAAAAAATACATATATATATAGGCAGTTTTGAAATTTTAATTCAGTAGATTTCGGCACTTCGACAAGTGAAGACTGACATATTAAAAATGTCTCACGCTCTTCAACTTAAAAATACTCCCTGGTACAAAAAGTGGTTGAAATTTGATTAAAATCTTCCATAGTGAAAAATGGTACTTGTGCGGCATTTGAAACAGAGAACGTGAAGACAACTCGTGTGTGCTGGAGTCCCAGCAGCGACCGCGCCGTGGGGCCACGGGGACCCGTCACGTTGGTGCTTTTGCACTTTTTGACTTTCTCATGTTTAATTCACTAATCCAGTGCTTTGGCTGGTGATTTTGGCATCCCAAGCGCTTGATCCTCTTCAAAGAGTTGACATTCTCTCAGTGCATTAATTCCCCTCTGGCATTAAGATGATAAGGTATTGATGAGAAAACTTGGAAGACTAAGACTTGAATTGAGTAAGAGGAGGACTAACCTTAATTAATGCGTGTTCCTGCTTCTTTTATGCCAGTTTATCTTCTCTTCATGAATGTTGTTTAAAGTACATTATAGATACGTGATTATAGACTTATTTCGAAGTGCGATGGTGAGTAGCTGGCATGATCCAACCAAAGGTGACACTTAGATGGCAAGAGAAAGAGCAGTTACCAATGTGGTTAAGCCAGCTGCACCACAGGACTCTGATGAGATGGAGTTGGCCTCTCTGTCTCCGGATTAAATGAAAATTAAACCAAGCAGCCTCATGAATCTTCTTCAGCTTGGCCAGTTTTTATTGACTCCTGTAATTACCCTAACGAGACACCGCATTTAAGTTGTCTAGTCGCTCCCACCCACCAGTTTTTCTCTTGCTTTTCTGAAAGTCTGTTTTTCACATGGGCTGCTCTCGTATGCAGTTCTTTACATTACCAGTTTTTAAATGACAGTTCTTCTATATCTTTTTTAAAGCGTTCTCTGGGGAATTATGCTTCAAACAGGGAAATTGTGTGTTTCATTATCAAAAAGGGTTCAAGCTTTATCAGAGTCTTTTTGTTATAGTTGTCAGGGAGGTTTTTATTATTATTGTTAAATTGAATAATGGGGAGGAACCTGTTCTTAAGTCTTTGTACAAGAACTAAAATTTAAATCCAGATAAGCCTGCTCTGTTTGTAAAAGTGACTTTTTAAGGTTAACTGCATTTAGTTACAATCATTGGCTTTGTTACTTTATCTGAATTAGATAGCAAGGGGTTTTGCAACTGTAATAAGGGAGGATTGAACCCGGCTTTTAAATGTAGATTGGATATCTGGTAGTTATTTGTCGGGGACTGTTATTTCTTGGTAATGGGAAGAAACCCTCAGCCGCTCAGGGCTGGCAGGGATGGGGCCTTTGGGGAGCGGTGTGGAAAGAGAAGCTTCACAAAGACCTGGAGCTGCGTTTGCTTTGGAGTGAGTACAGAATATTTCATTTAGGGGGGGGAGTGGGATGCTCCCCAGCTGGAGCAGGTGGGACCCACCACCCTGTTCATGGTCCTCAACAAGGACACGTTGGGCAGCTCTTACTGGCGCTGTTCATTCTCTTAAACCTCAGTCACTTAAGCCAAGTATTATAATCATGGACCATTTTCCTCTGGCTTTTTCCTGTTAATTAATACAGGCAGCTCTGCTGGTACCGGAGCATCCTCACCCACAGCTCACTGGTACCATCACCGGTTTGCACCACCTCCAGAGCTGGGCTCTGCACCAGCAGCTGGGCCGGAGCATCATAAAGCTGGAACTATCGCTGTACTGGAGCCGGGATGCTAATTATTGTTCTGCATCAACTCAGTGTTATTCAAAACCACCAGACATCCTTGGGATGGCAACGGCTCCTGAATTCTTGGGGCTGGGATGGAAGCTGAATAAGCAGTAAAGAGATGAAAAGCCGGGATGCGAGCGAGCTCTTGCAGCCGGGAGTCGCGGCAGCAGAAAAGCAGAGGCAGCGCAGTGTAACCTTTGGAAATGTGGGTCAAGTTCAGCACACACTTTTGAAACAGCCTCGTCAAGAAAAAAGGGAAAAAAAAAAGGAGGAATAGTTTGAAAATGTAAAAAAATATTCATTTGAGCATATCCAGGCTACCCCAGACTTTGGGGAGCTCCCGGTTCAGAGAAAGCACGCAACGTAAATGCCTTATATAATCTTTACTGTGACCATCATACTCACTACGGCTGCGAAACGCATCATTTTTTCTTTCGGATGCTGAAATCTGTTGACAAACAGGACTAAGACGACCAGGAGCAATCCCCCAGGATTGTTTTGGTGTTACGCTGTGGGAACTTTCCTTGTAATTACCCCAGAAAGGCAAATTGCAGTCGGCATTTTAAAATCACAAGTTTAGACACTGACCTTTTTCAAAGGCTTCGATGAAAGATGTGAAAAATTCATTATAATATTTCTAATTTCCCGACATTAAAATAGGAAAGACTTTCTCAATGTGCATCTTCTCCAATAGTTATTGTCAAATGTCCTAGTTTAACAAAGGTCCCTTGAGTCTGTGCATGCCAATGAACTGAACTATTGAATTTATAAATTGGTGCTAATATACGCTCTACAAAAGGAAAGGGTTTCTTTCTGTGTATACGTTGCTGTCATACAATTCATTACTGTGGTATAAATGCTTGAATGAGTTTGGTCTAAAGGTGCATAAATATATTTAAATAGATTTAAAATTAGGACTATTAAAATAACTACACAAATCCCCTAAGAGCATTTTGGTGCAAAATTAAACTCAGGACACACACAAAATATCAAAAGCTATATATATGATTATAAATGCTTTAATCATTATGAGTTGTTTTTTTATTTGAAGTCATAAGAAAGCTCAAAAATAATCCTTAAAGCCATTTCTAAGGCAGTAGGGAAGGGAAACAAAAGCAGCTGAGTGCTGGTCACTCCTAAGAACAGGCAGAATTCTGGGTTGGTGCCAGTTGGTTTATTTTGCTGTGGGTGGGGTTGTTTGGGGGCTTTATCACTGACTTGAAAGACCCTTAACCAAACCCATTCTTCAAGGCTTTGTTCAAAGACACAATAACACAGTCCCTGCTCAAAAGATTTTACCATCTAAGCAGAAAAAACCCAACAAAGGGATTGGAGGAAAGATGCTTTATCTCCCTCTTGCAGATGGAAAACGGAGAGGCAATATAGATAGAATGGCCTCTGATGGTTCGAGGCAATCTGTGCAGTCAACTTCCATAACCTGAGTCCCCGTGACCACAAAAATCATCCTTCCCCATCCAAATGATGGGGTGGAAGGGAGCGTTCTCCATGGGACACAACTTCTGTGCCTTCTTCCTTGCTTCTAGGGCCTGATGTTATAGAACCATACAATCGTTCTGGTTGGAAAAATGATCAACATTATCGAGTCCAACCATAACCTAACTGTGGCACTAAAGGACGTCCCTAAGAACCTCGTGTTCACACCCTGTTGTCCTTGGCACCCTGCACACTGCTCAGGGCATCATCTCAAAGACCAGAGTCTTCCCTTTAGAGGGTTGGGGCAGCTCTGCTTGGTTTGCCCAGCCTGTTGCTGAGATTCCTTTTCATCAGGTGAACTGTTGACGGTAAGCCAGGTAGTTAATATTAACAATGGGTGAAAAGGAGAGTCCTTAAGCACTTGTTGCTGTTCACTGATAAAACTGTATATAAAACTTAAAGGATCGAAGTATCAATATAGGGGGAGGTTAATGCTATTCTCTTTGGAAAAGAAGATAATGGAAGGGGGGGGAAAAACCATTAATGCCTCAGGGAAGCAACAGTGTGTGCAAGGGCAGAGCCAGGCCAGAGCAGGTGTGGAATGAGATAATTAAGGTGACACAGGTGGGATGGATTAAGAGGTGGTAAATGAGAGGAGCTGTGGGGAGAGGGGCAGTAGGAGGTTGAGCTGCGTGGAGGAAACAACATATTCTTTTCTGGTGAGTGAATATCTAAACTGGCTTGGGGTAATTGTTGTTGCAAGATGAACATTTGGATGCTGTAATGTGTTGTATTTGGAGGATATGCTTTTGTAAAGGAATATCAGGAGCTAATCTTAGCGAAAAGGGCTCTTAAGCTTTCTTCTTGATCCTGCCAGTGCTGGAAGTTCCCAAAGAGGGTTCCTCTCTTGCCATGAAGTACCTGAGACCTGAATTTCACCCCAGTAATTCCTGTCTGTCACCTTCTGTCCCCTGAAACCCCACAAATCTGTGTGTTAAGCAGCCCCTTGGGTGGGCAGAGGGAACTTTTATTCAGTGCAGTCGTCATCACCCTGCGCCTGAATGGGGAACTTTGCTAGAACCTTCTCCTGGGCCTCAGGAACTGAATGGAAAACTTGGCATTAATGAATCGAAGATTGTAGGAGAAATCTGACTTGCAAAAGAAATTTGGGTACTGGTTCTCTTTTTAGTGGAGTGTGAAGTGTACCTTGGAGAAGGTTTTCACCTGAAAGGAAGGAAAGGAGCACTTTGGAGTTCATGCTGTGAGTTTTCTACAAAGAATGACTTTAAATGTGCTTTTTGTAATGCACGACTTTATTTATTTTAAAAAAGCCTGCATTATTAAATTTGGTTTTGTCTATGCAAACAAACATGAATTATTTTGCTAGCTCAAGTGTCTTCTCAGTCACCCATAAATAAGAAAATGACTTGAAAGTACAATTGATCAAAAATGATGCATTGAGTTTTTCCCTACAGGGAGGCCATTGAATCCCGAGTTCTGTCAGGCCCTGAATTTCTCACTCATGCACAGAAAGCCTTTCTCCTTCAAAGCCGCCTTTCATAATAATATCTTTGTTTTGTGCAAATGATGCAATAATTCAGCTAAATCTGCCCTCATTGAGGAAAAATCGAAATGAATTGTGTGTGACACGGAATGAATTTCTAGCCGGCTCGCTGGGGAGAGGTAAACAGGGCTGATGGCTCCGGGTTTCCGCGGTGAATTTGGGTCTGGCCGGTGGGTGCTGTGCCCAGAAGATCAGCAATATTTCTAATGGCATGTAGGGCAATCTTTTCCAGCGTTTCTTGTTCTCCTCGAGCTTTTGGAGCTGCTTGTACAGCGGGGAATAACAAAACCAGATGGTTTCTTGCACATGCGAGCAGCAGCGGGGGAAGAAATGGACTTTAGTGTTTGGGGGTTTTTCTGTCTGCAAAGTGAATTTGATTCAAATTGTGTTGAAAAGCACTTGTGTTAGCTTGAGAAAATGATATGGGGTTACTGTTTCCCTATATATCTATCTATTTATTTATTTATCTTTAGTAATGTAGGGATTGGACTTGGTATTGGTGTCAGCCATCAGGAGCTGGGTTTGCATTGAACTGGCAATGCCCTGGTCGAACAGGCGGTGCCCTGGTAGATCCCATTGCCATCAGCAGTAAATATCTCCCAATTGTCACTCACCGGTGTCACCCGGAAGGGCAGATTTCCCATGGGGGCTGTGGGACCAGCGCATTTCACCACCTCCCCGTCTGGGTTTTCCCTCCCCGCTGTTGCGCTTTGTCCTCTGCGTTATCCGAGGGGGCTGGAATTGGCAGCATCAAGAGAATTTTGACGAGATCAGGTGTACGGTTATAAGTGGATTATGCAATGTTGGCTGTGAAACTGAAGTTTAATAAATGGGTCAAACTTATTCCGGTTCAGGGAGCTAATGCAGCCGTATTCCCACGCAGAGAGCCCAGCATCGCTGCAACTTAACCCACATGTTACTGGTGTTAGGACAGATGCACTGAAATTAATTTGGTCCGTGTGACCTACATAGTTACACAAGGTGGAAATAATAAGAAATATACAAGAAGATGAGAACGCATTAGAGCAAATCCTGTTTTTGTCCTATTTTTTTTTCCTGCCTGGTGAATACTAATGTACAAATCAAAGGGATATGGTGAAAAGTGTCTTAAATAACCATCCTTGTTATCGGCTGGTGAGATGGGAAAGGCTTGTCGTTATGCAATACAAAAGAGCGAGGTGATCTTTACATGCAAAAGGGGAAAATAAGAAGCAAAAACTACAGTAAAATCCTTTTTCCTGAAGAAAGGAGCCAACCCTTGTGGTCACTGTTCTGGACCCTCTGCACAACAGAGAAATGTGCCTTGAGTTGGCTTTTGGTTGGCACTGAAAGATGTGGTTACTGAACTTTAAGCTCTATTTTAACACAGTGGGGAAAAGAAATAATTATTGAGGTAGCAGGAGAGTCTTAAAAACCCCAAATAATTGAAGTTCCATATGTGGTGGGGAGTCCACGCTCCTCGGGGAGGAGGTGAGGAGCTGGGGGTGTCACCTCCTGCCACTGGGCTGGCTGGTGGTCCCTGGGCTGGTGGCTCCGGGGGAGATGCTGGGGCGGGAGATGCTGGGGCGGGAGATGCTGGGGCGGGAGATGCTGGGGCGGGAGATGCTGGGGCGGGAGATGGATGCTGAATTCAAGCTGGATTTAGAGATGAATTTGGAAAATTCAGGGAAATGACAGCAAGTTAAATCAGCTGTGTGCTATCTTGCATATATCATGTGTGCGTAGGAACACACCCGGATTCAGCTGTTCCTGCTGAGACAACAAAACCTCTGAGGACCACCTGCTAGGCTGGCTTTTTATTTTATTCCCAACTTAAACCTGTAATCTTGGGGAGAGCAGGGAAATGGTTGCTAAAAAGGCGCAGAGTGTGTCTGAGGCTGTTATGTAACTGAATTTTGGAGAAGCGAAGGGAGGAGGATTAATGATGCTTTTGGAATGCTGATATCTGCCCGGGATGCTGGGGCTGAGAAACAAGTAGCTGAATGCAGGAGTAAAGGGGTTTAGTGAAAGGGGGGTATTAAGTAAAAGACATAGAGCAGAAAAGTCAGGGCTTACAGGTAATGGTAGGAGGAAATCTTACACATAATTAAGCTAATGAGGCCAGGGTGCAGCTCTAATGAGAAAGGTGCTGTAGAGCCCGAGAAGCTCCTGCTTGGGGGGGGTTATTCCGTGGAGCGGAACGGACTCGAATGGGCTCCCAGGCTTGGAGTTCCTGGAGCATCTGATTTACTGATTTATCTTGCTCGAAGGGAGAAAAACATTAAGCATCCAATTTCAGTGTTCCTGGCTTGGTTTATTTCTCGGGTTTCTGGGATGCCGAGGCTTACTCAGCACTGTGCTTCCCATGCTGGGATGCGCAAATGAGCTTGCCCGTTATACAACTTGCATCGCTTATTCTCTCCCAGTTTTTGTGCTCAGATACGTTCACCGCCTTCCCGCATGTCCTCTCCATCCTTGGTGCCCACGCGTGCTTTCCACATCCCACAGACACACTTTTACCTTTCTTTTCCTTTTTTTTTCTCCACCCTTTCTTCCCATCAGCCCATTGCAATCAGGAAAGGTCACTAAAATGCTGTCTTTTAAGGGTATCTGTTTATTCCCTTTGAAGAAGATACGGTTAAGTGTTTTCTAGAGGCTTTTCTTCGCGTACACAGAACCTCCACTGCAAGAGTTTTCACATCTCTTGAGTTTCCGATCTAACCGCACCAGTCTGAAACTACCCCATTAAATAGCAATTATCATAAATCATCACAAGATGCTGTTCAGATTAAAGATGCTCCTACCGGGTCTTTCTGTCTGGAAATATAACCAAGTGAAAAAATGTTACCATGAAATGAGTTGGGTATTCCATGTGTCTTTTTTTTCCTGCTGACTTGGTGTCTTGGTTGAGTTTCTTGTGAGTGGTTGCATTACAAACATATATCTTGTGAACTTTATTGGTATCTAAACTTACCCTGTTGCATGTTCTTGGGTTTATCTGCTCTTTGGCGTGGGGATGGGCTCAGACTAAAGGCACATCCAGGCCCAAGGGTTGTTCAGGTTGTTCAAGCTGCATTAGCTCTTTGTGTGGAAACCTCCTGCAGAACTGGCTGTAGTCTGGTTCACTTTAATTCACACTGGAAGCAGATTAATCCCACTTCAGCCTTATATTAAGTGTTGATACGAAAGGCTGAATTGAGGTGGTTTTATTTCTGAACTGACAGAATTAGTATTTGAGTTGTTGCCACGTGGCAAGCCCCAGGTAGTTTGACTGACTTCAGACCACAGCAGAGGAATTGCTGATGTGTGTGTGCGTGTTCCTAAGCTTTGCAAAACAGTCCTAATGCCTTAAAACGTGCGAGGAACTCGTGTTAAGAAGTGAAGGAGAACAAAGCAGGGAGACATTAATTTCATTTTTCTTTCCTGGTGCCGGTTTCACCCGTGCAGAAGCAATGATGAATACACGTAATGTTTTCCAACTAATTTCTGGGTCATTTCTCCCGTTGCTTTTGAAAATGACTAAGCAGTATCTAATCCAGTTTTACAGATCCCCAAATCCGAAATTCTGCTTTCCCTGGAGCGAGGCCGGGCACAGATCCCGGCTTGGCCTTTTCAACCTGTGCAAAGTGCCGCTGCCCACAGGGTGATGCACCCGGGACGCACAGCAGCTATACCATAACCTATAGGTACAGCTTACAGCAGTGCTGTCTACCAATGGAGGTCTTGTTCATAATCCTGACAAAATTTATTGCCTCTGTCCACTCTTTTTACATCAAAAGTTGTCACTAAGTAAGTGGGATACATCAGATAATTCCCCCTTTATTTATTTTTTAGCTGCTTATGCTGTGAAATGAGAAAAAGGGCGATTGGTGTTCCCCGCCCCATCCCAGGCACTTGGAAATCTCATGATGAAAAGATGTACTTTGGATCAGGGAGGCTATTTTTTATTAGTATCATTTGCATAGTCCTGTAGTGTAGAAGATGCTGCAGAGCAAGTTCAAAGTCAGCAGTTCTGTTCAAGAACAGCTATTTTTTGATAGGGAGTTGTGTGAAATGTCACGAGTCTCCATAACTAAGGTGGTGCTGGCGCTTAGTGGGCAACTGCGGAGTTTGTACCCAAGTTGTATCGGTATCTGCTCAGAGATGGCATTAACGGGTCCCTCGTTCCCCTGGCTCTGTGCTACCGAGCGCCCTGCTCGCTTGGAGCACTCGGCTCTCTTTCTCTGCTTTTTGTTTGAGTTTTGTTTAAACAACAAGTGCCCGATCCAGATGCTAAGCCATGCAAGCTTCAGCAACATCTGCCACCTTGGCAGCCTCCTCAGACAGTTGTGTCAATGGTTTCTGAACAGATTGGCTCTCACAATGGCTGATTTAATCTATTGGGCACTATTTTTCTTTCTGACTCATCTTTGAGTAAGTTTGTGCCAGGCTGAATTGATTGTAAACCCTTGTACAGTCCCTATAAACAAATCTGTGCTTGCAGCAAAACAGGGCATCGACCTAAGAAATATGCGAGCTGTTCACACCCTGCAGGAGAGGCTTTTGCTGTTCCTTAATTACAGATGTACCTCCAATTAAATGTGATTTCTAAGACAAACGTTACTTGGTGATGAAAAAGCAGCAGCAAATACATATATTATAAACCTACACGTTATTTTTTTAATGCATTAATAATACTGTGTTGCTGTGTGTTATTTGGAAGACCTGGCTGTAACATCTGTCACGCTTTGGTGACAGGCAGTAGCACCATCTTGGCACTAAGTGGGTTGTAAGCTCAGTTGGAAGCCTGAATTACAAAAACAAGGGGCTTGGACCTCCCCGGCTTGAATTTTACTCTGCCCAACTGAGTCTTACGGTCTTTATTTTGCATTAGTTGCTTGCTGTTATTCTGCACCGAAGCTGCCTTGGGCAAATCTGGCTTACAGAGCAAGGAGGAGGTCGAATGTTCCTCAGTTTGGATCCAAATCACTGCCTCCCATTCAGCAGCCTCTAAAACAGGTAGGAAAGGGTAAATGTTTGCATTAACTCTAGGGTGGCGTTTTGCCTTGACTGAAGTCATTGAGCTTATATCAGGCTGAAGGGTCTGATCCAGAAGCTTGCAAAACCAATAAATGTCAGAGCCTTGCACTGGGGTTTGATCCGTACCCTGATCATCTGCTAGAATAACGACATCTGGACATGGGGAGCTGATGCTGCTGGAATAGCGGAGTTGTACTTCTTGTGATTAAACACCCAGCTGGCTGATAGGTTGTTCTGTGTGCAAATTGTAACACCCTTTTGATAACTACAGGTACCGGCAAAAGAAATATACGGTGGGAAATACTGCAGGGAAAGCAGGTGAATGAAAGGAGGACACGTCTGCGTGTGTTTCACTTCTCTAAGATCACCAATGAGAGGCTGGTGTTCATGATGGTTTGAACAAGTTTGGGGTGAGAAAGCTGCTTTCATCTCTGCCAATCCTGTAGTGATTGTTTAATTCGTTGATCAATCACTTCTGTTTCTGTCACCTTCTGGAAGCGATAATTCAGGAAAATAAAATGAATCCTTGATGGCAGGATGGCTCGGATGGACCCAAACCAGAGCTGGGAGGTGTGGGAACAGACCGCTGCTCTTCTTTAACGATCTCTGTGCGTGTCAGTGCCTCTTCTGCCTTGCGTGTGACTTTAAATAACCTTGGCAGCTCTTGCTGGGGTGTTTTGGAGGTGGGTGGAAGTCACCCTCGCTTGCTGTGGAAGGTGCTGGTGGCGGCAGGTCCGGGCGGGCAGGAGACTCGTGGTGCCATCGCACCAGCCCTTGAGGAGCATCCCTCTGCTGATGGGGACAATGCAGACGGGGACAATGCAGACGGAGCATTTCTCCTGCCCTCGTTCCAGACAACTATTTTGCTCTATTTTTTCCAAGGCAGGACGTAAAACTCCTCTTCTCTGTGGATAACTTCACACTCAGGCATCCTCGCTTTTCAGAAAAGCCGTAACTTTTATGAACTTCTGTGGGTGATGTTGTGTATCATGGCTGAGTTATCTTCTTTCCCGAGTTATGTGGGAAACCAGATTTCAGCTGCTTTTCTGATTCATTCCTCTGGTGGTTTATTTATTTTTTTCCGTATGCTGTGAGATTTATGTCAAAAGACTTATTTGGTGGAATCTACTGCATTACAAGCTTTATGCTGCTCAACAGGTCAGACTAGATAAGTGTAATATCTCCTGAAACTCTGTTTCTTCTCCCCTTAATCTTTGCAGTCCTGTTTTTCATGAGACCTGACATTTCTATGTGGGTGAATCCGTTTCTGGAAGTTAATGCGCTTGTTTAATACGTAGGGGTGCGGATTTCTGATGTCTGATAGGATGTCACGGAAACACAACCAGATGCCTTTTGCATCTCATTTAAACCAATGTATATGAGTGCTTGGTTTCACAGCCACGTAAGATTAAGAACTGTCTTGATAATATCCTTTAATTCTTTCTTATGATCAAGCCTGTGCTACTGATGTTGTACAGATGCTGACTAATTTGCAATATTGTCTGAAGGAGAGATAAGTCACAGAACATGATCTGCAAACATTCGGGAGTGTATATGCACTGATTATTATTTTGTGTTCGTTCTTTCACATTTGTGTAGATGGCTTAAAAAAAAAAAATAGGACACGTATTTTGCTTGCTGTAAATGTAAATATAAATCCTCATCAGCAAGTGGGTAATCCGGCAATGATCTCTCTTAAATTGAAACAAATAATAAATGTTGTGAATAGACTGGGGATTGATGGTGTCATCCTTGCAGGCAGTTTATATGGAAAGAGTTTTATATTGATTATGCAAATTAACGTTGGAATAACACCAGAAAGGAGCAAAAGATAAAAGAGCCGTTAAACTTACATGTGAATCTTTGCAGATTGGTGTCCCCTGGCTTTGCACGCTGGCTGAGCCGGGCCTAGAGCTGGCTGAGCCGGGCCCAGGGCTGGTTGTGACTTATGGAGGGGCTGAGCGTTAGACTGGGCTTTTTGCTTTACTTGAGATGATGTCAAAAACTCGGGAGCTTCCAGAGACAGCTCCATTACAATGGTGTATAGGTCAGTCATGTCCTTAGTGTAATGCTTATTTGTACACGTCCTGAAAGGCTGGGAGAAACGCACGCGGGCACGCTCCAGGCTTTGCAGTTTAACTCTGATCTTCCCCACAATTTGGTGTTGCAGAGCAGACCCTGCTCCCAAGCTGGTTTTCTGATAAAAGAATTTAATCATCCGCAAGAGTAATTGGTGCAGCCTTTGGCTCCAAGAAGATCTGTGGTTGACTGGGGATCCAGCCCTCGCCTGCTGCATCCATTAACACGTCTCAGCGCAGTATAAATCACTCTGTTTTGTTTAAAATCTTGCTTATGGCTGAAAAACAAATGATATAGCATAAAATGTACATGTGGGTTGGTCCCCTGATGATCCTTCAAGTAAATTAATCTGGAAAACAATGAAAAATACTTTGGGAAAAAAAACCCTCAAAACATCTACATCCCAAAGCATGTTTTAATGAGTCGGTCTCAGGCACAAACAACAAAAATAAAACTCCACCCTCTCCTCTTTTTACAAGAAAAGCAACATCAAAGAAGAGGAGAAATTGTCAGTGTAATTATGGTGAGCGGTGACATTGCGGGGAGCGCTGACGTTCTTCTCCTGGAGGAGTTCTGCATTTCGGAGCCCGCTCCCCGTTGAGTTGAGGCTCCTGTCGCTACCTGGAGCGGCTCACGCGGCTTTAGCTGCTGACTCCAGGAGATGAGTTCAAGAAGAGAAGTGGTGGGTTTTGCAGCCAGAATTAGTCCCTGTGTTACTTGGGTCCCACCGTACCTGACCTGGGACTCCTGCCAGGCGGGTGTCCTGCATGGCCAACAAACAGAGATGAGCTGTTATTTTGGGCAGGAGTAAATGAAATTGAAGTGAACGTTGCAAATTATGGAGCTCCTGAGTATCGAAATCTGGGTTACTGTACGTTTCAACTTTTTTTTTTAATTGGATTAGAAATGTTTTGATTGCCGTGGTGCTCCATCAGGGACCTCTTCTGGGTTATGAGCACTGCGCTGGAGGATGGGGTCAGGGGTATTTAGCAGCAGATCACCAGTATTACAAAATGGGAATAGGTGACCTGTCTTGTCTAAATTACTTTTTGTGGCCTCTGCTTTTGGTCCTGGTGTAAGCAGGAGGTGGTTTGTGTTCAGCTGAGCTCAGCTCATCTCTGCCTCCTCCGCACGCCTGAACCTCCTGTAACAAGGCCTGACAGCAGGGGGGGAACCGGCATCCGCTGCGCTACGGCAACCTCGGCTTTGCTGCCGGCACCTCGGTTCTGAACAGCTCAATAAAGGTGTCAAAACTTGGATATTTGCCAGTGAGGAAACCCCCGGTCTGTGTGCCAGGCTGGCTGGAATGGGGGTCATGGCTTGGTTTGGGTGAACATCAAACCTCCAGCCAAGGGGCCAGCGTGGGATGCGGGAGGCTCCTGGCAGCCTTTGGCAGTTCACTCCGTCCCAAAGTGCCCGCGTGACACGTATCAAATCCACCCAAGATGCTGTGAAAAACCTTCGGTGAACCGGATAAATCGTACCCGTGGTACTGAGCCTAAAACACCTCCCGGGTCTGACTCTGCCGGGTTGACTGTGTAAGTAATCCTTCTGCAGTCGGCGGCAGGATTATTGGTGGAGTTAGCTGCTGTTCAGAGTAAATAAGTTATGAAATCTGGCCTGATGTTATCAAAGAGGATATTTCAAAGTCGTATTTATAGATTCACAAGTATTATCTGAATAAGTGTGTCGGTCTGCATCCCGCTCGTGCCACCAGCCTTTGCCACCGCAGCGATAAACACACGGCAGGCAGAGCACCAAGCAGAAAATGTGCAGGTAAATAGAGATTCATTAATAGAAGGGTGATTTTTCTTTATTTTTCAATAGGCCTTTTTGTATATTGGAAATGTGCTTCTAATGCTGTCATTGAAGTGTCCCCTGGGGGAAAAAAAGCTGGCTTTAATGGGACCAAAATTAGATAGTGAAACCTTTTCTTCTTGCCATGTTTCTGCAGCACCCAGCAGCAGGATCTCACTTATTTTGGTGCCAGCAATGGGGTAGGTGCCTCTACCCGAGTGAGTAAATGAGGTGTTGGATCTTTGTTGCAGATCTCAGATGTCTTCACTAGAAGCAGCGTAATTAATCAGCCCCAGCAGCATGACTGAAAGGCAGTTTTCCAAGCTGAATAACTGAAATGGGTTCTGTGGGACAAGCCTCCTAAAGTAGAATATTTAAAACCCCAGTGACTTAAGTGAGAATGTCATGCCAAGCATGGTAATAATTCTACCCTTCGTCCCACTTTTTCTTACAAAATACAGAAGCTTGTTCGTCCTCATCCATCAGCTGACAGCTCCTTGCTTATGGAAATGCTGATGGTTTGACATCAGAGCACTCGAATTGCCTCAGTGGCTGGGCTGGAAACCTCTGGCATTTTTCATCACTCTCTCTTCATCTTCCTCACTCTTTTTCTCAGTTAGGCTGATATATTTATACACTACAGTGAGGTTCAATATACCCAACTGGACATCACTTAAGACAGAATATGTGCTGATGCTTGGTAAATATGATGTGTATTTGGGAAGCCAGAAAAGGGAACAGAGTTGCAAATAGGAGTAGCTGTAACCCCAGAGGAGCTTGGACAAGAAGGTCAGGAGGTCTCTGCTCCAGTGGGGGCTCTGAGCCAGGCCAGGTTCTCCAGCGATGGGTGAATCCAGCAATGGGTAAATCCAAGGATGGAGCCAGCAGAGCAGCTCTGAGCAGCCTGTGCCGCGGCTTGGGTCTCTTCCTGGAGAAAAGATTTCCCTTCATGCCTATATATAGGCTCTGCATATCTTTTCACGTACATACATATGGTGTTTCTATGGCGTAGTCTGATATATAGCTTTTCCCTTCAAGGTTGTGAGAGCTGATGGAAGAGTTGCTTTTAGGCTTCGGTAGATTTTTCCATCAAACCTATAGGCATTAGGCAGTTTCTTTACTACGGGTGATGTATGCCAATGTGCAGAAGACAAACAGGGTTGCAGGGCCACGAGACCACCCTGAGATAGCTGGGAGACAAAGAGCTGGCCATTAAAATACTCACTGGCAAAGGGCTGAAGTCTAGAGGAAAACTGAATGGCTGTGGGAAAAATAAAAGTTAATGGAAAGTAATTTGGCAACTTAATCTGGAGGCTGGCAGGAATCCAAGTGGATAATAATTTGATTTCAGCTGCTTTTGTGTACTTAGTCATTGCGATCCCCTGCAGAAGGTCCCCCCGAGCTCCGCTGGCTCCGGCCACCGCCCGCAGCTCCGGCTGCGGATGCTCGGCCTGAGGTGTCCGAGGGGCCACCGCCGCTCCAGGGCGGTCGCTGCGGGGAAAACCGAGGTCTGATGGAATTGACACTGATGTATCGACAGGAAACTTTGCTTTGCAGGGATGCTTGATTTCCTATCATGATCTTGTAACGACTCCCAGTTTGTGCAGCGTAAGCGCGCGTCTCTCCGGCTGTATTTCTAGTGCGACTCGTTAGAGCCGCCGTGACAGTTTAGACAGGCATCATATCTCTCCGTGAGTGGTATCCCCATTAAGATAATGAGAAAAGTCTGACCTGGCACTCAACACTTCTACACATAACACAAGCTTGATGAAACTACCAGCTATTCCTGTGCCTCCTCAATACGCCTAATTCTTTGGCAGCGTAATTAAATGGCTGGGGTGCAATCGTTTTGCCCTTTCTTCAAGTTTGTGTCAGCATCCTTGTTTAAAAGCTTGTTGCTTGGTCGCTTGGCTTTGCCTTCATGATACATTTACGTGTTTACTGTGATGGGGATGGTCCGGGGTGTGCTGAGATGCGCACGTCACCTGGGTGCTCAGTTAAACCGTGCTGTGCTCTGCATGCCGAGGTGCTGCTCTTATCTGCTAAGAAACACCAGGGTGGGATGCTGGCAGTGAAGAAAAATACCGTTATTGTATATAAATTGTGCATTTAAAAGTGTTTTTCAAGTATAATGCCTTTAAGACTCTTCTCATGTAATTTCAAGAGTTTCTTTACCATGTGTGGGCAGTTTATGGCTGGGTTTATGTTCGTTATGTAATTGTTCATTCTAATGAGTCCTGTACCCGCGGACCGTGAAGATTTCAGCTTTAAAAAAAATAAAATGAAAAATGGAGATCAGCTTCTAACATAGTATTCTGTCATGAGAAGTTCTCCAAAATGTGTATGGCACCTATATTGGTAGAACATCTAGGTGTATCCCATTCCATTTGCAGGGACACGTTTCAGCCAACAGCAGCAGAATTTGGTGAATATTGGGTTCCTGGGAAAATGAGCCAATGTCTGATTATGTGTTGGCAGCTCTCGGTGCGTGTTGCTGTAGCCATCTAAGGCAAGACTCAGGGCATATGGCTGGGAAAGTCTGCAGTGCTCCGAATTGCGTATTAAATATTTTATGGACCCCTCTGTCTGCCCAGTCTAATGTCATTAGCAAGGTAAGGAGGGAGGGAATCTCAAGAAAGAGCCTCTCCGTTCTCCTAATGCACCTCTTCGTGCTTTATGTGCCTCTTAAATGTCTTGATTTCCTTGGCATCAAATTGCCCTTTAAAATGGTGAGTGAAATGTGGCTGTTGATAGCTGAAAATAAAGTGTCAGGACTGAAATATTAACCCCATTGTAATGTATTATCTAATTAGTGGAACTTGCTGCAAACTTTAACTGTCTCGAACGCACTGCTCTCAAACAAGCCCCAAATCAGTGCTTATCTCAGCAGTAAACTTATTTAATATAAATATACCAGGGACGCTTTTGAAGTCTGTGTGTGACTCACCCATTTATTTGGGATCTGGGGCATAAGTCTCGGCGTTTCTTACTTTTAACTGCGCTTTGTCAGCCGTGCTATCGGATTTGAAGATTGGAAAGCGCTTTTATGCAAGTATTTAATTTTGGAGGGGAAAGAGTTCGCAGATTCTGGCAACTAATTACTCTGGTTGGTTTAAACTAATAACAGGAAGATCTGCCATGATGACAGTAGCAGTGGCAATAAATCACTTGCATGGCTTCCGAAGGAGAATGCTTTTCCCAATGAGCCCTCGGGAAAGCACAGTGGTTTTGTTTTCTGGGATCCCATCTTGTGAAGCGAGGCAGAGGGAGAGCAGCATCGCCTTTCTCATGGGTCCAAAGATTAAACCTTTCTTTAAGACCTGAGGCAGCTCTTCCAGAACACAGGGCAGTGAAAAAGCTCCCATAAGTAGCTTAGCCTGCAATGCCAGATGGGGAGATGATAGCGGTGACCAGTGATCAAAGCTGCTCCCAGGCTTGCGGGGCTCTATTTACCCCTCACACCAGTTGCAGAGTTTCCCGTGTATATTATGTTGCTGTGGAATTACAAAGAGTGGGATGCATGCTGTAAATACGGAGGTTTAATTGATGTCCCCACATCCATCAAGTGAACTTGAAATTTGGAAAGGTATTTTCTCTTGTCCTGACAAGCGAATGCTCTCAGCAGAGGAGGTTTGGGGTTTCTTCCACAGCTGTCTGGGGGGTCCATAACGAGCACTAACGAGTGCTCCCAACACTGTCCTGGCTCGGGGCTGATGCAAATGATAAAGAAACCACAGTGAGTTTCCTCAATCCATTTTTTTTTTTAGGCAATATGGGAAAGTTCAATTGGTGTGAAGCACCTGATTTCCATAAACGGTAGGAAACGTAAACCAAAAAACCCCAGATATATGCTGAGGGGCTGAAAACATGCGCCCAACCCAGGTAACCTCTCCTGGACCTGATGTGAAGATCCAGCCTGTATTTTGCTATTTTAGGGATGTTTCTTTGTCACTTACGGAGCCTGGCAACACGAGTTCAGCAATCTTGCAGAAACTCCTTCACTTAATGAAAGGAAAATGTGGAGGGAACCCAATTTCTCTTTGGTAAATCCATGGTAGATGTTCCCTTCGGGAGGGTTCACTCTATAGTTGTACCAGGACTTGGGGGAGAGACCACAGTCTATAGATGCCCAGACCTTCCTCCTTGCCCATGCTCAAGGAGGTCTTGAGGTCTTCCAGTCATCAAGGTCTTCTCTAGGACCTGCAACCCTTCAGTGCTGGAGCACTAATGAAAGCTGTCACCTGTCCTTTAAGCAATCAGGAATCCTATTAGTGTAAGAAAATGATGATTTTCAAGCCCAATCATTCAGATTTAAGCTGTTTCCCTCTCTTTGGCAGTGATCAGCCCGTTGGAGCAGTGTATTTCCAAGGTTAACTCTAGAGGAAAAGAGAGACATTTAATTATTATCAAAACTCTTGCATATGAACAAGCTTGTTTGTTTTGTTTCTGTTATCTATAAAGCCTGTAATACCTTTCATTAAGTAAACTTCACTGATTTAACTAAAACTCAATTATCTATATAAAATACTTCACTTTTGGTCCAGTTCGAATGACTCTGGACAACAAGATTCATGAGCGGCCTCGTTCTTTTCTTACCAAATTAAATTTTAGCATCAGCGTGGGCAAATGTTTGTATTTACCACAGGTTAAGCAGGATTTTATACTGCTGGAGGCTTTCTACTGCTTTGGGATTGATATGGAGCTTTTTTAGCGGTATGGAGACAGCAGAGCCTGTGAGAGAAGCAAAAGCTGATTTATCTGGTCGCTGACATTTGTCAGTCCCGGTGTTGTGAAACTTTGCACAACCACATATGCTGCAGATCTGAACCTGAAAGCTGAATGCTAAAGCAGTCTGTCATGCATCATCTAATGATGTATATCCTGACTTCTACCTCTGACAGATGCAGGAGAAAAACCCTTTTATACTTTAAAATCAAGGGAGAGTCAGGTGAAGCGAAGACAAAAGATGTGACTCTTAAAGGGAAAAGTTGATAAGGAAGGATGTTTCTGATCCAGAAATCAAGAAAAAGAATCTGTTCTTCATTCTGACTGAAAAGCTGCATGAGAGTCAATGACCATCAAAAATCCTTGTGTTCTCCTTGGCTACTCTGGTTCTTGAAATGCTGGCTGATGAATTGGAGATCATTTTTTGGCCATCCCGAATGTCTGGCACTGTAAACATCCATACTGATGATACACTGGCACACATTTTTTTCCCGGTTGTCAAGTGCTTGAGGCAACAGCCAGAGATTCACCCAATACATCATGCTTTGTGATCTACAAGTCCAGAAAGTTGCACAAACAAATAGCCAGCACGTAAGAGGTTGAATGGTTGTTTGTCACTCGCATTTTGTGGGTCAGGTTTTCATTCCAGCAGCTGTCAGGTCCCCTCTGTGCTCGTGTGGGGTTTCTGCTCCTTCAGCTAAGGAAAAGCATTCTGTGTGCTTGAAATTAAGACAGTACACACCAAATAATGATGTATTTTAGTCTGCTGGAAGTGTGCGCCTGTCTCTGTTAACAGGTACAGATGCACGTGTTGGGCAGTCCAAACCCAGTAACATTTACATTCTCCATAGAATAAAAGGGCTGCTCTGAAGCGACGCATCCTTTGTTACTTTTGCCACCTCTGTGAAGCCAAGCATTGAGATGCTAACAGTTGTAGTCTTAGCGACTTCACATTCCAACATAGCAAACCAACACAGCAAGAAAGCGTTTTAGACTGCGAGGCTTTGCTGTTGTGTTTGCTCTGATGGCAGCAGACGCTGGAGGCTGCTCTGTGCAGAACAGATGTATTTACTGCCATGTCTCCTGCTGGATCTGGGCTCACAGCGGTTCAACGTCTCTGCTGCAGAACCCTCCCTCTCCATCAGATATTTTTCTGTGTGTGTAAGGCGGGTGTTGTAAATTGTTCTCTCTCAGACTTCAGTATGGAGGTAGCTACATTCTTTTTATTTTTAATTTACAGAGGAATGAATCTTTACATTAGAATTTCCTTCCATCTTGCGTTGTAGTTATTTAGTGCTGGCAAAGCACTTTGAGATCCCTCTGCTGAAGAGACTATTAGATCTAAACCACATTACTGCTCCCTTCTGTAAATGACAGAAATACAAAGTGCCACTTCGGCCGAGAGAACATTTGGAAATATTAGATTTATTGAAAATTGTCAGGTGTCCTACTAGTAAGTCAGTTCTAGCAAACAAGTCCATTGGCCAAATATGCATTTATGTTATTGTTATTGCAGGCGGAGACTGAATGGGTCTGTGGTGTCTGTAAAAGCCATCTGCTGGTGGCCAAGATGAATGGAAAGTCTTCTGCTGTTGGGAACGGCTCTCTGAAGTTTAGAAAGGTTTTGTTGTTGTTGATTATACAAATCCCATTGACCCAAACACGGGCATTCATAAGCTCTATTCACTTTCCAACTGATTGGGAGTTTAACGTGTTGGTGAAGCCACTGCGGGGTGGCAGAGTTTCACCTGAGGAACAAGGAATTCTTCCTCCTTTTTCTGCCTTTTCCCTTCTTACTGTTCCAAATTTGCTGATGACACCAAGTTGGGGGGCAGCGTCGACCTGCTGGAAGGCAGGAGGGCTCTGCAAAGAGATCTGGATAGACTGGAAAAATGGGCTGATTCCAATGGGATGAAGTTCACCAAGGCCAAGTGCCGGGTCCTGCACTTTGGCCACAACAACCCCCTGCAGCGCTCCAGGCTGGCACAGAGTGGCTGGAGAGCAGTCAGGCAGAAAGGGACCTGGGGGTACTGATTGACAGGAAGCTCAACAGGAGCCAGCAGTGTGCCCAGGTGGCCAAGAAGGCCAATGGTGTCCTGGCCTGCATCAAAAATAGTGTGGTCAGCAGGACAAGGGCAGTGATCCTTCCCCTGTACTCTGCATTGGGGAGGCCACACCTGGAGTATTGTGTTCAGTTCTGGGCCCTTCAGTTCAGGAAAGATATTGAGGTGCTGGAGCGGGTCCAGAGAAGAGCAACAAGACTGGTGAAGGGACTTGAGCACAAGAGCTATGGGGAGAGGCTGAGGGAGCTGGGATTGTTCAGTCTGGAGAAGAGGAGGCTTAGAGGTGACCTCATCGCTCTCTATAATGACCTGAAGGGAAGTTATAGCCAGGTGGGAACTGGTCTCTTCTCCCTGGCAGTCAGCAATAGGACAAGGGGACATGGGCTTAAACTCTGCCAGGGGAAGTTTAGGCTGGGTATTAGGAAGAAGTTCTTTACGGAGAGAGTGATCAGGCATTGGAATGGCTGCCCAGGGAGGTGGTGGACTCACCGGCCCTGGAGGTTTTTAAACTGAGATTGGACATGGCTCTTAGTGCCATGATCTAGTAAATAGGCTGAAGTTGGACCAAGGGTTGGACTTGATGATCTCTGAGGTCTTTTCCAACCTAGCCAATTCTATGATTCTGTGTGATTCTGTGATCCTCACTAAAGAACTCTTATTCTTCAAAAGGAGGATTCTTGTCTCTGGCCATGGTGGGCAGTTGTTGACCAGTGCTTGGGTCTTACCAGCTGGTCTTGGAGCCTGGAACATTTTCACCATGTGGAGCAATTTCATGCCTAACGCTGTCAGGTGGTCCTTGTGAGAAGGATTTTAGGCAAGAAATGTACATTTCAGTCAGGAACTTTATTTCCACAGCGTCCTGGGTTTACTTCTAGGAATCATGTTATCAAACCTACAAAATATTGTGTTCGTAGTGGATTTCAGATGAGACGCAACTTGGACCATCCTGTTTTGAAAGATATTTTTTGGAAATAACTTTGATTTGGAGTAGCGTTACAAAAAAAGTGACCTCTGTTCCCAGAATGACTTTTTTACGCTGTACTCTAATTGAGTCCAACGTTTTGTGCTCTGGAATCGCTCTCATTTCTACATGAAACCAAAGACTAGAAAATAAAGAGTGGTGGAGTGCGTTGGCTGGCATTTTCCCCTAGAAGTTGGCTAGGAGCTATTAACATATCAGGGCACATTACTAATTTAGTTATTGTCAATTATTAGAACATTTAGGAGGGCTGGCTTTTAATAAGCAACAGAAAGGACCAGAAGTTGGGCCGATTCCCCCTGGTTTTGTCAGGCGGTTACGTGTCCGCTGCAGCCGGGGTTGCCTGGGAGGATGAAACTTGCAGGACGCGAGCGCTGATTCTCCAGGAAAGCTGACAGGAGCTGTTGTGTAAGATGTCCTGATCTCGGCCATGTCACAAGCCCACGTGTCACTTCCATTTATTTTCCGGGCTTGTTGTTTCTGCGGCGAATTAATATGCAGAGTGCTTTAGGTTTCAGGAAATATTTCTCCTTGCTCCTTTGGACTCCTTAATGAAAGGGTTTGAGAAGTCAGCTATACCTTGTGCTTGGGGTTTGAAATTCCTCTTGTTTTTCTACCAAAATGTCAGAGCGCACCTTGCGGTCCGTGCGAGAATGAGAATCTGGATGGGTGGCTGTGTTTAGATACAGAGAAATGGGCATGTTTTGGGCAGCTCGTCCCATGTCCAAACTGGAGGGTTCCACTGGAAACACGTTTATTGACATCTCACTGGTGCACAACCAGCATTTTTTCCTCCAATAGCTTTCCAGGGTCTTGCACCAAATAACTTTGGCTAAATCTGATCACAGAATCATAGAATGTCCTGAGTTGGAAGGGACCCATAGAGGTCATCAACTCCAGCTCCTGTCCCTGCACAGGACAACCCCAAAATTCACACCATGTGTCAGGAAGCAATGTGAAAACCAAAATAAATGCTTCAAAAAAAGGGTATTTTGCCTACTCTGAAAAATACAATGTTTTCAATCAAATAATGTCTACAAGGAGGCCTTTTTGAACAACATTTGCTAGCTACTGAGGTACAGACACTTATTTTTGCCTTCACCAGAACAAAACCACCAATAAAGCAACAAAAGCCCGGCTCCCCTATCCCACAGCTCTGTATACAACAGCAGGAACAAGTCTCCCGCAGATAACAGGGAGACGGAAACAGTATGAAATGGTGGGAAATCAAAACCTGGCTGCATAGGTCTATTAAATAATCAGTTAAGACTTAAATGGAGAAAGAGCCAGCGCTGTTTTCTGTGCTACAACATGACTGCAAGGCTCAGAAATGCCTCTGAGTGACCAAGCCTTTCACATCAGCTACTCCAATGTTCCACTTGGGTTGGTGTCCTGTATTTTTGATGTACGTGCTTCATCCCATGGTAGTGTTTGATCTTACAATAAACTCTTTACCATGAACTAATACTCTTCCAAGCTCCTCAAGGTGTCCCAAATCCTCCGTCACAGACTGATGGGAGCCTGGGCTGGGTGCCGCCAGTGCCAGGCGTGATGAATGACCACGACAAGAGCATCATGGTTTGTTCAGATGCATATTTCATTTTTTTAAAGCTATTTGCATGTTACTTAATCTCTTTTTCCTTGTCATTCCTCCGCTCCCAGTCTTGGCGCTCAGCTTTGGGTTAAGAAGGCCAGGACCAGAGCAGGGTTAGGCAGGGCTGGGTGTCTAACTGCGGCTCAGAAGATGCGCCTGGTTCAAACCTCCTTTGGCAACCACATCCCCCATGGATCCGAGGCTGCGATGTTAAAAATCTCATGGGAGGGCTCCCTGTGTGAGCAGAGGAGCAGGATCGGATGGGGATGGAGGACTCACCTCGCCTGCAGGGCTTCACTGTGCACTCCTGAAGACTGGGGGGTTTTTCACTTGTTTATTAACTCCAGTGAGAACAGACCAGGCTTTCACATATATTTGATTTAGTAATGTCATTTCCTAAGAGTGGTAGAGACCTTCCACCTTGAAACACAGCTTGCTCTGGCTGTCGAGGCTCGTGGCAGCTCCCTTTGCTAAAATTACGCTGAAAGAATAAAATGAAATTTACTGCATATTTAATTGGAATTTCACTGCTCTTGTCCATCGGATAATGAATTGGTCTTCAACGTAAGAAAAAAAATATAGAAAAGATTCTCTTGCAGAACCCAGTTATTGCTGATGGTAATTACAGGCTGTATATTCAGCTAATAGGAGTTTGAACTGCATGGCTTGATAAAAGTGTTTTATCCACTCAGGGAAAGAGCCCTGAGTTTATTTCTGGAGCTCAAGGGCTCCCAGGGTTTTGCAGGGTTCAGCTGGAAAATCATCATGGTCAGTGCCCGGAGCCATGGGAAGAGCTGTCACTGTCCCCATGGACGCTGCGGGACAGGGGGACGGTCCGGGGTCTGGGGTCGTGTCCTGGTCCCCGCCGGTGGGTGCTGGGGAAGCTCTTTGCTTGTCTTGGTCCTGCAGGTTTTGTAGCAGCTGCAGGAATCTGTGCTGAGGACAAGTGACATGACAGGAACCCCAAACACAGCCAGATGTTGTGTACAAAGAACTTAATGCCAGTGCTTTGAATACTCAAATCAACATCTGGAATAAAAATTCTGCTATTAGTGGGAGTTATAAATCCACTTGTATGCCAGTTTCAACTTGTTGTCTTTTTTTATTTGAAATGACCTGATTTTTCCAGAAAGCCTCCTTTGCTTCCCACACATACAAACGTGAAATGCGGTGTGTTTGCAGAGCCCAGGGTTTCCCAGCACTGTCTGGATGGTGCCCTGTTTGTTTCCTAGCTCAGCAGTGGGCATATTGTTGCCAAAAAGGATGTAAAGAGGTAGAGCTATAGGGACTGCGTGGGATCTAATAAACCATGTAATCTGTCTGGTTTTTGGGAGGGTGAAGGTGCAAATTTGGCTTGTTTTTGCACAAACGGGGAAGGGAAAAGCGGGGAGCCCAAGGGAAGCGACTGCATTTTGGTGCCACCTGTCCTGGTTCAAATCCCTGTCCTCTCTTTACCCTCAGGGATTGCCGTCTGTCCCTCGAGTTTGGTGTTGGTCCAGATTCGATCTCCCTGTATCTGTTTGTTAAAAACTCATTGTCAAATGAGCCCTTGGTGTCACGTTGTCCTTCTCAGATGGATGAGAAGCTTTGCTGTTACTGATACTCCAAAACAACAGCCTGCACTCGGCAGGGAGAAGAAAAAATAGTGCCCTAGGAACCTTTTACTTATTAAAAACAACAACTGGAGGGGAAGAGAACCACAGAAAACAGTAACCATTCACTGCTTGGACAGAGCTCCCCTTGTTAGGGAATGCAGTGCATCCTCACACTGAAGGCATTGTCATTTCTCTAACCCCTAGAACAGAAACAGTTCCCGCAGAATACATATTATACATGCACTTAAGCGGCCCAAAAGGTCTCCCGTGGCAAAATAAGCACAGCTAAGATTCAGCAGTAATGTTGTTTGTACGGAAGCAGAAAATCAGACACGGACCAGGGGGCTGGCAGGTCAGGGATTTTTCCTTCTTATATTGGAATTTGCTTCTGTCAATTCTTCTGGTTCAGGTTCCAGGCCCTGGGGAAGGTGGAGGCTGCTGGAAAGTGGAGATGGTGGCACCTGCATTCTTCCGCTACAATTCAGTTTAAAGATCCTTTTTTTTCCCCCGACAAATTTTCAGTGTATTATTAATAAGCTGAATGTATATTTGAGATGACAGGAATGATCTAGCCCTGAATTAAATTAAAAAATGGAAGCTGCTTTATTTTGCAGTGTGATGCAGTGGTCATGATATCATCCAGGCACAGCACCGACCGCTTCCTCCTGATCCGCTTCCCCAGCCATAGCGCTCCGATGGAAAACTGATGGATGTAAGGGTTTATGCAGGAAAAGTTTTCTGACCGTGACGGTGATACTTCCAGCAGAGTGACACAGTCCCTCCTGTGCTGTTCTGACCAATTTAAATTGTTCCTCTGAAAGAATCCTCCAATTCCATTTCTAAATAATTGTTCATAACCGGTGGCTGCTGTTTACCCAGATGCAAGCTCCGATTTTCTCTGCTCAAATTGCATTGCAAAATAATTACTTGGCATCACGCTGTGGCCAGTAATGGAAGGAACTGTCTCCCTCGCAGGTGCCACGAACACCAGGATCAGTGGCAAGGGCAGAGTTTCTGCTGATTTGATTGAATTGCTTTGGTTGTGGGTCCAGGACTGGCTGGACATTCGGGCACTTGCGCGGTGCGGGGTTGTGATGTTGGGTTTCCTCCCATGTGAGGGTTTCACTCCAAATCCTTCATGTGTAGTGGTCAAAAGCAACACTAAAACTTGCAGGAGATAGGTGTCATGCATCCAACAGCATCAAACGCCGCACTTCATTTGGCTTTTGTTCCTGTAGGAGCTGCATTTACCTTTCTCTGCTACCAGTCGGTCTCTCCTCAGCGATGCAAAGTGCATCTTGTAACCTCCAGTTTGTGCTGCGTCTATATAACCAAACCACATCTAAAAACTTGGCCTAATGAGATTTGAGGCACTTTGAAAACATTTCTATAGATGAATGTAAATGTTTGTGTTTTTTCCTGTTGGCTTTTGTTACTGTGTGGTCTGAGTCTGTTCTCATCAGCAGAGGGTACTAACCTCATGTTGTACTGGTAAGGAAATTATCTTTAACGTTCTTCTAGTTCTGTAAAAGACAGATTTTCCAGGCTTAGCTGGTAGCTTTGCATCATCTTTTCTGAAATTTAGATCCTCTGTAGTCACAAAACAAGGAAAAGAGTAATTATGATGAAGCCAGGGGTTTACTTTAGTTTATCCCTGTGCAAATGGTATTGGGCAAATATCTGAAGCAGCTGCCCAGCACTAACCCAAAGTAGGTTAAACTGTCTTGTGGTTATTTTTACAGAACAGACGATATAAAGGGGTGGAAAGTGCTTTTCTTCTGTGCCAAATCCTTTCAGATGGTGAATTCTGACTGACTCACATCTGAAGAAAGTGGATTTCTGACTATCTCACCCTTCTGTCTTAGAAATCAGAAAAGCAGCATCAGAACAGAGTGGCCTTTGCCTAATTAAACCCTATTTGCTCCTGCATCCCCAGGAGCTGACTCCAGAGTTTCACGTGTGTAAGTGATGAGTTATCGTAGATACGGGGCGTAGGCTGTGATTGCTGTGTCGAAGGCGATGTCTTCAGCTCGGAAAACTTACACCAATCTTGCCCTATGATTCATTGGTTTAAATCAATTTTCCAAGGAACATCTGCAAGAATTAGAGGATTAGAGAAATGAATGAGTAATTTTTCTCAATCCGTTGTTGATATGACAAGAAGAGGGTGGGTGATTTACTCCCTGACAATCTATAATTCTAATTGTTAATAGGCTGGGCAAAATCCTTCATCTTTACGCCAAGGGATTACAGGACTCTCCAGTGAATTAGCACCAACCCCAAATGAATCTGCTGCAAGTGGCAGCATAGATGAGGATTTATAAGGATCTGATAAAGGAATTTTCTGGGAAGATTTGCAATGATACACTGAAGTTTGTGCGTATTTCCCTAAGCTTCTGTTTAAAAATAAAGATTGTATAAATTAATAGACAGCTTTTGCATCACAGTCACGTGAAGGATGTAGTAATGCTAATATTATGGAATTCAAAATTGAGAATGATGTGATGTAACATATTTTACTAAATTAATAAGGCCAGCTAAATTAATGAGGGCCAGCTGTAAGTGGAGCTGTCTGGTAGGCAAACTCTGAGGACGCAGGAATTTGTCCAGTAGGCGGTTGGCACCAGCAAGTTGATTATACACAGTGGCCAAAGGAGCAAACCTTTCAAGATCGAGAGCTCATCAAGGGACGCTGGGATAGATGATCAAACACACAAAAGACTTGGAGAAAATTAGATGCCTAAGAAGGGAAATAAACAATAAGAAAGCAGAGGGTAGCAAAACCATATAGCGCCTGGAAAGGCCACAGACCCGATGTGTTGCCTGTCCCCAAAATGGGCAAAACCAACTAAGAGGCAGAAATCTTGAGAGAACCAAATGAGGGTTGGTGGGGACCGTGTGGTAACAGCCTCACCAGGGCAACCAGAGTGTGAAAAGCACGGGCCAGTCTTCCGAAAATTAACAGCGAGCAGGCAAAATGGTGATAAATTACTAGTTTGAAAAGGCAAAAAGTGGAATGAATCTATCTGTGTGGAAATGACCTGTTTCTGCCGGTAAGGAAATACACTCCTAATAGTCCCAGCAATTTCCCAGTGGTCTGGTTAATTCGATTTGTCTGGAGCAAGTGGATGATCTCAAGACCTTTAAAATGGATTGAAATGGATTCTTTTCTTGATCTGCCGCATCCGTGGACACTTGCCGCTCTTCAGAGATACGCGTGAAAGTTCAGTTTGATGAGTTTATGATGCGGTTTTCTAGACGCTTAAACTTATCTGAAACAAATTGGCCCCGTTCCCGCACTGTGGTCAGCATGAGGCTTCTGCTCGTGTCTCCAGACCTGGGTTTGGGGATGGGCTGAGGATCAAGGGTGAGCCCCAAGGACTGGAGAGCAGCCCTGTCGGGCTCCTGACAGCGCTCCCCTTGTCCCTGCACGGTGGTTGAATCACCCAGCTGTAGGGCTTGGAGGGTGGAGAGGCTCTTCATGGAAGAACAACAGTGCTGCAAAGCATTCGGGGTATTTGCCGATGTTGTAAGGTGCTGAAGCAAAATTTAAGACCTTTCATGAGTCATGGGGGGAGGGAAAAAAGATTAAATTGTACACCACTAATATTTAATTTGGGACCTTTTAGTTTAATTAAAATGCGCTCAATATTATTTTGTAGCTTCATTGCCACCTTTGTCATCAGAGGACAAAGGCTAGAAGAATACGTATAGCTTTAAATGAAGGGAAGCATACAACAAATTGCGTATATTTGACTCAAGCTTTGCTTAGAAACAGTTTCTAAAACTTTTCCAGAATGTTGTGGTTGTGAACAGGATTTACTCCAAAGAAACATCCCATCTGTCACACAGGTGCACACGTGGGCTCGTTGCCTCCCATTCGCTCCCCGGTGAGGATAACGGGAGGAGGTGGCAGCATCCGCTCGGGGATGTTGAATCCAGAGGAAGGTGTTTGTCTGCTCTATTAACTCCCTTTTTGTGAATGTCAATTATTCTGATCCTGATCTGGATGTTCAGAAATTGAAGATTTCCAGGGTGTTTTTAAAATCTGCACTGCAACCCCCCTGGGGCATGAAGTGTTGTTGTGCCATAAGGAGCCTCATCCCGTCGCGAGGGAGAGGTCGGTGCACGGCACTGCAGATGTCGTGTGGTTTATTGCATTGCGTGGTTTATTGCGTTGTGTTGTTTTATGAGGCAGTGACAAATGGATCTGCAAACCCAGACTGGTCGCTGCTGCACATTTGGGGTGAAAAGCATTAGTTAAGACGTCTTGGTGTCGACACGGGCCATGCCTTGGAAATTATCAGGAACGTTCTCGGTGATTAAAAGTGTGGAGAGCCCAGGGCAAGGGGTCACCCAGGAGGTGCAGGTCCCCAGTAACTGATGGAATTGGGCACTTGCATTCTGGATTGGTTTGCACCCTCACACTGGAAATGTTTCTTCCTTAAATTCCAGTTAATGCTGAAAATAGGAGGACGTCGTTCACAGATTTCTCTGGTGAATCCGATGTTGGCTGACATAATTTACTCTGTGCGTTCACCTTTAATTGAAGAGAGGAAGAAGGAGTAAAGATACCTGCACTTATTTCACTTATTATCCAAATAGCTTTTCTTGTACCGGGACAATATTTGGATTTAAGATGGTTCAGTGTCACAGGCAGAGTGGCAACGTAAACTCGGAGCAGCATTAACTGTGCAGTATCTGTCACTGTTCTGTGAATTACGGCTGCAGGTTGCCAAACCCATGGCACGGCTTCCGCTGCAGTAATGGATATTGATGTAAAACTCCGTGGTATTAGACCAAGTGTGAAAAACCAGCTTTCTGGAGGAAAAAGAAAAAAAATCCCATTCAAGTTCCATGTTATTGCTTTTTATGGAAAAAGAAGTCCATAAAGCGAGATGTATTCCTGGAGCAAGCAGCATCTTTGGGCTACTTTTTATTTGGCTCAATGCAGACAAAGTGATGCTCTTTGGCAGGAGAAGAGTTGAGTGTTGCAAGATGAACCCGCGGTCAATGGCTGAGGCTTCGCTGCCCAGGGGACATCGCGACCAGCGTCCCCATGCTGGGGACAGCCCAAGGGTCCCCTGGGGACATCCGCAGCAGAGCGTGCCTGTCGCTGAGGTTTTGTTCCTGGAAAGCACTGCATTTCTGCCTGTGTGACTCATCCTTTCACAAACCCGCTCTGCCCAGCTTAAAATTGAAGATTGTGAGAGTAGTACCATGGTTTTGGGTTTTTTTTCCCCTCCTTTTTAGTGAAGGTTTTGATTTTCAGGGTTTGCTGAGCAAAAACTGAGCTGCTGGCTTTTGTTAGGAAGCTCAGATTTGTGCAGAAGTGCAGGATTTCAGGGGAACGCCACAAACCCCGCTCCCAGCACCAAGTTCCCACCAGCGAAATAGGGGTGTTTGTGCACTCAGTGCCTGCACTTAGCGAGGAAACTGTGAATACTTCGTTCCTAGTTTTCCATCAGCTGTGTTCTCTTTGTTGTGGTCTGACCTGCTTGTCAGTATCTTAGGACTGGACTACTATAGACCCTTAAAAAGGTTTGATCTTAATTCTGGTATAAGAAATTTCAAAACTCTCCTGAATGCATAGAGCATCGCTTTGTATCCTAATGGATGCTCCTCTGGTATTTAGGGTGGGGTGCAGAATGCATTTAAATGCTTTCACTGGGTTTGGGAGAGTTATAGGCTCCCTATAGGAAAAAACAAAACAAAGCCTAGAGGAATAAAGATGGGGCATTCTAGCGGAATAATGGGGTTTAGTAAAAGACAGAAACAAGGGGTTTTTGCACATCTATAGTGTGAATTGCAATCTATTATAAGAATTGAAGGTAATAAAATACCGATGGTAATCATTATGTATAAATTCCCCGCTTTAATTTTGTGCGTAATGGGCAATGCATGGCAGTAGCAATTATCCTGCATCCTCCATTTGTAGAGGTAGCACTAAAGATAATGCCGATGTTCCTCATTGCAAATTCTATTATCTCTAAAAAGAAACAGTTAATTAACCCCATAAAACCATTAGTAGATCATTCTTAGTATTTAAGAGACATCTGGGCTCTGGGAGAGACACTTTTGCCAGTAGAAGCCAGGAAGATTAGCTGCAGGTTGCTCAGAAATGGTGGCTTCATATGGGCAAATAGTAAATAACCAAGTAAATAACATGTTAACGATCAGCATTAGGTAGGATGGATACTTTTGAAAGGTGTAGTCATGGCCAGAAATCTCAAGAAGTGAAATACAGCGTGATATTGTGGCATCCATCACGATATTGCTGTAATTCAGTAAATTATCTTGCAAGTGCCCCTTCAGAATAACGTTTTGCTTTGGTGGGAGAGCGTCTGTGAGTCCATAGAAGTGGTACAAGAGCTGCACACTTAATGGTTTTCAACAGCGTGGAGTGCCAAGGCTCCTTATGCTTATTCACTCAAATAAAGAGGCACTTTATGTTCAGCCTAACTTTAATTTTACATAAACATACACCTTATCTCAAGGGTTAATTCCCATCCAAAAAAACCCCACAGAAGATGATTTCATAATTTATTCTTTTGGAATATAAAAAACAAATGGGCCAAAGCAAAGAGGGGTGAGCTGTAAAAATACATTGGGCAATGCTGATTTTATGAGTAAAACAGAGATAGTGGACAGTTCAATATGTCAATTTGAACTGATTTTTTTAACTACTGACGACTATTTATAAATGATTATATAGATGTTGGAGGAAATTAATCTGCTAACCAGATAGAGAGAGCAATATGTGGCTCATTTACTCTCCTCTTTCCCTGGTTTCTCTAAAATCAATCGGACTTTGCCTGCTGATGCCCGCTTGATTCCCAGGCGGTTTGGAGTGGATCAGATATGTCATTCAGAACTTATTACAGTCCAGGCAAAAATGAATGCAATTTCTCAAGGTTAGGAGCTCATTAAGGGCTGACTTGACTTGAACTTTTTCATGTTGTGGGTTTTTTCCCCTCAGTGTCTTGCTGTATTTAATGCATTGTCGGGAAATACGGTGACTTTTCTAAAATTGAATAGAGATCTTAAATCTGTAAGTGAATTTTCTAACCTGTGTGTAGGACTTGCTACTTCTAAATAAATCTTAAGGTTTTTAGAATAATAAATAGAATAGTGGGGTTTTTTAATCAACTACATCCCTTTACATTTTTCAGGTTTCGCACTTAATACTGATGATCCTGCGCTCCTGGTGTCTTCTCCTCCCCTTCCAGTCTCTGTATTCCTTACTAAAGCTTTGTCCTTGGGCCACTCCTGCCTTATTAGTTCTTTATATCAATGGGAGGTTTAATTAAGTGTTAGGGTTAGTAGCTTCTCCTGGGGGAAGAGTCTTGACTCTGTGTGTTCAGTTTGACCCCTCCAGGCCTATTCAGTCTTCCATCTTCTCCTGCCTTGTCAGCTTTTGTTTGTGAATGATCTGCCAGATTTAACAGAACAAAAGCTAAACATCCAAACAATACCACTGTCTGCCCCCTGCTCAAAGCCTTTCAGTGACCTTTCTGGTGTTTGCCTTCAAGGTACTTCTCAGTTTAACTGTTGCCTATTCTCGGCTCCTTTCAGTTGTCCGTGTCCCTCCCCTGCCCCATTTTAGAGTCTTTATTTGTTCCCTCTGCTTTTCTCACCCTTGCAATGCCAATTGGGAGCATGTGCAAGTTGAGATTTTCCACGTTCAACAAACCGCTATCCAAAATGATCAGTAATTATTAAAGGTCACAAAAAGTATCTAAATCGCAGATCTACATGCATTTATTATACAAGGAACTGCTGCGTCCTGTGAGACATCAGGATGGTAAGAAGAGGCAGTAACAAAAGCTTGGGAATAAAATTGGGGTCAGCAGAAAGCTTTCTGTGTCTTCTATCTGCCTGTTTTCTACCGTCTGCACAAACACCAGGGAGTGGAGCTGGGAATAGGACACGCAGATCCTATCCATCTGCTCCCAGTCATTATAAAGCTCTTCCTCCTACACAAGGAGGAGAGAAAACATTATAAAGAACCCATGAAGGAAAAGAATCCCTGAGTGTGAGCGCTCTGCAGGGCTGAAGTCAACCCCGCAGCCAGGCCTAGGCCGGGGCTTAACAAAGCCTTGTGCTTGGCCTACCCACAAGAGTCTTCTAATGCTCTACCTAACATGGCGTGTAAGCAAACGCATCTTAATTTTCAGTTTTTTCCCTCTGACACAAACATAATTAATTCTAGCGATCTTTCTGCTTCATTGGTTTGGGAACGTGTTTTTAGCTGGTACATCTCCTGATGTGTGAACTCTGACTTTTATTGATGTTTTCAGAGGATCTAACGTAGTGGCGACTCGCCAAGCTGGAGATGGCATCATATTTTTATCAGCAATAATGATGGTGTTTTTATTGAAAAGCTGCCTTCTGCGGTCAAACTAGAGATAATTTTTGCTACATTTTTGGGGGAGAATTTTTACTGTATTTGGGCTTTAATCTATTTGCTCTGTCTTTAGAATACTGGCCTGCGTATTCTATTTGTCTCTAGAATGCTGACCTGTATATTCTATTCATTTTAGGCCGAAAGAGCCCTATAAAAATGAAAATAATGTTTAGAATATGAGTATCAGAAGCAGCAGGAAAAAAGAATGGATTTTAGCAAAAAACCAATAGCCATCTGGATGTTTGTGTTCTACCACCTGTGTACAGTTTCTATGGCCTATTCAGTAGGGAAAGACCCCGCTTCTCTCTTTTCCCACTTTCAGATGACGGCAAAAACCTGTTTAAATCCAACGCTTATTTCACTGCACAAAGCTTAGAAATAAATTACTATTTTAGTGTTCATGCGTGAAATGCTCCGTATCTTATAATCTCAAAGAAGGAAATATCCATGCAGGGGAATGACTGAGTTGTACTGAGCATCTGTTAGAGTGTCTCTGATGTGAAAAGCATATGGCAGCGCACGCCATAGGTCATGTTTGCCAGCTAAAAAAAGCCTTTCTCAAGGCATAGTTTTGCTCTCTGGTTGCATGGGGAAGAGCAGGAGAAAGCAGTTTGGAGAAGGGCTGAAAAGGCAGCGCTGGGCTGGGTTGGAGGCGGTGACGGAGGAAAAGTGGAGCAGCACAAACTGGGAAGGTATAGAGTAAAAATGAGATAAAAATAAGTCATGCCTCTGTTTGGGAGCTGGGAAGGAAGGGGGAAGCTGAGGGCTGAAGCATCCCATGTCAGGTGTCAGTATTTGTGCTCCGATCTGGGGACAGGCCGGGAGTTGTGCCCTATACACGGCTTTTAAAAGCATATCTTTGAAGTTACAAAACAAACCCCGCAAAGCAAAACACACAAAACTGAAACAAAAAACCCACCCAAACAAAAAAACCCCAACGACAACAGAAACCACCCAAACCCAGACACCCGCGCTCCCATATCCTCAGACATTGACATCCTTCCCTGCCCTACATATTCCAGAAGGATTTCCATTTAAACTGGCAAGGATGTGTCTCTGCTGTGATGGGACTCGGCACCAATGAAGAGTCCAGCCTGTGGTTTTCTCTTCTATTAAAGAAACGTGATTGAGATCATTGCAAGAATCCTTCACAAAGGAGATACCTTATGTGTTTACCAAGCAAAATTAAAATGGTACTTATGGTGCAAGAGTAATGCTGTTCTACGATAAGGATACCACTAAGGTCAGGTTTCTAGAGAAATAACCTCATTTCCAAAATTCATTGGATACCAGGTTGGAAGGGACCTCAAGGACCATTCGGTCCAGCCTTTCTTGGCAAACTTGTATGCAGAGAGGACATTTCCTCCTTTTTAAAGGGAGGCTCTGTTTTTAACTTTCCATATCGTACATCAGAAGTAAGGAACAGTTTGGCTGGCATTTGGTCAGCAAATTTCAGGGAAAATCCGCTCCCCACTTGAGTTATCCTGGTGCTGGGATCAGTGGGTTTAGCTCAACCCCAGGAATGGTCAAAACACAAATCAACTTTGGCGGGGGGAAAAGGGCATTTTCCCCCCTCCCTCCTTTTTAATCAGCAGAAAGAAACCCAACTTGTCGATTTTAATGTGCCGGGTTTCTGAAGACAGATTGGCTGCCAGGGCAGAAGTGGCGGTTGGCGTTGGCCAAGTGTCTGGAGCAGTTGGTTGCTGCCCGCGCTCAATCTCCGCGTTCAATAGAGGTTTCGAGCCGTGAATGTGCCGGAGCAGGTGATGGCAGCCAGGTTATGTCCCTGTCAAATTAGAGAGCCCGGAATACTGATAAACCATCAAGCTGTTAAAGCCCATTTCAAATGGAGTCACTTCAAATGAATGGAAATTAATGGAAAGGGATAATGGAAATCATTGGTTTCAAGAGAGATATAATGTATTTAGTTTACATGTGTCTTAATGGAAATTGATGATCCTCATTTTGAATTTAATGGAATTCCCGCAATCTTATTGCAATGTAATAGAAAATAATATTCTGTAATTGAAAATCAATTCAGATAATTCCTATTAATAATTAACACTCCTATCTCGGAATCGTCTAACATCTATAATTTAGCACGAGGGAAGGCGTACATCTGACAGCGAGGGGAGGCCGAGCCCTGGGTTTCAGGTGCACAGCCTGCTGAGAAAATCCAGAGCTGGGCTGAGCTTATGTCCCCTGGGCTGAGCTTATGTCCCCTGGGCTGGGAGGAGCTCCCTGGGCGCGAGCTGAACTGGGCTCTGTGATGGGGTCATTGGCTCTTTGGGGGGTTTTCTCAGTTTCTTGTGCAGTCACATCTGACATTTTGCCCTGCAATGTTCATTAAACAGAGCGCGTTTGCATGCGATGTGCGTTTGGGCGCCAGATTGGGAAAAACGCAGTCAGAACCGCTCAGCCTCAGTGCTTAATCCCAGATGAACTCGAGCACCAGTTGTATGAATGGAATTAAATGTGGATTGAAAATGAAGTGCAGGTTAAGGTGTCTCTTCCTCTCCTTTTTCTGCAGAAATCCCGGCCCTGCCATGGCGCAGACTCTTGCTGTGTCTTGTCCCCAGCTCCGTCCTGCTCTGTTCAGTCTTTCTCGGGTGGGTTGAGGACTCAGGCTCCTGCTGAGGGTGGTGGGTGAGCCAAGGTCATCGCCCATCACCTTCCCAGGGCTCTAGCACTGAGGATAAGGAAAGCGAGGGCTTATTCTTGTTGTTTGGTTTATCTGAGTTTAAAAGGACAATGTTTATCATCTATAGTCCTGACCCACCTCATTTCTTCCGTTGCCTGTTGAGGGCACCTCGCTCATCCCGTCCCAGGCGTATCTGACATTAAAGATAGAGCCCGTCCCACTCCCTGTCTGTGCTTCTCCATCTCCCAGCAGCTGCTGTGAGTGTTCAAAGCAGTTTGCTGTCTCTGGGGAGGTGGCAGGGCCACCCTTTCCCTCTGCCTGCGGGTGCAGAGGCAGCAATGAGCCTCCACCACCCCCGCTCCCTGGGGATGCGTTAAAAGGGCGAATTTTACTGCCTTGTAAACTTGCTGGGGGGAAAAAGCCTTTCTGGGCAGGTGCTGGGGTCCGATGTTGCATTTGGTTCCTACTCTAAAGAGTGTTTATTATGAAAATAACAAACTCCTCCAATTTCCCTACCAACTCTTCACTCTTTTCGGACAATGCAGGTGAGGCAGAGGATGTGTATCATGGCCTGGATTAAAAATACAGCTCTGTTTGAAGTGTTGTGTGAAGCCCTGGGAATTTGCTTGGGAGGAGCACTTGGCCGGGTTTGGCTGTTAATTCCCCAGCTCAGTAAACAAGTGCATCCCAAAGAGAACGGCAGCACAAAAAGCATTTCAGCTGATAGGTAATGGCACCGTGCTGCAAGGATTTGAATCGAGAAGCTTTTTCGTTCAGGAGACTTGTACATCAGCAGCATTTAACAGCGCAAGCACCCATTTTCCATTTCATTTTCAAACTACCAATTCTAGATAATTCAAAAATAATTCCCCCGAACGCAACTTTTGTCGGTTTTTACAATGAGATTATTAAGCAGCGTCACTTGAAAAGCAGCTCCTTTCCTAATTACACATTCAGGTCCATAGAAATCCTCCTTTCTTTTTTAATTACTCTTTGACACTTGATCTACAGGATTTTACTGCTACCAGTCATTGTTTTTTCTTTTTTCCCCGTTTCCTCCATTAAACTGATGCACTCAATTGCTTCTCTCTTAGAAACTTGCAGTGTTGTTGACTTTCAGAATGGCTGTGGAGCAAAGTCTTCCTGCTTTCACACTCGAGCTTGAGAGGGAGCCTGAAATATTGCGTGAGTTCTGCTTTAGCAGCCGTGTCTGGGCGACTCTTTGTTCTTCTGGAGCTGAAGTTGGTTGGCGTCATTCAGGCTGCTCCGTTCCAGGGGAGGAATATCGATCCTGGGCTGCCAGGAGATGGGGTCCGCTCCGGGGCCGTCTGCTTCTACCAATGGTGGTAGCAAGTATTGAAGTCTACTAACGATGCAAAAAGCTGATAGTGAGTAGAGTTTTACTTGGTGCATTTTAACCTCACAAGATGAAAAATAATCTGGTTCACGTCTGAAAGCAGCTGAAAGATGATTTTCAGGTCATCTTAGACTATTTTTTTTAAAGGACTTAGCCTGGAATTTAACAAGAGTTTGCTATTGAGCTCACTGATACCAGGGAATTATTCATGAATTCCAAGTCAAATGTTTCTTCTGGATCCCCAGGCAGATATTTCACACGCACCTTCCTCCTATTTATAACAGCAAATGGCATTAATTCCATCACGAAACCTCCATTTCAGCAGGTACCACTTAGCATAGTGAGTTGTTTTGAAACAAATAAGGTGCATTCTCTGTTTGATCAGCGTGAAGGAGGACGCGATTTTAATCCGTGAGATAATTTGAGGTTCCTTGGCCCAGCTGGTGTGATAATTCTGTCAGTCTGAAACGTGTGCCCTGGTTCGCATTGTTTTACCGCTTGTTTAATTCAAAGGCGCCCGGGCGTTCCTGCGTGTTTGCGCCTGATGTAGACTCCATGACACGGCGTCGGAGGAGGATCCTCAAAGTAGGGCAGCATCAAACGCTGCTGGGAGACTGGCACCTGTGTCGTATCTCTTTAAATGCCTCTCTGAAAATAGAAAATAAACCATTCTGAGCAGAAAACTGACAAGGGGGAGGAAAGGTGAATAATTGAAATAAAAGCGTAACGTCTGCTTTGAAACATTCACCACGGCGCGAGTAGCTGTGGGAACTTCAGAGGGAAATGATTCAGGAGGAAGTTTCAAAGACTCTATTAGGTGGTGAAGTTATAAAACTCTTTCCCCCGAGGAGGCTGCTGAGGTGGCTGCTTATTGTATCATCCCTTATCGCTCCTCTGTTTGCGCCATCACTGTAAATACTTGCACGCGTGGCTTTCACCCACGCTAATATTTTCAGGTCTTTGCACCCACACTAGTATTTTCTAGAGTAACTTTGGGCAATGCAACTGATCTCGGACGTGCATCCTGATCATTATGTATTACATATCCATATTATGCGTTTGTAAACGTTGGAGATGCCTAAAAGCACACCAGGTTGCAGGGTTGGATTTCCATGCGTGCATGGTGTATCTGAAACCCGCCGTGGATAATTCCGGGGGGTCTCTGGGGTGGCTGCAATGGAAACGTTGAAAGGAACCAACTCGGAGCGTGGTGAGAACAGGGACCCTGTGAGGTGCTGTGTCCATGGGACCCGTGGCCAGGATATCATCATCGCTGGTGTTTTTAAACAAGTTAGTGTCTCAGTCAAGGGGTACAGTAGCAAGCAAATGGATTTAATTGTAAGTGAACTGTTTTTCCTAGGGATTTTAGGTATACAATTTCTGGCAAAACACTTTAGATGATAAGTGCTGTTTCTGATTTTATTTTTTCTGAAGTGGATTCAGATAAAGAAAAACCTTCATTATCATGTGAGTTTAGTAATAGCTGTTCCTCTCAGAGCCAGGCTGAGCTGAAGTGTATAATAATACTGCTACAAGGGAGTGATTTTCAGTAGGTAGAGAAAATATGACATTTTCGTGTTTATAAGATCATTTTGTTATGTGCAAGCTACGAAGTGCAATACAGGGTCAGCAACTCCAAATGGGCTCATTACTGAGGATGCTCTGACCTGTCTGATGTGCTGGTGCAAGGAGGAGGATCTGCCTTTCCCTGCACTGGGCTGCGTGGTGCTGGGAACGGGGATGAACAGCACTGGATCGCAGCCCCATCCCACCAGCTTTACCAGGGCAAGGACTGATGGCTTGGCTTTGTTTCTGGCTGCTGAATATTATTATTATTAATTATAATATGTGCTAGAGCTGTAGTAGCCACAACCTCCTCTGCATCCTCTACCCCCTCAGGTCTTTTCTCGTAGTCCATCCCTGGTTCTGCTCTTCCCACCCCAACCACAACGATGCTCAGCACTCAATTGGAAAAATTCAAGTGATCTTTTTCTTGCTAAGGAATCTTCATTCCCTTTAATTGTAACGAGGGGACTTTTCTGCTCGCCATCAGAAATCCAGATGTGATGCACAAGTGATTTGTTTGCTCGGGAGGTGGCACAAAGCGGGACGGAAAGCCAGGCTGGCAGGTCAATGTGGGAGAAGAGACGTCTTTTGGAGACGCGTTCTCTGAAGCGCATCCATGTGCTGAAACAGAACCAGCCAGAAGAAACCTGTGATCAAAGCACGTGTGTGAGAAGGCAATGGAAGTGAAACGGGAGATTAAATGTATGAGACACGGTGTGAAAAGGAGCGGCGAGGGGCTCTGGAGCTGGGGAACGCAGCCAAGAAAGGCACCGAGGTAAATGGGAAGATGAGACAGGGGGAAAGGGCTCACCGGCATACATTGGGGCAAAAAGGGGAACAGAGAATTTTAGACTTGTTTAAATAAAGCAGGCACATAAAGGTAGCAAAAAAACATGCAGAATATAGAAAAAAAATGATGGTGAGCTGCAAGTAGCAAATAAACACGCTCATGGCGTGGCAGCTGCAGCTGAGTGTCGGCATCCATAGGCAAGCGTGATACACGGAGGAGACAGAGAAACACCACGGACATGAGTTCATCTCCCGAGGGACAAGAATTGGTGAATAAATGGGACCTTCCAGGCTCTGGAGTTGATGGAGTTGCTGTGGTTTAGGAGAACATCTGTCCCAGCTGTGTTATCGTGAGCCGTTTCTGCGGGTGCTGAGCACCCAGCCTGCCTGGGGAACGTGGAATCACATTGGACAGCGAGCAAGAGCCCTAAAAACTGGACAAGGCAGGAATGACCATCCTGACCCTGGTGCTGTGGCGTAAGGTGATGAAATGCCATATTGCAGCACGGTACAAGGAACAATGTGCTGGCACCATAATTAAATACTTCTGGTTGCTGGCAGTGTACAGCCAGCTCAATATCATCTCAAAATATATGTTTATATGGAGTTTTTCTCATGGCTCAGGTCTCCTATCGCTGCCTTCCTTGGTGTTAGGCAGTTCCAGCCAGTTCCATTTCTCTAACAAAGGTTAGAGGCAAATATTATGCAAAAAAGCATAAAACAGCTGGAGGGAAGTGACCATTCGGGGTGGTGAGGACACAGACCCCGGGGAAGGGGTGGACGTGTCCTCCTCTCCTGCAGATCTTGGTTATACCCGTGGCTTCTCTTGGCCTTTCAGTTTTCAAACCATGACACAAATGTTCTTCACAGCTATAAAAATATTATTAAGAAGGGGCAGATCAGCAATACTGAAGTTTTTATAGCATATAGCTTTTCTGCCATGAAGACATGCAAATGGCCTTTTGTTGCCTCTGATGAATCTCTGGGCCCAGAAGGAGCAGATCTTGGAAAAGCTCTACAGGTTGCTATGTTTCCATCTCCTCTGCCTTGCCAGGCAGACGTTGCCACGTGTGGGTTGAAAATTCGCTATTTGTTTAGTGCCTCCACCCCACATATTCCTAACAGCAGTGAACACAGTGACTGGAACTGGATCTGATAACAGCTCCGCTGATGTTATTAACCAACTTTGTCCTTGCTGGTGGACAGAAGTGCGTGACTCTGAAGTGAGTTCTATGGGAGAAGCCCACGTGGTGCCTTCACCTCCTCGTGGCCCTGGGCCCCCAGTGTCGCATCCCAGCTGCGGGATGCTCTCCCTCCTCTGGACCAGAGATGGTTTTCTTTCCTCACTCCCATCTGAGATCTGTTAGAGGTGAATGTGGCTCCACTCAAAACACAGAACCCTCCTATTTTCACTTTTAGAATTTCAATTAGTCATTCTTGAACATCTTCCAGGCGAGCGGTGACTCATCAGCTGTTGAACTGGTTAAAGCTTTTGGAAAAAAATGTACTTGTTGAGGAATGATTGTTAAAAGCCATTCTTTACAACATAATTATCACGTCTGATATGTTTTCCATTTTCTGTGGCAAATGTCATGCCTTTTTGCACTAATCCAATCTTATTGGAAAGCCGTATAAAAATATTATCAAAATGGATCCAAAAGCCAGTGACCAAAGAGCTCAGGTGTGTTCTGTTTCATAAATGGTAAAGGCTTGTAGCTATTTATCATCTTTTTATATGGAAAAAAGAAATGTTATTGTAGGAAATGAAGTTAGGAGAGAATGCAAATGAAAGAGATGGTTTGGTCAAACATTTGTGAAATCAAAATGTCCCGTTTCCATGAATATGGCTGTGGGTGTTCGCTCTGCTGAGGTGCTGCTGCCATATCGAAGCCCCTTCAAGTTTAAATCTCGCCTTGGGAAACCTTTTCATTTTGTGTTTCTTTTGCAAGGGCAGCTATTGATTTGAGACTGAATAATGTTTTTAAAACGGATTCAAGAGGGATAATAAAACAGGACGGAGTTTTGCTGTGATAGATCAACCTATAATCTGTAAATCAATGAAAAACTTTATTTAATGGTTGGAAAACTAAATGGATTCAATCTAATTAACTCTGCAAGCTGTAAAAGAGATTTATGATGATTAGATTCTAATACGTATTCCCTGAAGGCAAGATAAAGTTGCATCTTTCTTAACCGAAGACTTCATCCCCTCTCTGTTTACCCCCCAACTCAAAAATAGAGTTGTAGGGAGAAAGAAGAGACCACTTTGTTAGGAGACTTCATCCGATTCCAGCGTTCCTCTCCGACTTGGCCGTACGTGGTTCTCAGGAGGATGATCTATGTTATTTCCCTTCTGAATCAGAGATCCTGACTTTTCAGGGAAACAAATTGCAATGTGTGTATCTGCTTCATCAGGTGCACCTGTAGCTGCTACCTCCTGTTTCTGCCCCTCGAGCATCCTCCATGCCTGGAGCATCCAGAATGCCCTGAGCATCCTCCATGCTTGGAGCATCCTCCCCTCAAATCTCTGCCTTTTTCCTCCTCCGTCATTTGCTCACGTGCGTGAACTCCTGTTCTTGTTCAATCCTGCTTGTTTTGCATTTGCGGGAGTTGTTTTGAAACGCTTTTGCATTGTTGGAAAATACTCTAATGAATTCCTTCAGTGCTTCGAGATCCATAAATGAGAAACATTGCTCAACAGCACAATCATTTGATTGTCTCAGTTTCAGAGGAAAAGCTTCATTAGTCAAAAAAGAAGAAAAAAAAAAAGACTACATGTATAGATGTAATTAAATTTTTGCTGTAAACCACAGGGTTTGTCGAGCGAAGATCCCACTGTTGACTTTTTCCTTTCCTCTTTTGCTTTCGGAGGATTGCAGGTCCCAGCTAATCCCTCCCTTTACGCACAGTAAATGAAAGGAAGGGAGGAAGAAATCCCGCGAGGTGCTGTTCTGGCAGCCCCCACCAGTCGGGGGTCCCGGGTCGGGGCAGCGCGATGCTGCAGCGCACTTGAGCTGGGCTTTTCTGAGCTGGGCTTTTCCGAGCTGGGCTTTTCCAAGCCCCTGGAGTCATTAAGCCCTTATTTTTTGTGCTTCGTGGCTTTGGGCTGAGCTGTGTCTTGCGGCACATAATGCTTGCAAGCACCTATGTTTCTTTAATATGCAGCCATAATGTATTTATAGTTTTTTGTCACTGTACAGTCAAGCATCTCTTCTCAACTGTGACACAACTGATCCTTCGCTGGAGGTTCGGGTGGGTTTGTTGTGAGTCAGTGAGCAGATAGCCACGATCTCAGGCACGTTATGTGCCAATGTGTTTTCAAGATTTACCTTTCGGGAGCGCAGCAGCCGATGCAAAACCCGGCGCAGCAGCTCCGTACCTGCCATCCGTTGTTTGTTATATTGGCCTGGCACCAGCTGCAGGCTCCTCCTCCCGCCTTTACAGATGAAATTGCATTCCATGGCTTGAAAACATAAGAGTGGGAGCCGCTTTTGAAATGATGTTCTGTTGTTTGTGTCTGTTTTCTTTTCCTAAATGCGCATCGTTCCACACCTAGGTGAGCCACGCTTGCTGTAGATACTCCCCCTGATTCCATTTGTCGCTCCAGGGCAGCCCCTTTGCAGATCGCTCAGCACATAGTTTTTGTTTCAAAAATGATTGCATCAGTTTTCTGAATTAAGAAGTTTTTTCTTAATTAAATCTTTAGGCAGGCTGGGTAGCTGTGCTCATCGTTCCCAGCTCTGGGGCCGTATTTCCAGTGACAGGTGCCTTTGGAGGCCAGGGCTGGGCGGGGGGTGGCACAAACCTCTGCTTAACTCTGGAGGTGAAGGACGCGGAGCCCGAGCTGGGACTAAATACAGAGACCGGCTGCCTTTGGGGTCTGGAGGTGAAGGGAGAAATGGAGCGGGGCAAGGGCTGCCGTCCAGCTGCAATTCCCCGTTCTCGTGCGGCTCCTCGTGCCTTTGCTGTGGTTCTGCATTTCCTACCCAGGCGGTGGAAATACGGGAGAAATGCACAGAAAGGGACGTGCACGCGGGGATGACGGGAACGCTGCAGGTAGCAGTGCCACGGGGGTAGTCTGTGCATTGGTCGTTGTTATAGACACAAGGTGACTTTCAAGTGTTTGAAAAATCAACTTGGGTGTAGCGTACAAAAGGACAAGACAGGTGATTGTTCCCACCGTTTAAACCCAACCTTCTGGTTTGGCCCTGGCCTCACTCCATTGAGGGGTCTCTCATGTCGGGCTTTGTGCGTTGGCTCCAATGTAGACACACGTCTGGCGCAGCTGCCCTAAGATAAACCACACAAAACTTCTCCCAGTTTTCCATTTACCCCACCAGCTCTTCACCTCCAGCATCTCTCAGATCTCCTCCTGGCCACGGTGGAGGAACGAGGTGTTATTTATGAGAGCGAGCTGCTCCGGGTGATCGGAGCAGGATGAGATGGTGCCTGGCCCAATAAACATCAGCGGAAAACACCTCGTGCCAGTGTCAAATTGCTGAAGCGCTTGTGCAACTTCATCTTTCCCCGGCACAGCATCCTTGCTGGTAAACTGGAGGTCGTGCTGGGGTTGTTGCTGCAAGGGAGAAAAGCAATTGCTGGGTGTTTCACCGCTCTGCAGTGCCCAGCTGCACCGCGGAGGTGATGTCCCTGATTCCAGCTGCCCCTTTCTGGCTGGCTCACCCACGATGGTATTTTTATAGGAAGTTTAATGTAGATAGAGATGAGCTACGTCAAGTTTGCCCGTTGGAGGAAGAAACATCACACCTCCTTTGCTAAGTTATAGATTAAAAAAATAATGCTCAGAAGGAGAGAAAAAACAAACCTGTCATAATATTCAGGGAAAAGTCACTGAGAAAGGCCTCCCAGGCATGTGAATCTGTCCAGTCCATTCACTGGTGCCAAGAATCTGAAGCATATACTCTTTTTTTAGCAGTTTTGCTCCTTAATCTCTGGCTGGCGGTGGCTGCTGGAGCCCACCTGCCTGCTGGGTGCTGAACGTGAGCTGCAGAAACAGTGTTCCTGCAATTAGACCTGGGAGAAGCTCTACCTTCCCAGAGCCTCTGCTGTGCTTCCAAATCACACATGATAATACACAATGCCCTTCTCCTGGTTGCTAAGACATCGAAAGTTCAGGCTGTGCACCTTGCCCAGGACCATCAGAGCAGCATCTTCCCCTCGGAGATCGCTGTTCCTCGTTTGAAGAGCTGGCTGAACCATTCAGCTGGGGGAAAATGTTCCGTTCTCTGCATTCCTCTGAGCTCTCCTGCCTCAATCTCTCATCTTGGTTATTCACCTCAGGTTACTTTTGGATTTTCTTTTCAGTTTTGCAATTCAATATACATATCAAAAGCCTCCTCTTATTCTGATGTGTCTTAAAGCTCGTGTATTCAGGCATTCATTTCTGCCTTCGCCGGTGGAGTTAAGGTGCTGGGCTTGTAAACCCATCACTTGTTGGCTTTGCATGTGTTATTCCATCTGCTGCAGAACATTTATAACGTCTCACGTTCTCCTCCAGTAATCCCCCCATTCCCCCATCAATAACGGGATAGCCGTGTTCTGGGCTGTGCGTGCTGTTAATTTTTCAAGTTGCGTTTCTATTTGCACTGATCTTTCCCTTACCTACAACAGCATCTCAGCTGCTTTTTTTCTTAAAATCGCATAGGGCAAAGCAACCAAATATTTGATATAAGCGCAGCAATGGGTTTGGTTCAGCCGAGTAGTGTGCACGTGTTTGATTTTGATTTATTGCTTTGGATTCCTGCCTGTCCAAGCCCTGATTCCTGCAGGTGCTTTGAGTGTGTACTTTGAGTATTGGTTGTGTTTCTGGTACTTCAATGGCACCGGTACCTTTTGAAAGAATAATTCAGCTGCCATATGAACAGAATCACGTTGATAACTTAATAATTTTTAATTCTTTTTTTTTAATTTCTACTTACCATCATTTCCAATCCAGATTTAGGTTATCTGGAGCTGGCTGCTACTGGTGCTTATGGGGCAATGGAACCTCGTACCTTGCTGAGTTTTGAGGGAGATTGTAGCGAGATTGTACTAAAAGAGGTTTATTGGCTTATAAAATTTATCGAGCGGAGAGAATTGGTACCGAATGGAGGTTTTTGGCCACTCACCTTTCTAACTTGTTTTTACTCCTTCGTTTGTACAAGAGCAAAGCGTGTTTGCAGTGCCTCTGATTCCTGATCCTGCGGTGAGGATCTGGGGCACGGACTGTGGGCCGAGGGAGCTGCGGGTTCGGAGCTCGAGGAGAAAAACGCTGCTGAACTCCCGCAATTTGTGTATTTCCCACGAGACAGGACATTACATGAGGGTAGAACATGGTGCAAACCGTGTTTGTGGGCAGCGAAAGCTGACTTGCACATGCTTTGTATTTCAGTCTGTTTGTTGTAACTAATCCAGCTTTTATGATCCTTTATATCAACCATGTGTTTTAAGTGTTCTGTTGTTGCTGAAAAAAACGCAGTTTAGCGATAAGTAGATTGCTCCCATTTTCTCCTAATGACAGAGTACAATAATATTGTTAAATTTGCTTTCTCATTTATACAACATCGTTTTGAAATCAGATCTGAAAACATCTTTTTCCTTGCTTTCAAACCTTTCTTCTCCCTTCCCTTTGATACTTGGTTTGTATTAACTGTATCGTTTAATTACATGTAAGGCGTTTTCCGATAGAACTTTTGAGAAGGAGGGTTTTCACAGCAGCCACTGTAAAAAACAAGTGATTTTTCTCCAATCTTAATTCATCATTTAAACGCACAGTGCCTCACTCACTCTTGTCACACAATTAACTGCTGCACACAGGCTCTGATGTTGGAAGACTGGTGCCCGTGTACCTTGAACCAGTTGTCACCAGGATCTTTTGTGGAAAAGGGGGGTCAGTGCCAGCTCCTGCAGCTCATGAATGTTCCGGGGTCCTGTGGCCACTTAAACACAATGATAAATAATAATATATTGAACAAGAATGACTCTGGTGGCTGCAGTGAGCTTGTTGCAATCAGCAGTGAGGGTTTCAGGTTTGGGTGGATGCTGAAGGAACAAGGGTTTGAATGGGAGTACTTTGGAGTATGGGGTCCGGTTCTGGGCTCCCCAGTTTAAGAAGGACAAGGAAATACTGGGGGGAGTCCAGGGAGGGACACAAAGATGCTGAGGGGTCTGGAGCATCTTTGTGATGAGGAGACACTGAGAGAGCTGGGGCTGTTGAGCTGGAGAAGAGAAACTGAGAGGGATGTGATCAATGATCAATAGCTCAGGGTGGGTGTCAGAGGATGGAGCAGACTCTGTTCAGTGGTGCCCAACGCCAGGGTGAGGGGCAACGGGCACAGACTGAAACACAGGAGGCTCCATGTGAACACGAGCAGAAACTTGTGTGCTGGGAGGTGCCAGAGCCTGGTCCAGGCTGCCCAGAGTGGGTGTGGAGTCTCCTTCTCTGAGACATTCAAACCCCCTGGGATCCTGTGTGATCTGCTCGGTGACCCTGCGTGAGCATGGGTTGGACTGGATGATCTCCAGAGGTCCCTGCAACCCCAGCCATTCTGGGATTCTGTGGCCTCCTGGTGCTCCAGAGCATCCCTCGGGCTGACCCAGCTCCCGCACCCATCAGCAGCAAGCTGATTCTAGGGAATCTTTCCACGGTTTTTGACCACTGTTTGTTTCGTTGCTTGTTTTATGCTCTAGGTTTCTTTGTGATCCTTTTATAAAAAAAAGAGCAAGTGCTTTTTAATAGCTTCAGCAATTAAAATCCCTCTATTATCTGAGGAGAAAGCGGTCACCGCCATTGCGTGTTCTCAGGTGGTCTCTGCTCCCAGAGCTCCCTGCGAGGCCCGGTCGCTGCAGAAGTCCTTGCGGAGTGGCTTATTTATAGAGAAACTTGTGGGAGTTCCTAATTGTCTGTGAAATCTCATCCAGCCAGGTCCTTGCACAGCCCGTATGTCCCAAATTGCACTTAACCGCCCCAGTTTGAAGCAGCGCCTCTCTGGGAGATGCTCAGTGTGAAGGGCGAGAATTTCGTCCTCTTCAGCATCCAAGGCGCAGCCTGAAAGTGGTTACAGATTCAACCCAGTTTGTGTTTAAGCTGTAATGGGGATAAAGAATTAGCTTATATATGTACTTGAAAAATTAACAACACCTGAAAAACCTTTAAGGTTGGCTATTTGGTGATAGGTTTGCACTTAAAAATGGGAAGGATTATGAGTTTGATTTGTATTTATTACAGCATACAAGAAGCCAGATCAATGCCACACTACACCCTCATTATAAATGGGAGGCTGTGCTTTGAATTACAGATGTAACTTCCTACTGAATGATCGGTGATAATCACCAAGATGAAAAGAAAACAAAGAAGAAAATGAAGTTAGTTAAACAAATATGTGGCGTGTATATAGTGAGTAGGTAGTTGTGAACGTGGAGCTGAGTTCTATGTGACCGATGCCTCTGATAAATATTCATGTCTGTATGTGTATACACATCCTGCCAGCAGCTTCAGCAGTGGGTAAAGATCTGTAAATTCTAAAGCTCAGCTCAGGCTTGGGCTGAGCATCATCCTGAGCTGCTCCCCCTCCCCACGGCACTGGTACCAACTGCAGAGGGGACCCGCTGCCTCACCCTCTGCACTGCAGGGGTGCCCGAAAATCCAGAAGGTCCCTGTGCCACCTGGCTGCTGCCCCAGCCCTGGCAGCCGAGTGCTGGGAGGTCACTCAGGGATGAGGGACCCACCTAGCTGGTGGCACTTGGGCCATTTGGCCATGGATGTGGTGTAGGAGAAGACAACATAGCTCCAGGCAGCTGGCAGAGGTGGTGGCAGCAGATAACTGGAGAGCGAGTTTGTCTGCAGGGGAGTGAGGATGTGGGTTTGGAGAGAGGATGGATGGGGGAGACCAGGAACTGCCCAGAACTTGTGGGGCTCACTGGGTGCCTGTGCCCAGAGCAGCCCCAATAGCCACGACAGCCCCAAAGCTGAGTTCTCCTTCCTCCAGCATCCTTGTGAACACCACAGGCTCAGGAGCCCAAGGGCTCCTTTGCGGAGGAGAGGGCAGGAGCGTCTGCCAGCCCCTTCTCTGTCAGCGCAAAAGGTGGAAGAGACTTTGTTGAAAGCATCTGCTTCAGGATTTCTGAAGCTGTTGCTGGATTTTGTCCAGATGAATCTAAATTGGAAGGTGTTGCAAGCGCCAGATGGAGCAGGGATATGTAGCAGAGGAATAGGAAAGGCTTGGAAATATTGGCAATATCTTTAAAGATAAACACAGTAAAAGAGAAGTTTAACAGGCCTTGAGGGGGAGAAACCAAAGACCTGGTCCTCGGTGGGGAAGAGAGGACATGAAAGGAGCAATGACAAAGGACACAGTAGCTATAGAGCAGGTTGGAACATTTTCCGTCCCATTTTTTGATCTAAACATGGCTGGTTTACTGTTGTCGAACACTCATATTCTATTTTATCTATTAGCACTGCCGCAGCTTTGATGCATGAGAAGACTGAGAAACAAGTTGATGTTTCTGCCTCGGTGCTGGCCTGGGGAGCTCAGCTCCTCACCCTCTCCCTCGGTGCTGCCCGACCTGCTCCTCCCTCCTGCTCCAACCAGACACCTCGGGGACTCCAGCATCTCTCCAGTATCCCCCCCAACACTGGCAACTTGCATTTGAAACTGGTTTTTGGATATAACTCCTTATGAGAAGTTGCAAATGATTCTGTTGTGTTGGATGACAAGAAGACTGCAATTTGTGCGGAAGGCCGTCGCGGTTGGTTATGTTAGCTGCTGTAAATCGGAGCTGCGAGCGCAGAGCAGAGCTGGGGGGGTATGTGCGTTGCCACCCTGAGATAAACACAACTGATAATGTTGTATTTATAAATAGCAGCCTCTTGGAGATTTGCTTGTTCGGTCGGGTCCACAAAAATGAGAGAAACTCAATCTCCATCTCACTTCTATCCTTGGCTGCCACTACCACCACCTCCTACGATGCTTCTGCATCATGTCGCTTCTGCTGGAACTGGTGTCCTTTGGATGTGGGGGGGCATGAACAGCATTTAAAAAGAAAAAGAAGGAAGCAAATAAAAGCTGCTGTTTGCAGGATAAAACGAGGCTCATTCTGAAGTGGTCTTTTCCACATCACCGCACTTAATCCATTTTGAAATAACCCTTTGCATCACCTGGTTTTGATGCTTCCCAGTGTTGCACAGAAACACGGTTGGCCAAGGATGATGATGTATCTTGGGTTTCCAGTGTCACAGAGGTTTCCTCATCCTTTTCAAATACCCAGCCTCAGTTGTAGTTTAGGATATACGTTGTGTTTATCCAAGTTCAGTGTGATAGAGCAAATGCCATTTGAACTAGTACTGTATGCTCTAAGGTTTGGGTTTATTGGGGATGGGCAATATGTTCTCATCTCATCAGCATTGCTTCCATACACACATTTTGGGCAGCATCCATGGAGGTTGTTGCCCAGGAGCAGAAGAATACTGCACAGAAACGCTTAAGATGATGGTCGCTGTAATAGATAAATCAGTTTTTGTAGCAAGTGCAGTAGATCTACATTAAAATCCTGAATTATGTACTTGAGTGCACATCGCAACAGAATTTGGCTATAATTTGACATTCATCCTGGCTGAAAGTTATTAATAGTAATTATCTCTAGGAACGATTTTCATTAGGCTAATCCAACTTTCAGCGAGCGTCCCTTCTGGAAAAAAACTCCTCCTGAAATATGTTGAGATTGTTTTTCGCCCAAATAGTTCTTATTTGCTAAATCCCTCTTTGTTGGTATCACCCCAGAAATCACGGCGCTGCCCTAGGCTCTGCTTCCATTGTCATTTCTGTTTGCATTGTACGTAATGCTGTGTCCAGTACTTGCTCAGGAACTCGTCAGCACCGCAGAGGGAATAAACGAATTGCGATTTGGAAAATAATCGCAAAGCTCGCTGTTGTGGCTGCGTTTACAGAGAGTGAAGAGCAACCGGCTGCCCTGTCGCAGGTGTCCCGAAGCTGCAGGGATGTGACCGCCCCTGAGCAGCTCCCGGTGCTGGGAGCTCCGTCCCGGCGCCCATCACAAACTATTAACGTTATGGGCTGACCAGCAGGTGGAAGCAGAGAAAAAACCCTCTGCAAGGCTCCTGCACCTTTCCATGCTCTTCACACAGAAGCTGTTTTCTTCTGAAATTGCAAACCATCAAGTGCTATAAAATGCTGTATAATTTTGGTGAGCCTTGTTCTGGTCCAGAACAGCCTGATTTGTGTGATTTTTAAACCAGCATCTCTGTCCCAGTGGGGATTTTTCCTTTGTTTCATTTCTTTCTCTTGTTTTGCATCATAAGCAATAGGAAAGCAAACTTGTTCTTGCACCCTGTGTTTTGCGTTGCTATTTATTAAACTCAGTTGCTGTTTCCCTGAAATACAAAAGGTCTTTGAGCATCTGACACAACATTATATACATAGGTTCGATATTTAGTCTGCTGTGGTACCAAAGCTGGCAGTATCAGGGTCAGATTTAGTTGTGCAGGATCTCATGAGATCTCTCTTAAAGTTATTTCTCAGTGCATGGATACTTGGCTACCAGAAGTGCTGTTGCCTTATCCTGTCCGTACTTCACTGTTCTGGATCAGTATTACTTGATAATATAATATAATCTAAATGTATATCATGATTCTTTTTCTACAGGAAAAGGTTTAATTTCTTTGTAATTGCAGTAGATTGTAGCTTTATGATTTCCAAGTATTGGTTGCATTTGCAGAGAGAGGGGAAAAAACATTGCAAAAGGAAATAAATACAAAAATGTAAATCTATGTGCATAACAAAAGCACATTTAAGCCTTAACATGTCATATAATCCATCAGCCATTTCATATAGCGATGTCTTCCTGAGCTCAAACACTTTAAAGCTGAGTATCAATGGGAAATCTAGAAAGAGAATAAAGATCCCAAAGCAGGAATGGGTTCATTGCTTTAATGGGTCTTTCTGGCTTTCTCAGCATTAAGTGTTCCATGCTGGAGAATTCAGGAACAGGAGATGACAAACTTGCCCGCGTTCCATCTGTGGGAAGGCAGCTCGCTGTATATTTTATAACAGCAAGGCAATCTGCATTAATGTTTCAGGTAAAGAGCAGCACAGCCCATAAACACAAGCAGAACAGCAACGACCCTTGCTGTTTCAGCTGGAATAAAATATCAGGTCATAGATTGTACCATTCCGATTAATGGCGATAAAAGCATCTCCTCAAGCGGGATGGGACAGTTCTTCCCTAGTGAATGAGGAAGACTTTTAAAATTATCCTGAAAATATTTACAGGGTTTTTTATAATTATTTTATATAGGGGGAAAAAAGTTTCCAACCTTGTTAGTGTCGTGTGAGGCATGAGAGATCTCTACTAATGGTTGTTCTCACTCTCTTAATAAGAGTGATCTTCATATCAATCCTCAGTTTATGAATTGTAATACAGCTGCTGTAACAGTAGTAATTGCTGAAATTAGTTTGGATGGTTGCATTAATATTCATGCATTCCTGCAACAGCACCGAGCTAATTAGTATCTCTTCCTTCTCTATTATGGTGGCAAAACGGGCCAGAGCAAATCTGGGAGGTTAATTTGTGTGGTGGATATGCCGGGGGGGGGGTCTGAGATGCAAAATGTTGCAGAAGCCTCGTCATTGCTGGAAGTGAGAACCGGGGCTGTGTCTGGGTCCGCGGGAGCCCCGCGTGTTTGTGGGTATAAGAAGATGAGGTGAGGTTTGGTGCCGGGGAACATGAACCCGTGTTGTTGGCTGCAATTATTCCGCAGTGAGCAGGGATCCGCGGGGAATGCTTCTCCGCATTGGCCTACATATGGAATAGCTGGTCTGAAAGATCTATCTTTTTTTTCCCCAATCTCTAATTTCCATAGTCCTAGAAGATGCCAATGGAAGCACTGAAATTATCCTGCCTGGTTTAATGAGTTTTGCTGGGGTTTGTTTTGTGTTTTATCTCGCTGAGAGCTGTAAAACGAACAAAATGAAGTTGCTTCCTTGTGCCAGGGGACAGCAGAATGGGGACACCATCGCTCACTGCGTTCCTGAGGGTTTTGTGGCTCTGTTCGGTGTTTCGTGCTGTACCCGCAGGTGAGGAGCTCTGAAGCGGAGGGTTTGGGGACGTGTTGCTGGGACAGAGTGGCACGTTGTGCACAAAACCGGGGGCTCTCTGGGTGAGGTTCCAATGGTTTCTCTGCTTGAGGAGCCAACCCGTAGCAGTAGAGTCTCCTCACTCTGAGCAGACTGGCCCAAAACATCGTGTTGGGTGGGCAGGGACCGCCTGCCGTGTCCTGGGCGCAGGTTGGGACACGGTCCCCTTGGCCACATCCCTGGTCCTGAGGGGCTGGCGCTGGATGTGGGGACCTGCAGGAGGCTGCAGGGATGGAGAGAAACCCATCAAGACATCCACAAGGGTCTTGTTATCTTATTTGAAAAATAAACAGTTGAGAGGGATGGTAAAAGAGCAAACACAGGTAATACCCCAATCTGTTTCTCCAACCTGGGAAACGATAGAAGGTAGCAGGGGAAGAAAGTGATGTAAAGACCATTTGTCTCTTCGGTGATATCCTGGGCTGTGCCAGGGACCTTGCTTTGGGGTGTTAAGTGACTTTGCCATAGCCGCGTGGTTCGGAGCGGCAGGAAAGCTCTCGCCCGTACCGGGTGCACTGTGCCGGGTGATGCCCCGAGTTTGCAGGCGATTAAAAACCACAAGCACCGTGGTTGTGGTGACCGTTTCCTTCAGCCTGGATTTCTGCACTGATTAATTTGAGCTCTGCATAGGATTGCTCTTAATTACACGGTGCCACTTGTCTGTCTCTCCCATCCCAGGCGGGTCAGGCACAGTAGGGCTGTGCTGGACAGACGGACAAGCACCCACAGGCACCACAACTCCTCCCGCTACCCAGACAATTCCTCTTCTTGTTTGTTTTTGACGTGAAATTGAAGCTATGCGCTTCACTCAACCTCTTTTCGCAAACAAATGAATAAATAAAATAAAGCCATAAAGGAATCAAGCATTCCTCTTGAAAGCTTGAAAGGAAGAAATAAGTAGAAAATGCTATTAGTTCTATTTTTAAAGACTTGTGAGCTGCTCGGATACCATGGTGATGGAATCAGTGCAAGCACCTAGATAGATACAGATCTCCTGCATGTCTGGAATACCGCAAATGGACCGGGACAGTGTGCGAGTGGAAAGGATTTCTGTTTATCCGGTTTCCCTTCAGCTTTCTGTTATTAAACACGGTGGTTTCCAAGCTGTCAGTATGGATGTTAAAATATTCTGGCATTTCTGGCTATGCAAAAGTCCTCAGGAAAACAAAGCCTGCAAATCCAGCAGCTCTGTGCCTGTATTTCCAAGTACAGCGAGTGCCAGTTGCTCGCCCAGCAGCCCCAGTAAGCGGAGGGCACTGGGACCAGTGCAGGGGGGACCCTCTGGCTGCAAACCAGAGCCGAGGGTTTGGTGTGGCCCCCTGGGCCAGCTAAGGAGAGCTGGGCTCAAATCTGTAATAACGGGAGCATCTCAGTAGTAAGCAAATCCTGTATTAGCGGAGAGCGGCTGCCCCAGCAGCTCCAGAAAGCCACATCAACTCTGAGCAGCAGCTGGGTGAGCGATGCCAAGGGGAGTTTTGGGGATCACTGAAGCGCAGGGGGGGTCCCGTCCCCCCTCCTTGACTGACAGCTGTCATTCCCCAGCCATTAACAATCATGTTCCTGCCATTTAGTGCCTGCCAGGGAGCTGGCAGCAATGCGTGGCTACCTCAGGATGCTCCCGGAGCACTGGTGTTTAGGAGGGGTGGGGAAAAATTAAAATTAAAAAAATAATAATAAGAAAAAAAAGGCTTGAGTTACTCAGTTGTGACCTTATAATGGCTCTGTATACAAATTAGATGGATTCACATGGCGCTTATCTAAATGAGGTTGCCATTTTACAATGCTAATTTTCCCGTTGGCTGCTCGTGCCAGCGGAACGCAGCGTTCTCCAGCACCGTTCTCCAGCACCCGAGCGCACAGCGCCGTGCGGCGGCTCCGTGATCCTTGGGGCTGGCTCTACCTGCCCGCCCCCCCCCCCCCCCCCGCCAAACGCCGCCCCGAGCCCTTTGAACCACTTGTAAGGCTGATAACTGTGACTGCAGTAATTAGCTGCAAGTCTGCAGATCTTGATGAAGTATGCACAAGGGGCTTGTTCCTTTGCGCTGTTCTTTTACCCTCCAGAGGAATAAATAACTGGAGGGAAGGGAATTGAAAAGTAAGTAATGAAGAAGGAGGAAATAAAACCCCTGTGCTCGTTTCAAAAGCTGACATCCAGGAATCTGATAGACACTTGCAAGTGTAACGAGGCGGCGTTCAAAAAGCTGCCAGCATCCTGATAAAAATGCTGTTGTGCCAGGGAGTCGAAGCAGGAGGTGCAACAAAGGAACGCAGCCATACGCCGAGCCTTTGAAATAATATCTGGATTTTTATTTGTCATTCATGTTTTATTATGACTTATCACACAGAAATAAGGCAGTCCCGGTTTGCTTCTTTGTGGGAAAACTCACACAGCGAACACTGATATTTAGCATTCGTGTAGATGCTTTTTCCATTCAAAATATTTTCAAGTGGAGAGTAAAGAGCCCTTTCCCCCTCCTCTCTCCTTCTCCCCCCTCTCCTCATTCTGTGGAACTGGGGCTGAAAGGGCTGATCTGTTCTTTGCTCGAGCCCCAGGATGGCTTTGGGCTCTGTAGCACGGGGCATGGAGCTTGGCCCGATTCTGCTGGGGAGGGCGCGCTGAGCATGGCCCTGCTGGCCAGGGCTGGTGGGGAGCATCACGTCCCATCACCACCATCCAACCAGCTCTTCTTCCTACGGCCCTTCCAGCACCGCTTAATTTGTTCTGGCGACAGCTAATGAAGACCTGTTATATTCTCACGTTCAAAATGATCTGACACCCGACATTTTGCATAAGCTTTCTTTTAGAAGTAGCTATTAAATGAGAAGGGAAAAAATACAGTGATTTAGGGTATAAACTGCAGAGCACATGCATAAACATGAGGTGATCTCCAAAGTCATGATGCTCATTTTAATATGATAAATACAGATGTGCAATTATTTGCAGAGTGCCATTTGCTGCAGCGTTAATTTTGGGCATCAGATCTTCAAGCTGTGCGATGTTGTAGAGCTCCATTGGAGCCAATGGCAATTTTCTATGTACAATTTTGATTTCATAAAAGGGAAAAATATATAGTATCACATCCTTCTTTCTTACCGGCAGCTTTTCCTCTGCTCTGCCCCCATAGTTCATTTGTTTAACGTGGTTCCTGAAAGTGGACGGGGTTCTCTGCTCCGTTGGCTGGGTGCATTAGCACCTTGCGGGATCAAACCCTCAGCAATGATGAGCAGAAGGACTTTCCAGCATTTGCAGCCTGTTACGTGGAGCAGAGATCTTGAAATATTTAGTGCTTTCCCGAAATGGGTTCAGTGCTTTTATCTTCTGAGCTTTTTGGGGTCAGAGCGATCTCTTTCATCTTCACGGAGCCGCTTGCCCTGTGCATGCGTCAGCTACAAAATCTTATGCAAAACTTCCAGACGCAGCTCCCAGCAAAATCCCCACAACTGAAAGAGCAATGAACGTGGAGAGGGAGGTTATCAAAACACAAGGCTGCCTGGGGAGCCCATTTGTTTGATCTCTGAGAGCCTAAACCCAACTTTAGGCTCAGCAATGGACCAGCCAAGAGCCCATCCCCTTCCAGAGGGAGCCCATGCTGCCAATTTGCTGAAGAAACAGGCGTTCCAGGTTTAACATGTGGGTCTTCCAGGTACCACTCGTGTTTCCAGAGCACCTGTGCCTTTCCTGCTAAAGGAACTGCAAGGAGAAAACTGTCAGGTTGGTTTTGAAACTGGTATCTTGGCAAAAGGGGCTTTATTTGCACTTGTTCTTTAATTTCAAAGCATAAACAAGCCCAGCTATGTGCAACCATGGTGGTGTCGAACAGATCCAGTCTATTGTAACTATTCTGCCATGAGGAGAGAAAGCAAACTAGACCTGATTTATTTCACGTGTGCACCTTGCACGGGCATTTTCTTTGATTAATGACTGTGTGTAATATCTCGTGTATTGAATGCTGACAGCAATTTACATCAACTCGGACACTTGGTAGAGAATTGTGGTGGGTTCTCAATGACTGAAAATGATGTTACTGACAAATGCTGGCCGGTTCAGCAATGGTAAGAGAGGCAGATGAGGACTAGGAGGGGTGGTTGTACACATTGAAAGCAACTATTAGTGCATTTTACTTCAATTTCATCATAGACATGGATAAGCATTTTCTTGAAGGATGGGAAATCTTCCGGACCATTTTGTTGGTCCATGCACCCACAAATGTTTGTCGTTGGTGTGATTTTATAGGAACGCCTAAAACTGCTTTGGGGACAAAGGTAAATGGCTGCCCTGAATTTTATGTATTGAATTCCTTTAAAGAGAAGCTTGAAGTAATTGAAAGTTTGTATTTAGTTCAAGGAAAATCATACTTAACAAGGTTATTAAAGAGGACAGATGGTGATAAAAATAATCGCATGAGGAACATAAGAGATTTCTGCGGCTTTGTGTAACCCTTTAAGTGACTCAGTTTACCAGTTTGCGTTGAGGGATCCGTTCCTGGCTGCGACGTGTTGCTGTGCGAGGGGTGAGGAATGGGGTCACAGCTGCTCCGTCTCCCAGTGCGCCCCCAGTCACCCCAGTAGCCAGGGCATCTTCTTGAGATGCGGCCGGAGCGCCAGCAAACCCGCAGGAGGGAGCCCTGGGGGGAGCTGCAGTGCGAGAATATCGTGAAATACTGCAGAATACTGCAAAATTATTTTCACCTGTGGGGGGGAAACAAGAGCTAGAAATTTGTAATTTCATATGGCAAAAAGTGCAAGGAAATGAAATAAAGGTCATCGAAGAACGGAATTTTGTTGGGTTACGACAGTAAAACTGCAGCGCGGGGGCTGCAAGGAGCTGCTCGAGTTGCAGGAGGCTTCGAACCCCAAATGTTCTATTAATGTGACTCTGTGATTGCTGCTGCCCTGAGCTGCTGGTCCTGGTGACCGGGGGGTTTTGGTGTCTCCGTGGGTTGGGGACCACGGCGTCGGTGGCATCGGCACCTCCCGCCCGGCGGGGAGCGGGACAATGTGGGGATGCTGAGCAACAGAGCTGGTAGGGACCTTAACAAAATATATACAATACATTCCTATGTCTGGTTCCTTCTGCATGTGTCTAATAACATGGCCCTTAGAAAGCAATTTGGATTAATTAGAATGTCCGGGCACTTTTGTGATAAAGATGTGCCGAGTAATTATCCAGTGTCCGGAATAATCTATCGAGCTTGTGAAGTTTAAGGCTGAAAATTATTCTCCCCTAAGTATTTGTCTTTCTAGCTGTATTTCTGTTATTAAATTTGTTTTCCCACAAGTTAGATAAGAAGAAATGTAATTATTTAGCTGGCAAGCTTAATGTTGAGGTGAAGAAAACCAGTGAAGGTAAAAGTGTGATTGCCTTGTTTTTTTCCTGTAATAATACATAAATATTTATATATACGTAGAATTACATGGTGATGATGCCCTTTGTAAAAGGCCAGAGATGAAATATAAGGAAATAAAAGGTATAGATATTCACTGAAGCTTCATTATGTCCTATAATTCTTGTATATGTAGTCGAAGAAATGTCAAATGCAGATTTCTCCCATTATTATAATCCATTCCCACTTCCATCTCTCCTTGCTGCAGTTCTTCACTCTCCTTTATGCCTCAAGTCTGTGTCCTGAAGGACCTTGTTGGGTTTCTTGTGCTCAGAGGACACCACAGGCCTTTTTACTCATGTTAATGTTTATTTTTGGGTAAAGAAAACGTGAAATGAACAGCGAAGGTCAATGTCTCGCTCTGTGCTGGGGAGGAAAGGCCACGGAGCTGCTGGGGTGGGACCCAGCGTGTCCAGGGGGGTTTGGAGATGAGTTCATGGAAAAGGACCCAGTGAACGGTCCTGTGCCGTGAGCAGCTCCATGGGGCCGAGGGTGGAGGAGAACCCGGTGGGGATGTGTTGATGGGTGCCCAGAGATGACAGATCCCCAAGGAAAGGATTGCGGTCCTTGTGATCGCATCCAATCTCCTGCCCGGGACAGCTGGATGCCGCAGCTCTCCAGGAGAAGATCTTTGGGAAGGGCCCCAGCCTGGCTGCGGTGACTTCAGCTGTCAAAGGCTGGAGCTTTCCAGGGGCCATGATGTTCCTGTCTCCACTTTTCAAGTCACAGAACAGCGGGATGAACCGGGAGGGAGGTGGGATCGAGTCAGAGCTTCCTGGGGCTGCTGGGACCAGCATCTTCTCTGCTCCCCATCCGCCAGTCCCACCAGTCCCAGCTCACTCCATCCACAGCCCACTGTCTGTAAAACCCTAAAGCTGTGAAAGCTGAAAACAAGTGCAACTTGCTCGGAACCAGCATCTTTCACCTGATTACGTTGCAGAGCTCTGAAATAAACGTGTCATTCCACTGGAAGGTCTGAGGACCAGCATCACACTTGTCTCATTCTCATCCAATTTGTAGTTCAAGGTTAGTCCTGGCTGTAGTTTATGTAGCTCATTTGTCTACATGAAACCTTTTTATATTAAATTTCTCTTGCTGTGTGTTAACAGCAAGATTTTTCCTCTGGTAGAGTTGCCGTTGCTACAGCAGGTGATAACTTTTAATGGAGATCTTGATAACTTTTCATAGAGAGATACAAATAATATATCAAGGATTTTGTTATAGAGGCTCTGGTATCCAGGACGACTGCTTGGGCACTGCTGAAGTCGTCTGAACAAGCTGAAATTGAGAATGTTTGTATCAGATCTTCACTAAAACGGGATATAGGAATTTCCTGTTTACCACAATATTTGTAAGGGCTATGAGATAGAAACACACGGTTGTGTTCTTCCCCACTCGTGGGATCTTTCACTCAGTGTAGGAAACGTTTCTGTGCTGTGTGCACTGGCTGCCACTGGAACTCGGTGCATCTTAGATGCTCTGAAATGCTCTTTTGTATTTCATAATGTAAAAGAAGGCAATTGGTGTCAGTGGAAAAACAAAAAGAACAAGTTAAATGTTATCCTTGAGTTCATTGAGGTCATAACTGGTCTCTAGCAGCAGTGGCCATCAGTTTCTGACAGGAAGGAGAACTAAGGCTGTAGATGCAGATGTGGGATGATCTGCTCTGTGTATCCTCATTGCTGCCACTGATTATTAGACATTTGCATAATTTATGCTACTTGCCAGTGCTGGGAAGGCTTTTGGAAGCGATGCTGTTCCCTTTCGCACTGGCTGATGTGTTGGTAAATTGCTTTGCTCGAAAATGTGGGTGAGTTTTGTAGTTGTATAGTCACTTGGCCATGGTTGTACCTGTGATCAGTACAGAGAGAAACTTTGCCAGGACAGAAGAAAAAGTGCAAGAAAGCCTGTTGAAGCGTGTAGGTGTGAATGGCCAGAGCTGAAGCAAAAGGTGCAAATAGGAGCTCACACATACCCTTTTTAACCCGCGGATTTTCTCTTGCCTCATCCTGTTAATAATGTGCCAGTACAAACCAACATAACTTCAGCTTAAACAAACCCTTCAGACAACCAGTGTGTGAACACGTTAAAAACATAGTTTTCTGTATTGTTTGACGTGGTTTAAAATGCAAAAATACTTTTAATATTAGGTGGAGGGCAATAAGGAAGGAGCTGAGCTCTGTATCCCCGGTTTAAAACAAGGTTTTAGTGCTAGTGATGCAGCTGATCCCCGGGCGCTCCTCCCTCACCAGGCTCCCCGCTAACATGAAGACCCCTTGGAGACGTTTTTATGAGTTTGGATTCTTGATTTTGCAATATCTGATCGCTGGAAGTCGTTCACAGAAATTCCGTTTTGCTCATCGTGATATTCAGCTCTTTGCCAAAAGTTTAACTTTGCAATGAAACGGTAAATATGTGTTTCATATGGATAAATTTGCATTGATGATTGTAGATGTGTTACTGTGTAAGGACAGGTAGGCTATAGGCTTCATTCCCCTTGACTATAAGGCGCTTGGCTGTATTGAAAATTTAGGAATAAATATCCAAATCGCAGCCTTATTTTCCACAACATAAACACAGACACTCGTCTAGAAATGCGATTATTATGAGATATGCTCGCGTACTAACTCGACAGCTTTCATTTAGTCTGATAACGAAGCTCTGAAGGCTGATTGTTTCACGTTGTACCACCCTGCGTTTGTTTCCGCTAAAGTGGGTTTGTGTGTGTCTGTGCTTGCGTTTTTCTTCCAGAAAACTATGTTGTGCCATTGAGTTTTCCATATTCCAGCCTGGCTGCTGGATAAGTCCTCACTGTTGTTGTCTTTATCGCGCTACTTTCAAAATCAATGAGATTTATACTTGCAGATTAAAAACCTTTTAAAATATGCACAGACAATATAAGGTTCAATTATATGTTTGCGCTGAATGGAGCACTGTGTACACATAAATAAAACATAAAGGCAGCTTTGCTGTGTTTATCGTCTGGTTCTGATTTATTTTCAAAATAATTAGAATTTGTGAGACCGTATTTGGATGTGAGCTCCAATCACTGCAAGCCTATTTATGCTTAGGTATCTATACTTGGGGTATAGATAATGCATCACTACTCTGGTCACACTGGCTGACGTCTCAGTCAACACGTTATCTGTAGCATTTAATGGACAGACCTTGGTTTCATCCCTTTGAAATACCATTGCCTGGTTTATCTGCTGGAAACATCACTTAGTTTTTGTTAGGCTAGGAGTAAACAACCCGAAAGTCGATTCAGTCTTAGCACGAACTCTGAGAATACAGCACCCGCCTCTTTTAAACTTGTTCATTCTCTCTCTTTCGTACAATATTTTGTAATTATGTTTTGGGCATTGTGGTGTGTCATGGGATGGAAGTGTGACAGAAGATCCATAGATGTTATTTGTAGGCTGAATTTAAATCACAGCGTGAGGTTGCAAAGCCGACTGCTGCATAAGCAGCTTTGTTGTAGCGTATGATTGCAAAAGTGCAGCCATTAGGAAGGTTGGAGGGTCCCCGCGCTCCCATCACCTTCTGTGAGTTCAGCTAAAAATTGGCTTGAAGTATTAGCTCATAATAGACAAGATCCGTTGATGCTTTGTTAAGATTTCAAATTACCTAGAGCAGAGTGCCATCTATTATTTTAATGCTGCTCTCAAGCTTCCATTCTACCAGGGCTGGCGTTAAAATATGAAGAGCTGTGCAATCTTGCATTGCAATGGATGGGCAATCACCGCCGATATTTTTACTGATGTATCCTAGGAGGAATATTCTAGTTAATACTGTAGAAATCAATGAATATGTACTAGTACATATAAATGTGCTGTGATGGTCGTATCTCATCCACAACATCTGCAAACCAGTAGAGCTTCAGCGCGTTATAGTTTATCAGCAAGGCAGTGAAAATTCTTAACGAGTTAAATCTTTCACTTTAAAACGTGAAGTCCCGAAGTTTCGTAACTGCACGTGTTCCTCTGTCTTTATTATCGATGATCTCTGGTGCAGCAGATAAATATTTCTGTTAGCGGATGGGAGCTGTGAGAGGTTCCCTAGACCTGGATGTGTTTGGAATTTGTGCACACAAACGTGTATCTAAAAGGTTTTCTTGCATTTCAGTGCAAATTCCAATACTGGTTGCTGGTCATTTTTTGCAGTTTTTTTAAGGAATGTTTTGATACAAAGCAAGTGCCAAGGTTTGACAACTTAGTGGAAAAATGAATGATTTGGGTGATAACAGTTGGTCTTGGAAACGTAAATGATACCTGCGAACAATAAGAGCCTATTTTTGATGTCGTTGCGGGTGTTCTGGAACATGTCAGCCAAGGAATGCGAAAGAACGCGCTGCCCTTTCATACATCAGGAAGATATCTTCTGTGTCTTAAAGGATCAGCCTTCAATATGTATGAAGCTCTTGTGTCCAAGCTACAGCATAGACTGAGACTTTTCTTTAAGTAATTCTCTAAAGACACGAAGTGAAAGAGCTGAAAAGAGGTCGAATTCCACGTGGGCCTCACCTATTTCTGAAGTGCATTGGTGGGGCTGGAGCCCTGCTCGGCTCTTCCATTTGTGTCCCAGCGGAGCCGTGGGACCTGCGCTTGCTGGCACAGCTTGGGCCAAAGGTTTCAACGAATTATTTTTAAGTCGCAGGAACGTTTTGAGTTGGCTCACAGACCCTGCTCAAAGGACCTTGTTTAGAAAGAACGCTCTTTGCCCGTGGAGAAGGTTATTAGACTGTTAACTGCAAAATAAAGGCACTTCTGGAGCTGTAAATCCCCCAACGTTCAGCAAAGTAGGTTAAATCTGTGCTGCTGCTTCTTGCCCTTGCACGATCCTCTGTTTGCAGCAGATCCATGCTGGCTCCATGTTCTGGATGTTGCCCATGTGGGTGGCTTGGCCTTGGGGACAAACCCTGGAACTGCCACCCACGCTTCATATGACCCACTTGGCTCTTGTACCTCTTCCTCACGGGCAATAGGAAAGCATGGAATGAATTTTTGTTTCTCTAAAAGGAGTAGCAGTTTATTGATTCGGGAGTTTTTCCTGTTGTGTGGCGGTGCGGAGGAGCCGGGATGGGCACACGGGATGGGACAGGACAGCCTTGTGCTGGGGAAGGCAAAATGTCATGTATACCTGTGCAGGACGAGAAGGGAGCCTGGAGGTTCAGTGCAAAGTGACTGGGAAGGATTTGTAGATCTTGGCCTTGTGTGCCCGAGCACCCTAATGCACAGATTAGACAAATTAAAGCATTAACGATGAAACTTTAAACGCACGATTCTTAATCCCAAATTTATAACTTGGTGAGACAGGTGCTGTGTCCTGATTTATTAGGACAGTATAATTCACAACCTTATAAGGAGATAAGATGCTAATTTTCATGCTAGGAGTAATTTTCATTAACATTGTGGCTGCTGGTTTCAAGTCCTCCATCTGAGGACCTTTCAGCTTTTAAAGAGCTCAGAGATCACGTCCTGGTTTGCAGCTCTGAAGCCCGGGCTGTGCTGCGAGCTCGTCGTTGTCACTGGTGCAGCCACGTTGGGCGCAGCCCAGCAAGGTGAAATACAGCACGTTTTGTATGTTTATGGACACCTCTCATTTTACTACGTGTTTATAATTTTTTTCTTCCTGCTTTCTGTCTGAGCGAGTAAAGTGCTCCCATGAGCCATGTGGACAGTACTAATTGCTGTAATTATTGCTCCCTTAATTGCTACAGTAATTTTTTCCGGAGTAACTCATACGAGTACTTTCTTATTCTAGAAAAGGAAGCAGGAGAGGTCTTGTAGATATGGAGAACACTTCCAGGTGGCCAGTATTATTCAGGATGTCTTTCCACATTAGTGCTATGATAATTATGGTTGCTTTATACGCCTGGAGACGGGCTCTTTCATATGCTCTTTTCAAGTTTGAAATGAATTAAAAGTAACCCCAACAAATGCGTTCAATTAGAAAGCCAGTGGCAGGTATACTTTGTGTTTGAGAAAACCAACATAGCCTTGGAGCTGTTGGTTTCAGAAATGGATTGTATCTGTTATAATATTTATTGGTAATCGAGGAGCTGTGGATTTTAGAAAGCCGGCAGGTCGGAGGCGCAGAGCATCATGTCTGTTACTGCCCTGTGCAATTACAGTCGCTCCCTTCATAGGACTGACCTTCCCTCTTCATTGCCACCCAACCACCTGCGTGGAGCTTCTCGTGTTTATTCACTCCGAGTTGAAACTGAAGCCTGTGCTGCACAGCCAGGCAATTCGGTGAAATGAAATGGGATCACAGGTGTCCCCTCCCGGGAGTTCCCTGTGTTTTGTCAGCCCGCTGCCCCCCGACACTGCTTTATTCTCCTGGACTGACGCTCTGGAATTATCTGGTACCGAGAGGTCCACTCAGCAGCGACCTCGTCCAGTTTTCATTGGTGATTTGTCAAGAACACCCGTAGTTCTCCATAGGTATGGAATTTTGCCATCCCGCTTGAAAACTCCCGTGTTAAAAAAGAAGGTACTTGAGGTCTGGGGGCCCTGATGCAGGTCCTTGGCTGCAGATGCTGAGTGCTTTGAAAATCTCTCCTTTGAAACGCTTTGGAAAGTGGGATTTATTCAGTTTGATTGACATCTCAATAGTCCTTGTGGTCTATAAGGTCAAGTGGAGATTAAGTCACATAAAGCTGAAGCCATAGTGTGGGACCAGCAGTGTGGGATGGAGCAGTGGGCCAACGTGGACATGGGCAAAATTCCTGTAGAGGAATCATTTATTTGGGTTATTTTCTTAGCGTTTCTTTTGTTGCTCTTGAAGATATTTCCATTTTATTAAATGTGCATCTCCTCCTCCAGGCTCAGCCTCTCAACCGTATTTGATGCTGTTTAGGTTTGTATTTCTGTACCTTTGGAAATATCTCTCTGATTCTCTTGTAGGTGATTGTGTTGATGCATCATTAGGAATTCGTGTGGGAGAACCCAAGAGAGGTGGTGATGGGAGCAAACAGGACTTCATTTGAACACTGGTAGCTTTAGCAATTGGTAAACAGAGTTGAGAGAAACTGAGGTGAACTGTGAATAGATTAATGGGGTTGAAATCTTTCTGTTATACAAACGCCTTCCTTTAGCTGTGCTGCTCTTGTTCACCGCTCAGAACTTGTTCCTGCAGCGTAACATTTGCGAACCGCAACGGGTTTGCCATATGTAAACACCTTACAGACTGTGACAGAGCCCTACCGAAATACTTTCTATTGCCCTTAAAATTGATTTACATGAAAACTTTTAATTGGTTTGCCTCATTTTCTCATTGTCAACATTTGATTCTTGAGTATAAAACCAGCTTGAAATGCACTACTACTAACATTTCATCATAAAACATAAAAAGGAGGGATTATCAAAGCACTCGAGCAGGATTTGTTCTCATCATTACCTGAGACTGTTGGAAATATTGTTCCCTAGGCTTTGAAGAGCCCTAAAGCAAGAACTGCAGTAATACTTGTTGTCATATGCACCTTGCAGGACAGAAATAGGGCACATGCTGCTAGATTGGCACCTCACAAAAAACCTCCCCAAGGCTACTGATGTGGTGTTTGGGATTTGGAGGGGCTGGCGTGGAGAAGGAGCGGTGGGGATTTATCTGTCATATGTCCCCCCATGGCAGCTCCCACAAACCAGAGCCAACTCGAGTGCCCTCCAGCCGAGTGCAGACCAGCAGGAAGATCCATCCCTATTATCTCCGCAAGCTTTGAGTCAGAACCTGATCTTATTCTTCCAGCTCGGTACAAAGTCAAAACGAAAACGTAGAGGAGTTTTGCCCAGAGAAAACAGCTAGTTAGAAACTTCAAATAACTTTAATTCCAGGCAATGAAAACAATTATACGCAGTTGACAGGATGCTGAAGCTGTTTGTTATGCAATTTGAGATGTAAATGGTGAACAAAGAGTAGCTGTACTAACTGGTGATTAAATCCTGACATGATAAAATTCTACATGAATAAAATCTGAGACCTAAACCGACTCGGGGTTGTTAGTCACCCGTCAGTACACACCAAAGAGTGCTGCAGCCAAGTGAAGAGTCTTCAGGCGTCTTCTTTTTGTAAAGTTCGGGTTTTGGCAGTTGTTGTAATCTGTGTGGACTGACACTGTATTGCCAAATGAGACGAGTTCAAGAGGCTTCAGCAAAGTAGGGATTTTTTTTCATTGTCAGGAAACCATATCAATAAAACTTAATAGGAAGTTGAAAGTAAAAATGCAGCAAACTGTGAACTTAATATTACCCTGGTGGGAGCTCATTAATATCTCAACAGGTACACTCATGCATTATCTTAATTGCACATGGTCCTTAGGGAAATTGCCTTTTCTGAAGTTTTCTCACTACTGTCATTTGGTGGGTCGGGTTCAGGCGCACCATTCTATTAATCTTTTAATAAGAGAGCCGAACTCAATCACATTTAAAGTAGCGCAGCAGCAATAATGAATCTTATGGTTCGGCTGCCTGGTGGGGCTGTTGGCCGGGGAGCGATGGCACAGGTGATGGGTGGGCAGCAAACCCAGCGCTCGGGGGTGCTGCAGCTCCAGAGCTTTGTCTCCTGGCCCTGGTTCCATTGAGACACACATCTGTAATTGAGGAGCTCGCCACTCTCCATCATTCTGCTTGGAAAGGGTCTACTGAGCAGTGAGAGGGGGAGGATGCGGGATGAACCGATACTACAAAATAAGCTTGAAATGAAGAACTGGAACAAGTTGGTGTTTGAGTTGCATTTTACTGTGAAATACGCAGTTCCAGACCTGATGGTGGAAGATGTTCAGTGTTGCCAAGGGTGACTCAGGAGCCCATTAAAGAGATGTGTTGATCCTTGGTGCAGCTGCCCACAAACAGGCTCTGCTTCTCAACAAAGACACCCAAGCGTGATCCAGAAAGAGCTCTTCATTAATAGAAGAAAATGAAATAAATGAAGAATAATGTTCAATGTTAAAGGGAAATTAACATTAATTAATCACTGACTAACACAATGTTCCCACCATTAATCATTCACTCTTACTGTAATCGGGACATCAGCTGGGCAAACAACACGTAAACCTCCCGAGCGTGATGTTTGCCATAGTCCTGGAAACACAGAAATTGCCTTCAGGAGAATCTGCCTCCCCCAGCAGGGACCCGTGTGCTCATCTGCCAGCAGCGAGTGTCCTGCAGGGAGCTGCAGCTCCAGCCGCGTCCCGTGATGGAGCCGAAGGCTCCGCAAGACGCTGCTCGGCAGGACCGGGGGCTGTTCGCACTCAGCCTGCCCGGGAAAGGGCCGGGGGGATTGCATCCCCTGCGCTTTATGGATCACAACGCTTCTGCCAAGATGTGGCAGCCGTTTGGAAAGCAGGCTGTAATTCCCTAGAGCTTTTTGGTGTTTCAAACATATTTCAGAACAGAAAATGTGATGGAAGAGAGAGCTTGCTGCTTTAAACTGAAGTTTTGCATGCGAGATATTGATGGCAAACAGCAGATTTTTACCAAAATGGAAGAAATCAGTTAAGAGACAAAATATTTATTTGGCTAATGAAAAACAAACGAACAAAACGATAGAACAACAGTAACAAAACCCAACTCATTTAAAATACTCTGGTTTGTGGTCTTGACATGAAGCCACTGTTGTTCCCATGGCAGTAGGATGACGTCTCGACCTCGAACCTTGCAGGACCAAAAAGACAATGAATATGGCTTAAGAGAAGAAGAATGATGTGTTTAAAAACACACAAATAGGAAAAGCTATAGGGAAGGAGTGCAAACCTATCTATTTGGTGTGCAAGTTGGGTGAAGCGGGTAAACGTCCAGTTTTCCTTGTGGTTCGTGCCTGGCACACGAACCAGTGCTGTCAGATGTGAACCACATCAGCAGCTTCCAATACTGAAACAGAAAGAACTGGCAGCGATTCATAGATCCGAGAGGACATTTAGGGGACACACTAGGCAGCAGGACTACATTAAAGATCGTCTTTACTGCTTAGACATCCATGGCATTGTGCTGCAGCTTATTCTACATTTGCTCGTTCATCTTGTGTCTGCGTGAATGGGAGACTCCTCGTTACAGGCTGATTGTTCAGCACCTTTGGTGGTGATAAATGGTGGTTTTACAAATGGATTAGTGTAGAGAAGAGTTGGTTATTAGACACCTTGAAAACTGGTGTCCCGTTGGAGCATCCAGCCCTTGTCATCCTGGCACCAGCGTGTGCTCAAGAGAGCTGGACCAAGGGGTCAAACTTCATGATCAGAGAGAGTAATCAAATCATAGCCCTTTCTCTTCTTGGAGCGGGGTTCAGGTTGGGTGTGAGGAAGGGATTGTTGGCCCTGAGGGTGGTGAGAGCCTGGCCCAGGTTGGGCAGAGAGGTGGTGGATGAACCATCCCTGGAGACATCCCAGGCCAGGCTGGACGGGGCTCTGAGCAACCTGAGCTGGTGAAGATGTCCCTGTCATGGCAGGGGTGGCACTGGGGGAGCTGGGAAGGGCCCTTCAACCCGAACTGTTCTGCGGTTCTTGATCTCCGGTGGCCTCCCCTTACCATCTTCATCATCTTTGGGAACACAGAGTTGTCATATTGGGCCAGCTTGGGGTTGGGTCTCGATGAATCGTGGGATGGTAACTTTCGGATTCTGGTCAGATCAGTGTGAGCCCTGTGACGAGATCTGGGAGAGGAGCGGGTGCCAGGCCGGTGAGGTTTGAAATGAGCAAACGTGACGTAGTGTTTTTCAAACTAAAGTCCCTCTCAGTCGGATCAGTAACGCAGAGGAACACGTGGCGTGAAGCAGGAGCAAAGTTTCCAGCTGAGTCTGTGGGAGGTTCGTCCACATCCAATGGTTGTGAGTGTTAGAAAAGGAAGAGAAGAAGAACTGCTGAACTGTCAGATTGGAGCCGATGCAAACAGATGTTCGCGTTGGACATCTGGGATGTCGCCTGTGCGGGAAGGGAAAACGGCTTTTGTGGGCGTCCGTAACAGGCTCTGACACACTCGATAGTGTTGTATCCATTTAAGTACTTTTCTCCTTGTATTCAGACAAAATTCTACTCCTCATACATATAAATTTATATTGCTTTTAGATATCCTGTGGTAAAAAAACCCCAGTATGTGCTTTTTATACTGCAAGCGACTGAAACAGCCAGAGGTGGTTAATATTTTATGGAGAGAGGAAAAAGGCTAAAAAACCAAAAAGCCACCTAAGTAATATAAGCAATGGAGTGAAGTTTGTAGAAACTTCACTTTTTGCAGAAGTGCAAAATATGCTCCTTATGATTTTTGAGTTGAAAAAGCAGTTGTTGGCAAGTTGGAGTGCAAACACTTGTCCTTCCTTTTATTTATAACTTTAAAAAGCCGGCACTCGTCTGTCTCAGTGTGGTTCTGTGTGTGGGGCTGCATGCTTTGTACTGGATGTTTGTCTAATTGATAACGGGTGAACAGCACCCAGACAGTCAGCCTGGTTAACTGTTCCACTTAATATAACACCGCCCAATGAATGGATGAACTAAGCTGATCAGCAGCTGAGCAAGCTCCGTTAACTGCTTTGTACAAATGGGAGGAGAGCAATCCTAAAATGTCACTGATCATTTATTACAACAGCGATTGTAGGCACAGACAAATGAGGAATTTCAATTATTTTTGACGGCCAGGGTGCCATTTTCTGTGCAACCGCAGTAGTTGGCGTTGGCTGAAAGTCATCCCTAAGGTAGGTTAAAAAGAACGAACCCTGATAAATGGGTGCAATCGATCTGTTTGTCTTTGTGCTCCCCAAGCCTTGCTGGGCCCTGGGCAAAGCACTGAGCAAGTAAATCATGTCCCAGCGCTCAGCACCACGCTGAGCTCTGCAAGGCTTTGCAGGGGACTCCTGGTTTGCGTTAAAAACCTAAAGCGTCCCAGCTCGTTATCACCGCTCTGGCTGTAAAACCAGCGGTTGGGCACAGGAGAGACACAGCACATCTGGAGGGAAGACGGTGCCAAGTGATGGGGGACTCTGTTCTGTGACATCCACAGCGACAGCCCGAGCACCTGCTGAATGTTTAAGTGCTTTTTAGGTTTGATAACTCATAGCAAGTGAGAGTAACAACCTGCAACACGTAATATTACCTCTACAAACAGGAAGGTGTCTCAACAAGTGTTGGGGTATTTAATAATTATGGATGGTTTGGATGAATTCACGCATCTGCTGGGTCTTCAGCAGCAGTTTTGCTGTACAGGTTTGCTTTTCCTGTGCTGCAGTAGTTGTCAACGTTGGTAATGTAGCGGTTGTTAGTGTACGTACGGATATGGTGCGCGTTCTGTGGAAATGCTGCGTTTGCTCTCGTCTGCTGCCGAGCTCAGTGGGAAGCAAAGGGCTGAGCCCTTTGCAGCGTTGAGCCTGGGGAAACAGAGTGTTTGTTCTTCTGAGAAGGCAGGAGAGCTAATAAATATTTGTAGAAATGCTGTGCAGAGACAGAATATGAGAATGCAGAAGGTGCTTGTACTGAGACGTGAAATACCGACCTTGCCACAGTCTAGAAGTCTCAAATCATTATATATGATCATGCTTGTGTATATTGCAAATCTTTTTTTTCCCCTCCTTGGCATCTCAAGTGAGAATTATGGCAGGTTCCTTAATCTAAGGAACAGTCCCAGACTGTTACTCACACAATTGCATAATGTGCTTGAGGATCAACATACTGTCAGCTTGATAACTGCTTAGGGACCTTTGTTATCAAGGAGAAAATGGCCCTGCACAGTATTCTGGTCTCTGTGTTATAGCAAGAAACCATCAGGCTCCTGGAAAAGCAGCAACTGATTTGTCACGGGCAGGCAGAAGTTTAGGACACAGCTGAATGGCGACCGGGTTGCCTTTGTGGGATGGGGATGTCCATGCTCAGCAGCCCTCATGATTGTTCTTCAGCAGGAAGGATCAAAAACGAGTATCGTTCTGTCAAAATCTAGAGTTGCAGCTTAAAGTTTAAGAACTTCATCCCCAAACCTGCTGAAGGCTCCTTGTGGTTTCAGCCAGCGCTGACAGCTGTGGCTGGAAACGCGGTCGCATTCAGGATCCCAAATAACCTGACGCTAGTGACACCAAAACACCAATAAAAAGGACACAGCGAGAAAAATGGTTTGTGTCTGTATTTGGTTAAAGCTGCCTGAAAGGAAGAAATTGTGAATGTGCAGATATACAGTTGTTTGCAATTGATTAATGATTCTTTGTGTAACTTGAAGTCAACGAAAAGGTTGTTGCTTTGACTTTTACGTTGTAAAGGAATATGGTGGAGAAATGTAGATGGATGCAATGAAGACAAACGGAGGCTCAGCTGAAGCTAACTGCTTTAGCCAACTGCTGCAAGAAGTGCAATGAGTATATGAATATGTATATTTATCGGAAATTATTTTTTTCTACAGATCCCACAAATCAGTTATGCCTCAACTGCACCAGAGTTGAGCGATGACAGGCGCTATGATTTCTTCTCACGTGTGGTTCCTCCAGATTCCTTCCAAGCACAAGCAATGGTGGACATTGTGAAAGCTTTGGGATGGAATTATGTGTCCACTTTGGCATCTGAAGGGAATTATGGAGAAAAAGGAGTGGAGTCCTTCATGCAAATTTCCAGAGAGGCAGGTAGGCAACGCCATCCTCCCTCCAGAAAACGCTATAGAAGTAATGAATGTTATTTTGTGCCAAATGTTATATTATTTTTCTAGAACATATCTTTGATTCTAAAGGTGCTCCAGTTCTTTGCAACGCCTCTGTGATGGCTCCTAGATCCTCTCATTCCTAAATTGCTTATGGAGTTTGAAACCTTAGTGGTTTTCAATCATTTCTGGAGCAAAAAGAAAACCCTGAGCCTTATCAAGCTCCTACTGTTCCTCTGGACAGCGTTATATTTTGTTGACAGGGGTAGAAGACAGATTTTAAAATGCTGAGCTTTTATCTCTCCGCAGCTAGGAATGGTGTGACGACTGCTTGTTACCAGACGTTGACTGTGTCGCGCTGTTGCTGTTCGCTCGCGGATCGCTGCCTGATTTGTATTGCTTTGCTGTCGCGTGTCTCCTGACCGGGGCTGCTCAGAGAATTCATAATCTTCCTCCTGAAGGCTCAAAGATTACGGGGCTGGGATACAGAGGGAGCGAGCTCGGTGGTGCAGGGTGAGGCCCATCATACCTTGGGTGGGGTGCATCACGTTTTGCACGTTACTGGTTTCATTTAGTGGTGTCCCACTAAGGCCGAACTCTATCGGACATTGTCATTGTCAGAGAGGGATGCTCCCAAGGAGATGCTGTGTCTTGTGCTGGGTCAGGTTTTTGATATCGAGTCAAACTGTCGTGATTTTTGCTGTCAGAAATCTCCAGCTTCACAGCCTGTTTTCCTGTTCAGGTGCAAAACAGAGCAGACCTGTCCCAAAGGTGTGACTGCTGTGTCACTGTGCTCACACCGCTCTCCATGTAACCTGTTCTTCAGGGTAAATCATTGTAGATTTCCCCAGAGACCTCCAGAACACAGGAGACTTGAGGTGGCACTTCAAGGGATACAGGAATAAACCCATGGCGAGCTGATTTGTAATCCAGACTCACCAAGGTCTGGAGGTTTGATTATTTGAAGCTGATTCATGTACTGGTAAGGGAAAATAAGCAGCAGTTCTCATTCGTTGTTGTGATATACGCAAGACCCATCTCCAGAAGGGTATAATGATAGAAGATGTGTAGAAGAGGTTCTCGGGAAAATGGTTTGGAGGTGGGCTTGACAGTGTTGGGGTGATGCTTGGACTCTGATCTTAAAGGTCTTTTCCAACCAAAATGATTCTATGATCCCGATCAGGACCCCATCATCATTGCACAAGGATAAGCTCTATAGTATTCCCAAAACGAACCCGCAGGTCCCCCACCCTGCTGTGTTAAATACAAACAGCGTAACACAACCCACGATTCGCTTGCTGAATTCCATAAATCACCATCCAGACTGGTGAGTGCAGGAGAGGGGGGACTGGGGAGGGACAGGGGAGCTCGGGAGCAGCCTGGGGGGCTCCCATCCGCTGCTTCCCCTGCAGACACTCGGGTTTTGCAAAGCGGTGCCGGCCCCTGGGCAGCAGCACCGAGCTGGCTGTGGGACAAGGGGCTCTAGACAGGGGAGTCCAGAATGGTTGCATTGTGTGGGTATCACAGAAGGAACTTAGATTTGCATACATCCGTCTGTTCGTTTGGATGCATATTTATGTGGAATTAAAGAAAATGGGTTTGGATTTAATACCACAGGAAGTGGCAAATTCCAGTGCTCATTATAATTTAAAATTGACTTTATTTGCAAATATCCAGTGTTGCAAAATCATACCAGAAATGTGTTCTCTATGTCAAGGACAAACTCTAGCTGAATAATACTGTATCATTTTATAGACTTTCTGTAGAATTAAATTAATGATAGGAGCAGTTCGTGTAGCCAACACGTAATTCAATGTCCTTCATTAAAAATAAAGCACAAGACCAAAAGAAAACTGCTTAAAACAGCTTTGCATGCAGGGTGATACAGGTCACACCTACAAGATTAAGATGCTAACAGGGATAGCGCATAAACTTTCTGTCAGATATGCAGCCTGTCTTGTCTGGAACAGGAATAATCCAATCCCCGGCAATGCCTCCAGTTCAATGCAGCTGCTTTTTCTTCTTAGGGCTGTGCTGAATTTTTTATGTTAGACAGATAAAGCCTGTGCAAATTTCTGCGGGGATTTAATACCTGTCAACACGTCCCCTGGCTTTTAAAAACCCTGGGGAGCATCAGAAGATCCTGTTGTCTAGATATGTAATGGAGCAGTGCTGCCTGGAGACAGAGATCCTGACCTTGATCCCCTACGTGGAGACGGCACCTTGTCCCTTTGGGGATTGCTTGTGACCGTCTCCCAGGTGCTGTTTTGGGGGGTCACGTTGCAATATTTGCCCGTGCTCTGGGGGAGACAGCATTGAGGGTGCATTGGTTTGGGGTTGTTTTCCTGGTGGCTGTGGCTCCCTAGGGACATTGTGTGCAAAAGACACGGTTAACCAGGGCCAGGGTTTGGAAAGAGCAATAAGCAGCAATAATTTTACTGACCCGTGGCTGTGGGGCAGTTAGTCACCCCTTCAACATCGATTCAAAGCCACTGGAGTGGTCAAGAGCCTCATGTCTGAACGTGTCATCTCTAATGAGGAACAGAAGGGACAGAAAGTTTCACAAAATAGAGAAGTATTACAAAGATCAGCGCACTTCAGGTATTTAATAGATCTAAATGGCTCCAAACACATGCGTCCTGACTGAGGTGTGTAGTTATCTTTGCCATTGGGCACGACGATGTGTGCTGGGATGGGGACTCGCTTGTGAGGATCCTGCGAGTAGATGAATGTGGTGCTTGGGGTGCCGGTCAGAACTCAGGCTAATTAGAAAACTCCTGCCAGAAGCAAGAGAAATGCAACAGCAGCGAGAGGTTTTTCCTTTGTCGAAAGACCCGATTCTTGTGGGGTCAGGGTGGCTGTGATTGCCGGTGCTGTCCCTGCGGGGACATGGGCTGCGGGACAGGATTGGGGTTTAAGTGGTCGGGCACGCGTTGCCTCATTTCCACTTAGCTAAAACACGGGACGTTCATCAGGGGGAGCTGTGCTATGCACGAAGTATTGTCCATGTAATTTCTGTGTTTGGGCTTTGGTCCCATTCAGGTTCTTGTCTCTCACATTTAAGAAGGACAAGGAATTACTGGAGAGAGCCCAGCAAGGGCTACAAAGATGCCGAGGGATCCGGAGCATCTTTGTGATGAGGAGACTGAGAGAGCTGGGGCTGTTGAGCTGGAGAAGAGAAGCTGAGCGGGATGTGATCAATGGGATCAATAGCTCAGGGTGGGTGTCAGAGGATGGAGCAGACTCTGTTCAGTGGTGCCCAACGCCAGGGTGAGGGGCAACGGGCACAGACTGAAACACAGGAGGCTCCATGTGAACATGAGCAGAACCTTGTTTGCTGGGAGGTGCCAGAGCCTGGCCCAGGCTGCCCAGAGCGGGTGTGGAGTCTCCTGCTCTGAGACATTCAAACCCCCTGGGATCCTGCGTGATCTGCTCGGTGACCCTGGGTGATCTGCTCGGTGACCCTGCGTGATCTGCTCGGTGACCCTGCGTGAGCAGGGGTTGGACCAGATGATCTGCAGAGGTGCCTTCATCCCCAACCAGCCTGTGATTCTGGGATTCTCTTTACCAGTGGCTGTAGTGGCTGTTTGGCAGCTTTCCCACTCCGGGGGTGTCGGAGCTGCTGCAGGTCCTGCCCTCACGGCCCCTTTTGCCGAGCAGAGCCGGGGGGTCAGGGCAGGTCCTGCCCAATGCGGCCCTCGAGAACCCAGCGCAGCTCCAGGAGCTGAAACGTGGTAATTAGTCAGAGTTTGAGACGCGCCGGCAATCAGCAGTCATTATTAGCTCCCAGACAATTGCTTTGTATCTCATAATCAAGGTTTTTTGGCAGAAAAGGCAGCTCAGTCCAGAGGTACCAGCACGTTTATTATCTTTGGCCTCGAATCTGTAGCAGCTAATTATCCTAAATTCAGTGTTTTATCCAAACTTGTTTCTGATTCAGCCAAGATCTTAGGAGTTGTGAGGATGAGTAAAAAGCGCTATCCTTGCTTAGTTTTCAAATATGCTTTAGTATATAAAGACTTTGCTTGATCCTTTGAGTTAATAACTCTTCACAAAGTGACTTTTATTATGAGTACTTCAAGCAAGTTTGAATATGTCATTGTGGCAGGAGATGAAGATTTGAAACATGCTCTGCAGTCTGTGGGATTAATAAATAAGGGGAATGGTCTAATTATGGAAAATCTAAAGGACAATTTCAGATTATTAATGAAACTACCGAATACTTAAATTTCAAAGATTAATTCGTCTTTGATTTTTTTTTTAAAGATTAATCTGTACCAGAAGGTTAATTGCTATCTGTAAGAAATATATATATATTGAAGTCGTTAGCAAAAGACCACTTGAATGCCTCCTAACAGATAAATGAAAGATCTAGTATGCATTTATTCAGTGGTTTTCGCTCTGAAAATCCCCCGTTTTCACAGATGAGTGCACTGGCTGCTTTGCTGGGGAGACGTTGGCGCTCGCTCCGTGGTGCTGCCTGTGTGGTGTTGGAAGGGGGATGCTTGGCTCTGCCAATCCCAATGACTGCGACCTCCACCTCTTTATATATATATGTATTTATATTTATATATGTAAAGCAGATATCACCATATCAATAAACATAGGTCTTCTGCCTTCCCAGAGCTCCCTTGTCCAACTCCAGCCCACAAATCCGTGTTTCCGCTCAGCCAGGCTGGTTTTGGGCGCAGTTCTGCTTGTTTGCACGCGCTACACCCATGGTGTTGGGCAGAGTAGTAATGCAGTATCTTAATTTACAAACTAAGCATTGATTAGTTGAGATGATGATGTTCTCAACCATTCGGAAGGACAAGAGAAGAAAAATTCTGGAAAAGCGTGTCTGCTTTCTCTGTGTATTAAAGACGTGAAAGAAAAGGATTAAAGCTCTTGTAGCAGCGTGCTGATGTGATTATACGCACTGAAGTTTCCTCTGAAGACTTTTAGTTGCAGTGTCATATTTGTTAAAAGGCTATCATCGCCTCGACAGAACAAAAAAGCAGAGTAAACTCTAATCCACTTTGACACAGGAAGCACAGCACTTGCAGCAGTCTCTTTATCTTCTTCTCTCCTCCTTTTGCTGAAGACGTTTTTGAAACATTCATTTCTTTAAGTCTTCTGTCCCCATGATGCTCGGGCGCTGCTCAGACAGCTGTTCGGGAGCTGGGAACATCTGCATGTGGTGGAACGGCCGAGATGCACAAGCTGCAGGAGCCGAGACAGAGGAACACAAGAAACATCAAAACCTCTCATTGTCAGGGCAGAGAGCCCTGAAACCATGAATCCTCCCCCTCACCCTCACAAGTAGAATTTCTTTGTTCAGTGATACTGAACAGTGTTTCTTTTCTATCCTCCTATTTAAGCTTGAATTTCCTTTTTATCTTGTTTTTTTTCCCAGCTTTATATTTGCTAGGAAAAACCATGCGTGCACACAGACGTGCACACCTATATGAGACACGTTGCCCCATATCTAACAGATGTCACTCTTCCAAAATCAGATTGATCACTTTTTTCCATGCCATCGTAATCTGTGCAATAATTAGTATGATCTCCTAATGCATTGGTTTCTTACAAATTAGCTGCGTACAATTAAATAATTCCTACAGAAAATACATCATATGGGTCTGTTATTGGTAGCAAAGACTGTTTTAAACCTCTTCAGCCACCTAAATGTTAATATATGACAGCTTTTCCTAGAGCCTTGATATTTGTTTTCTCTCCTGACTTGTGTTTCTAAGAAGATCTGTATGTTTCGATTGGGGTTTTTGGTGATCTGAACCATCTCTTGGTGCTGTGTGTGAAATGCTCAGTGTTGTATATCGCTATAAAATGTGCTTTTAAAGGCAGGAGCTGCTCCCCCAGCCCCAGTGATTCACACAGCGTTTCCCTGGGCTCCTGTTCCTCTGTGCACTGCCCACTCTGATCCCGAGTCTGCGTTTTTGTACTAGAACTTCATTCTCCTGCTGTCGGCGGGGAATTACATTAACGCAAATTAGTGCTGGATAACACGAGAGAGTTAAATCATCGCTGCGAGGGAGTTTTGTACAACTGTGTTTCAAGAAGAGAGAGGAGACTATTCTGTCTGTACCTCTCAAATAGGAGACCAGTTCCTATTCCCGAGTAGAAAATCCTGATTTCCTTTTTTGTCTTACATTCTGATGTTAATGAAACATCTCTTTTTTATTTCCTCTTGATCCATTAAAGCCCCACTGAATGTGTTCAGAATACTCATAACAACGAGCAGTCACGTTACAGCATAACACAAGGTTAAAAGAAGCCAAAAAATGAGGAAGGAAGGTGAAAAAGTTGGTGGCGTCACTACGATGCACTGTGGTGGGCGAAGACTGCACCGACTACGTTGATAAATAACTAATACAGTTTATTAGTGGAGCTTTGCAGAGCACGCTGGCAATGGGCGATATCACACGTCAGCCGGCGATGCCCGGAATATATGATCTGTAATTTCTCCTCTTTGCGGCAGCTGACAGAGCCCGACTTTGAACAGAAACACTGCTCAGATGTTCCTCTGAGTGAGTCACCGTTGGGAAGCGGAAGGGCTGAGGTATCATCCTGTCCACTATCTATTGTATTTATTTAGCTGAAGGAGCAGCATTTTGCAGCGTTCACTGGATCTCCCTGTGCCTGACCCAAGGGGCAGAAACCCCTGTAGCACCTCGGAGCGAGCAGCTGAGCTTACGTTCTAACAGATTGCTCTATAAACACGTTTTTGAAGTGCAGCCCAAAGCCCAGCCTAAGAAAAGCAAGCGTTGTCCCGTGGTGTTCAGGCTGTATCTCAGGTGCAGAGCCTGCGCCTTTGTCTTTGCCTGTGGTAAATGATTATATTTTTGATGGGAATGGCCTTTATTCATTTACTTGAGAGTCTGTTGTCTGGATCAAATATAAATGTATAAACCACTAATGAAATCAAGACATTTATATCAAGCACTTCAAGTAGTTTCTGGTTTTCTCTCTGTTTTTCTCAAATATTCGTGCATCTGTCCCTGTTGCTGTTCAGCGATGTTACGCTAAATAACAATGTTATGGAATCTATTATTTTCCTTCCTATGTTTTGTCAAACAACAGATGTTTCGTCATTTCAGGAAAAAGTCCATAAAAATGGCTTTCTAAAGTCATCCCAACTTGTATGCTGCAGTCTGTCAGGTTTAAAAGGTATAATAGGATTTTCTTGTAATTGTAACTGATCTAGTAGATGATGCACTGGACTCGATCCTCGGGCGTGTTTTGGATCACATTCAAAGTTGAACAGTTCTGATAGTGGAAAAGAAGCAGCAAAGCGTGTCCCTGCAAAGCAAATCTGTTACTCGGTGTGTGCGGTCGATGCTGTTGTGGCTTCTTTAATAACCAGTGTAAGTGATGTTGTTCAGGGGGGCGAGCGGATCATGTCCTTAAGGTGATGGCCGGACTTTTGAGTTGCCCGGGATATTGGGTAAAACTCATCAGGTGCCTGGCTTAGACGCTGAGAAACCCTCAGGCACCTGCCTGTATTTTTAGGTTATCACAACGTTGTGAATGCAAATCTTCTTCTCTTTAACGAGGCATCTTCGTACCTAAGACACACCAGATGTCCGGAGCGAGTTGGCTCCGTTCCCTCTGCGGTAACGAGGAGCGATGGGATCCCAGCTGCCCTTTGGAAACATCTGTTTAGTGAGCACAATGGGAGCGTAGGCACCAAATAGCAGCACGTCGTTAAAGAATTAAAAATAATAACTCCGGTCATTGATATGTATGTGATATATGCATTTTCCTGCCTTCTTGTCATTGTTTGAAGATAAATACCTGGTGCAGATTTATGGGGTTCTTCTGGTCTTAGGGCAGCAGCGATAGGCGTTGGGAGCAGGGTCGTACCTGGGAGCGCTGCAGCATCGCAAGCCCATCTGCCCAAATGCTGTTAAAATTGCGCGGTGAGACCAGCGGGGCTCCGAGTAATTCCTCCTGCTCAAATAGACTCATGAAAAATCAATAAAACAGAGTTTGAGGAGAAGGAAGGCGGTAGGGATATGACATTATCATTACCTTCGCCTCTGCTTATGTGAAATCCGAGACTGGTTGCAAGCTGATAGATGCAGAAACTTGCACTCTGTACCCCCGAATGACCTCACATAGCTGGGTTTGGTAAAGTATTATTAGGTAGCCGTAGCAGGCTGCTGTCACAGTTATAGCATAAGTCACTTTAATGACAAATATCGGGCTTTTTATGGCATTTATTGAACATTTGGAGATTGCATTTCAAGGACAGAATAAAATTGGAATAGGCAATTCTTGTTACTAAACAAATAACTGCTAGCATCCTTTAAAAATGTTACCCCAAATTTAATCAAACATTGCTGTTGTGGTTATGTGAAGAGGATCACGTGGATCAGCTGAAAACCAGTGATCGGTTAAGTCCCTGTTATTTCAAAGCAGGGCCGTGTATTGTTGAGCCTTTATTTTTCCCGGTGAGGTTGGGCATCCCTGGGCAATGCTCCTGCAGTTTGCAGCGTGTGTGCCCCGTGATACAGAAGCAAAGAAGCTTTTTTTGATGCAGATTCCGTAACTTAGTCATCCCAATTCAGTTGTTTTCACTTGTTCTTTAAAAGGTTTTCCGCATCTCAAGGGTGATGCGTTCCTCTTGGTAAGGACAGCAGTACAGGGCAGAATTGAAGCGAGAGCATTTGTGCCTGTTCTGTGTCCATCTTCTGCTGGGCAGAATAGAAATGTTCTTAAGCAGTGGTGGAAATATTAGGGAAAGGGGTAAAACGTTTGTTAATGTGCATCGGGAGGCTTGAGGTGAAGGTCCCAGTGAAGTGCAAAAGCTGATGTTGTTTTGGGGAGGAGCGGCGGAAAGGAGGGAGCTCAGATGTACTGAACGATAAAAGGAAAGAACAAGTCTAGAAACAGCAGGACAGGGATGAGGATGAGGAGGAGAGACGAAAAGCCATGAAGTAAAGGTTGCTAGAAGTGGCTGGGGCTGGAAAGACTGAACCACGGCAGGGAAAATATCCCTGGGTAAAGAAGACTTGTTATCAAGAGCAGCCTAGAAAATCACATCTGTTTCACCAAAATAATGTAATGATTTCAGAAGCAGAAGTGACTTTGATTGCAAAACCTTAAAACTTCTGGAAGATAAGGTAGAACTTCTTTCCCAAGGCCATTTTTTGTGCCCGGGCGATGGCATCTGGTGCCTCTGCTCCTCCCGACGCTGTTTCCCTACCCGCGAATCCCGCTCCCATCTCACCCCCAATGCCAATTCCAGTGTGTGGTGAGAAGCAACTTGTCAGTTTTCCTGAAGGAATAAAATGCGTTTCGTAAGAAACCTTGTGCAGAGGAAGCCCCTGCCGTCACTTTGCCTTTCCCCACGGAAAACAGAAATATTGTGATTATGCTGAGATTTTCCCGCGGGATACGTCTGGTTTGCAAAGTAGGATGAATTTGTTGGAACGTCATTTGGGACCAGGTCTAAAAGCATTTCTGCATCTGAAGGGTAATATATAATAGACTGCAGTAAGTTATTCCAGTTTCTGCCACTGAAATCCTACATCCCAGGAGGAAATACAAAATATTGCCTCATCTTGTACCTTCCATACTTCACAGTTCCTTTTCACTTTGTGCTAATGCAAAGAACAGCTTTCCTAGCCAAGGGGGAGCAGCAGCACATCAATAATTCTCAGACGCCTCTTCCATCACGTGCCCTCTCCAGACTCCTTCGCTCCTGAGCCCAGTTTGTCACAGCGGGTGACAAACGGCCCGAACCCTCCGCACCAGGGAAGGTGGATCTGGGGCATCGCTGGGGATCTCCTGGCCATGCCAAAAACCTTCCCTGGACCTCCCCAGCCCAGCTCCCTCATGGAGGAAAAAAGAGCAATGAGAGGTGAAAGTCATCTGAACTGGGTGTATGTGCCCCCTCTTTGCAAAACCACAGCGGGTAACAGGTGATGATCAGTGGACTTTATATTCTTTACTTACTCATTCTTAGGAAAGTTGTTTATCAGAGCAGTGTTTGAAACACCCAGACTATTTGTTGTAGTATATTCAACAAGATACCTGAGCTGAAAAGATGACCTGCAATACGGCATTTTAAATGGTTTACACATTGGGAAGATAGATATCTATATATCTATATCTATAAATATATATCTATATATATATATATATATATATACACCGTTCTGTTTCCCTTTGGTCTTTTGAGATTGATATGCTTTCAGTCCATAAGGAATCAGGAGGCCATCTCGCTTGCTCTCATTATTTTAGCAGTTTACCAATGTTCAATATTTAAACAAAAACCTCGTGGTGACAATGCCCCTCCCTGATCTCCAATGCTGCAGCTGTTGCCATCAGCACATATATCACTCCCTCTGCAAATCACGGTGCTTTCGCTATTCCCCGCTCATATCATTTTTGGCTTGTTGGTAACAAAAAGCTGGTAAAAAAAAAAGGGCAAATATTCAATTATTTTATTATAAGAAAAAAGACTTAATGTGTATTAATATTTCAATGTGTAAACATGGCGATGAACCAGATGAAACTTTGGGTAACAGGGAGGGAACTCAAACAGGCAGACGGCAGATTTCCATTGCCGGTTGGAACTGGATGTGATGCTGATGCTGCAGCACACGCTGCAACCGGGTCCTTACAACATTCCCCGGGATGCTGTTTGTTTGGGAGAGCCCAGGGAGGACACAGAAGGCAGTCTAGGGTTATTTTTAAGATCAGATGCTCACATGTTGTGTTTGCCGCCTGTGACACGTGTATCCGCGGTTCCCGCGGGGTTCCGGCCCCGTCCCGGCGTTTGCCGCCTGCCTCAGGCACAACCAGCCCGACGGGAGATTGAACGGAGCCGGTGCCGAGCAGCTCCGAGCTCTCCGGGCTGCTCTGCACACCCGCCTGGGGCTGGAGCAAATCGGAGAAACAAGAATCCGATGGCTGTTCCTGTTCCGGAGCTCTGGGGGGGTCTGTTTGTCCCGGTGCTGCTCAGCAGAGCCGCATTCTCACCGTGCCAGTTCTCTGGGTACCAGCACATCCCCGCGCTGCAACAGGGAAAGTGGCTTCCTGTGGAAAATAAAGCGTGGAATTGGTTCAGGTAGCGGCTTTAGAATGGAAGATTTTATCCAGAAGCCTGGAAGAACCTATCTCAGGCTATGATCTAGAAAACACTCTCTTTAAGCGTTGGTTAAAGATGACTTATATTTTAATTCCCTGAATGTATTTTGTTTCTCCCCTTAATTTCACTAATCCATATGTCTAATCAACCCTTTAATTAACTCTCAGTTTATCTTAAATCTGTATTTTGTTCCTTTTCTTCAAATGATTTTGTTCTGCTGCTGCTATTGCTGCACCAGTGCAAAGGGCATTTCAGAGCAAGGGGCCCGGCCCCGTGTGCTCTCAGGACACGACTGCTCCGTTCTGATCTTTCTGATGACTCCTCTTCCTCAGGATGAAGGCCGGTGAGGAGCTTTCGAGGAGACATCTCCTCCGGGGAAGTTCCACCTCAACAAGTCAGGAAGCCAATGCAATGATCCCAAATATAGCGGCTTTTCTGCTTAAAAAATGAAGGATTTCACTTAACTGATCGTGTTTTAAGACGGGTGCAGATGTGAAACAGCAGGAAGCTTCTTTTGACAGCTTTTCTTTGACTTTTCATTGCTGTTTATGTATTTCTTTTAAAGCTGATTTTTATATTCAGGAAAAAGAAAGTCTAGACAGATTGTCTAAAAACTTTTATTGGGTAATTAAGATGATACTGCTGGTGTATCGCTGCTGGATAACGTGCAGACTCTGGTTAAGAAATGGCCTTTGTGCCTTCTGCCAAACTTTCTTTTATTATTCCTTGGGAGGGCTATTTTAATATCTGACTATTTCAAAGTCCAAATCAAACGTCTCTTGAAGTCTTATGCTTGGACATCTCAACCTATATAAAGGAATCTGAGTGCCTTGATTTTTTTTTTCTGAGGTACCAAGCATTTGTGGTTTCCATTCCGATTCACTGGAGATGCGATTGCTCTGTATGCGCAGAAATCCAACCCAGCCTTGAGTCCCTGTGTCCCAGCGTTGTGGCCTCGGTGCTCGTGTGCAGGGGGAGACCAACAGCCCCCAAAACGCAGCTCAGCACCGTGCTGAGCGTTGTCAGAGGCAGAACCCCGGGAGGAGCCGTGTTCCCGATGCTGTTCCCTCGGTAAATAACTCTGCTCTGGAGCGGTTGGTTCATCCAGGAGAGCGCTCATTGGGAAGCTGGGGTGAGGCGTGTTTGCTCTGGACACCTGCATGTTAAAATAGGTCTTATTTCAGCAGCTCACACTGAGTGCTATGAGCAGTATCCTCTTTACCTCGAGCCGGGATGAATTTGAGCTTGGATATCCCCAGGTTTGAGTTTTTACCTCTTAGTAATTCCCTGTAACAGTTCATTTCTTCGGTTCTTCGTTCTTAGGAAATCACAGCCTATTCATTACATCCAGAACTCTTCTCAAACCTCTAGTTGCTGTAATCAAATAACTTCTATTTATTAACATCAGGAGGGAAGACGGAGCAGCAGCATCACGGAATTGCAGCCCAAGTCTGTAGCACATGAGCTGTTCCTTGAAATAAAGAGCTTTGGAAAATCTCTGCAGAGCTCTGGGAAGGTGCCGCCCCTCTCTGGGTCCTTTGCACTCCCGTGCCCCACGGTGCCACCGCTCTGCAAGATGCACTGAAAAAGCAATTAGCACTTTGGGATGCTTTGCAAAATTTTATCGGTCTTCCACCTCTTGAGGCTCTGGCTGTTTCACTCGAGGCTTCTTTAATGCTTTACTTTTTTTTTCCTTAGTCTTCTCCAAGAACAAATCCAAGAGCTGGAGGTACAGTGCGATCGGTCAAGCAATTTACAGTCCTGCTCCTTGAGAACTGCAGGAGTCACTGAAAGCACCCCTTCTTTCTAATGCCACACCACGTTCTTCTTCTCCCTTCCCTCTTTTTCCCTTCCTTGCATTCATGTCGCTGCCTCTGAGATTCAGGATTAAGGGCAGCAGCAACTTCGGTATCCAAGAAAGTCATTCATTTAACTTGAGAACAAATAACATCCTCTAAGCCATTTTAGCCATTTCCTCACATTTCACTGGGAAACATGGAAAAATCATTGGCGCTCTAGCATTTAAAAACCAACCAAGCAAAGTAAAACCAGTTGCTTGCAGTAGGAGATACTGAGCCAAAACCCTCTTCCACAGAAATTCTGCTTTGGAGAAGTGCAATCTTTTTCTTTTAATTATTTCCTCCGGAGCTAATAATCCATTAAAGGGCTTTATTACTTGTGCAAGGCCCTTGGCGATGCTGAGTGGAAGTGCCCGGAGCCGATGGTCACACGAGCTGCCCAGGAGTGAAGCGAAGGGCACAAGCGGTGCTCTGCCGGTTGTGAGTCGCTTGATTAGAAGTTACATCTTGCACAAGTGACCTGTCATCTGTCACTGGCTCCTGCCCGTCCGATAGCTGCTGTGGCCTCGGCAGCCCTGGACACGTCCTACCACAGCCCAGACCCGGCTTTGCCGCTTTATTAGCACCGAGTAATGTCAAAGGACATCACCACATGAGAGCGGAGCGCAGCCCTGGGTAAAGTAGTGATCAAAGCCGAAGAGAACCATCTTGCTGATTTTTAGTGGGATATACGTTATGATATTTTACGAACGTCTGGTTTCCGGGCGGCTCCATGCCCTGCGGCCAGCGGGAGCTGCAGCCCCGCTCCGCATCTGCGGCTCCGCTCCCCGGTCTCAGCCCCGCGTTGCACATAAACAAAGCGAGATAACGTCGTGTTTTGTGCCCGCTGTTGGATTTTACTGAGAGTTTTCAACAACCTCCCTAGCAGGAAAAATAAAGCACAGTCTTTTTAATCGTTTCTCAAGTGCAAGCAGGTTTCAAAGCAAAGCCTATGTAGTTTTGTCAGCTTCAGAAAGCCTTTCTTAAAGCAGAATGCTATTGATTAAGCTCTAACGACATCTTTTTTCTTAAAAAGGAGCCTAGAATCATAAACATTAAAGGTAGGAAGGATGTAATTTGGATGTCATTAGTACTTAAGCTGCTTTTCTCTATTGTACATGAATGTGCGCAGGTGTATTAGCAGCTGGGTTTGAATATAGGATTTTTCCTGTCCTATGCTATATCAAAACCGGTTGAAAATGTCTGGTATTGGAAGCTTATTTGCAGAATGTCCTTTGCTCATCTAAGCAGTTGTGTCATGAATTGATCTCTATCCAAGAGGAGCACTCTCTCTCTCTCTCTCTATTTTTTTTATCCAGCCAATCTATATAATGTTGGTTGCGATGGCAAATCTGCATATGAAAGTCCTTCTTAGCCAAGGTCTCCTTGCAAGGAGGGGGTGGGGGCTGCTGGGGGTCCCAGGGACCCCCCGATGTGGATGTGGCATCAGCGAGCACAAATCACCGCTCTCCACTCCAGCGGGTCAGGGACTGGCTTAGCGATATTGGCCGCGGTCTTCAGGGGCTCTTTAAGGGATTTGCCTCTAATTCAGCTTTCAGTTTGAAGTAGCAAGCATACAATTATGTAGATTTAAACTTCCCTTCCTCTCCGCTCCAGAAGTAAAGCTGTCCTCTGAGCGGAATTACGTGATGCTGTACTTCGCATCTTTGCTATGTAATATGGATTAGCTGTGGCTCGGCGTTCCTGCAGGAGGCCCCTGGATGTGCTTGTTGTGTGGGACAGAGGGCAGCTGTGATTCACAAATGATGCGTTTCTCGGCCTCCTCTGGAAAACAAGTGATGTGGAATAGATGGAAACGGAACAAAATGGCACTTTTGCCCGACAGCTATGTTTGTTGCTGAACCACAGATGGTTCCCAGTTTCTTTTTCAAGGTTGACAGGTATGCTTCATCTGTAGGTTTCTTTACTGTGGTGCAGTTTCTTTGTGTGCTGAATTACAGGGAAGAGCATTACTAGGGAATTAATCTAGCAAAAGTCTGGTTGACAGCTCCAAGTATGCAAATAAAGTCGCATAAAGGAAACCAAAGATTTGGAGACAGGATCAGAAAAGTGCAAAATCTTAAATATTCAAAGGCAAAAGATATGACAATGACACGATCAGACAAAGAGTCACATTATTTTAACTAAGAGCCATATTTAGAACAGCCTGGGAGAACATTTTCTGGGCAGCTAAGGCTGCCTAAGTGAGAAAAATGAATTACCCTCTCGACTTTTGCTTTTCGTGATCCAATGTATGGACTTGGGGAAATGGTTTTAGAACAAAGATCAGCACTGTCATTACATCAATATGACTTACTGTAAAGTGTCGGGCACTGTGGCTGGAGATGGAAAAGTTGCCAGGCTAAATTAATTAGAAGAAAAGCATGAAGAGCAATTGGCAGTAAGTGCTCATAGATGTGGTCGCTGGCATTCTCGCATGTAAGGAAGTCTGCAGTTGTCAAAGCACATGTCGTACTTGGGAAAAACATCTTCCAGTTCTGTGAATAACCTTGGAACTTCATTAGAGATCGCTTTATGAATACAGGATACTGTGAGCCTTTGAAATAACAAAGCTCCGTTTGCAAGTTGCAGCAGCCAACCCCATATCAATGAAAAGAATACGATGTCTCAAAGGTTAGCAAAAACCAGAAAGGCAGCTTGTCCATGTCTTGTGAATGTGTAAGTTTTCAGTCTATGTGTTTTTATAAGAGGCAGATAATTTAGATGGTAAAATCTAGCATATTCTATGGAAAAAGGGGGGTGTGAGCTGCCCAGCTACACCTCAGCCAAATATTTCTTTCCCCTGTTTGCTGGTGGAGTTGCACATTCCTGGGACCATGTCCCTGGTGTGCGGCACGGCCAGGGCTGCTCCGGCAGCACCGGGAAAGCCTCCGGCCCAGTTCACAAGGCTGTGTCCCACGGGCATGGAACGTGTGTGCATCAGCGCTCTGGGACATCAACTGGTGGTGGCAAATGAGACAACCAGGAGACACGTTAGTCGGGGATGAAAGAGGAGGTGATAGATGGTGGTGAACAAAGCTGAACCTGGTTGGGTTTTACCTCCCAGTGCTCCTCCCAGACACCGTTTCTTAAAATAGCGTAAAGAGAGTTTTAGCAAGAGGGGAAGCATGGTCAGAAAGGATCCTTCTTGCCAAAGTCAGGGATGACACAGAGACGCTTCCCTTCCCCATCAGAAAAGTGAAGGGGCCAGATCCTTAGGAGAGGAGAGCTTGGTCAAACGGGGAATGCAGGGACTGAAAAGGCTGATTTAATTGGTGGGGCAGGTGAGTTAATGGTGGCCTTTCAATGGAACGGGGAGCGATGCTGACAGCAGTGTCACAGCTCCTCTTCTGCACCGTTGCCACGTCATCATTAACAGGCATTTGCCACTCTGGGGTTTTCTTTCTCTTCTTATTCCTGCTTGAACTACAACCTATAGTGCAGTCATTAAACTAATGATCATTTTAATTTTGATTGTTTGCTGTGAATATAACTCATTCCATTGGCGTGTTAGCTCTTCAGTCAACAGAAACGTATATTCTTTCACTCTGACTGTCCTTAAGGGAAACTAAATATTTAGTTCTAAATGCTTCTCAGAATAGACGCAAATAAACAAGGCTGCTGAGATGATGGATAACAATTCTTAAGGCCTCATTAGCGGTATTCAGGAGCAGTAATTTTCTTTGTGCCGTTATGAGGAATTATTGCAGACAAAACCCAACATCCAAACTTCAATCTCTGTTCTAGAAAGCTCTTACTGTTTTTGATATAAACATACCCCTATGAAAGGACGAACAGTTTCTTCACTTCCAGTCACACATGTATTTTATTAACCCTTTCAAGTGTAAGGAGAAAAGAATTAAAGCCATTTAAGTCAAAATGTTCCTGTTTAAGTCATCCGTGGACTATTTGCAATGTTGGACTTTGGGTTTCTCATCTTCTCAGGCTCCCACATCACATGGTCTAAAACTCTGTGGGTGTCTATGTATATATGGATATGCGTATATACCTATATGACCTCATTCATGACTTAATGCATCACTTCCTCGGTGATGTGAATGGGTGTTATTGTACCTGTACTAGAGATAAAGAAATAAGACACAGAGGAGCGAAGTGCAGAATCAGAGCCTGGGGTCTCCTCATTCTTCATTGAATCTCTGTTTTTGTGGGTCGCCAATCCAAATCCTGACATTCAGTTGTTATTGGGCACCTGGAGAAAAATAAGTCCAAGTTTCACAACTTTTTGAAGTTATGCAAAGCCAACTTACTTACGCTAAGTAAACAGTGCAGAAGCAGTTTCTAACCAAGTTCTCTAGGAAGCAGAATACCCAATAATTCAATAAACTCAGCACCGGACAAAGCCCAAGGTTACTTACAGAGACATAATCCTCCCCAGAGAAGTACAAGTATGTTGAGAGAGCGCATTAAAGTTAAACTCGATTATAGAGAGCAGCTCAGTATTTCTGATAAAATCATTAATCTAATTTTTGGCTATGTTTTTTTATTCTTTATCCACCATTACAACCACCCCGCATTGCTTTCAGGCTGGCCGTGCGGCTGGGAAGGCTGATTAAATTGCAAAGCTGACTTTTAGATGAAGGGATCCGTATCTAGCTACACTCATTATCAGCTCCAAGAAATTAAATCTACCATAAATGATTTACTCTAAAACAAATCAAATAGGCATTGGAAAGACAAAGGGCACAGTGACCACAATGATTACATCTTGGTGGAAGGAAACAGCGATGGAGAAAGAACCAGATAAAGTGCAGACCTGCCACAGGGTCTCCAGCTTTGTCTGCAACCGCTCGTAGCTTGGCGCAGTGAGTCTGTGCAGCCTTGTGTTTACCGTGATTGTGTTCCCCTCTGCACATTTACCTGTTCGTTATTCCTTCCAGGATGCAAATAAAACCAAAATAACAGCCAACCAACCAAAAAAGCCCCAAACAAATTAAAAAACCCCACCACAAAACCAAAACAAACCAGGGACTTCTCCTTGGCTCTGCCTCAAAGCCTGTGTGCATACGTAGGAATGTATCTATAGATATATGTTTATATCTATTTTTAGGTATGGTTACATGATGTATCTTGAAGATCAGCATCTCTAGCTTGATCACTGCACATCTGTGTTTCCTATCTATTCATATCTATGTAATTATATATCTATTATCTATCTAATCTATATATCTATATAATTATATATCTATTCGTGTCTATATAATTGTAGAGATTAATGGTGTTATTACACCAGACTGCTGCCCGTGACATGGGACACGGAGCAGCCTGCGGACATGCAAGGGAGCAAGCGGAGCCTGTTATTGTGCTGCCGTAACCAATTTGTTTGGTACATGAAATATTGAGAAACGAGCTGCTGAGCAGGGATGTACGTGAGCAGTACGAACATCGACCTGCCCGCTGGTGAGCCCACCGCCCTGCCCGTCCCATCCGCTCCTTGGCCAGCTGCCCGGAGCAGCTGGCACCCTTCTGCTTAAAATAACCATTGAAAATATTAAAAAAACCAAAAAAAAAGACCTAGAGCATCCCTAGGCTTGCTCAGTTGGATTCAGGGCTCTCACCAAGGCTTTTCTGGAATATTCCAAAGCCAGAAGTCAATGGAATTTTTCACTGCGGTGTTTCAGCTTTCCTGAGGGTAACAGCAGTGTGATGTAAGTTATGCTTTGGCTTCTGACTGTTAGACAGGACCATGAGATACACGCTGTGGTCAGGTACAACTGGTCTGGCAGAACCCCAGTGCCGCAGGATGCTCTGGTCCTCCCTCTGCCTTGTATTTTAGGATCCATCCATATGGCTGCGGAACTAGCGCTTCGTTTTGAGTCTCAAGTTTTAGTTATCCCTAATTCACACGTTTATAAAAAGTATATTATTTGTACTCTAAGCTAATTTTTTCAGTCGAAAGTGACGTTAGTGTGTAACTTCATCTTGTCTCGGTGCGCGTTGATGGGAAAGTTCAGCTGTGCTCTGGTTGATCTTAATTTTGAATTAACCCAAAGGAAAACTTCACGCAGAAAATGTCTGTGCTTTTTACAGGAGATAAACCATGAGACTTGTTCTGAAAACCTCCCGTATTCTTAGGTGTGTCCAGTCAGGTAAAGCCGGGCTGCCCCTGTACCCCTCAATGTGTTTCAGATCTGAAACAAAACCAGACGGATTAGCTGGATTTGCTAATCAAAAAATTCACGTGAATGCAATTTCAACTCACATACGCAACTTCTAACATGTGTCCAAATGGCCAAGGGGTTTTTTTGGTTGGTTGGTTTTTTTAACCTTCAGTTTTTGAGTGAGAAAACAGTACAAGAAGGTGTTTTCTGCTACAAGAGCTTCCAGCTCCGTATCTGGTTTAATTGTACTGGGGTCTGTGAAGTCTTTGCCAAAGTCTTTAAGGGCACCCTCAGTCCTCTCCTTGCATGGGGACTCCCAAAACAGCTGCTTTCCACTCCCGGCTTTGCTGCTCTTCCTTTTCATGTGCTTGATGAAGAGCTGCAGTTAGCATAGAGGAAAAGGGTAAAGGGTGTTCTTGTGTTACTTTTAAATATTGGACCTGAATTTTATTTTCATTTCACACTATATTTTTTACACACGTACAGTTAATAATTAACAGAAAAGTTAACTCCGCCACAACGACTTCTAATAATGATTTAGATCAAGAGAAACTAATTAAAAGCAAGGGTTCTAAAAATCGGTTTTCACCTATTTCTGAAAGTTTGTGAACGTGTTCTGGAGCCAGATTGGCAACCAAAACGACAGCGCAGGGGAATCTCAGGAGTGCTCTTGGGAGACTTTGAGCTCATGAACCTGACCGTAGAGAGCATTTAAACACCACACAGGGTCATTAACCGTGGGCTGCGGGGCCGGTTACCGTAATGTGCAGGTTTGGGGTTTTGCCTGTGATCCAGGCAGTCCCTGCTGTAAACCTGCTGGCCAGGACTCTCTGACCCTCTCAGGTCTGCAGATAGAATGCAGGAGTTAAGAGGTAATTATCTTCAGCATTTTCCTGAGCTCTCATCATGTTTCACATCACAAGTGCTTATTTTCTTTGGAAACTGGAGCAATGGTGTTTTGTTCCCCGCTGCCCGCTCCTTCCCCAGCTGTGTTCCATCCACAACGCGAATTTGGGCAAAACCAACCATTTTTCTTTAGCTAAAGTTGTACCTGAGGAGTGTGCACGGTTTGAGGTTCATGAAGCTTCGATGTGTGTGGGAAAGATCTCTGGACATGGTCAGATTTTTATACTGGTAACTGAAATATAAAATACAAAACATACCGCTCTTTTCTGAAACAAAAAGTGTTCCTTAATATGCAATTTATTTTTATTGTATACATATCTATGTAAAACTTGGTAGCTTTACATAAGCTTCTTCCGGCTGGTGTTAATTGAATTAGTTATGCTCATGGAATACTTAAAAGATTTGCCTGTGGGAATTTCTCTTCAGTTCTGAGTCAACAGTCGATTCACAGGATTTGGGTTTAGTTAGTGACTTCTTTATTAAACAAACAAGATTGCTGACTGGGAGATGTTTTCTCTGTAGGTATCAAGAGGAAGGGTGGGAAATGCCAAGGTGAGGAAACAGAGATGAACAGAGCTGGACTGAAGTTTGTGCATTGCAATAGGTGCACATGGGATTTTGGCAAACACGTCCTTTGGCAATGTTTGGTTCTAAATTGTTTTATCCCCTTTGGCTTCTCTCCTCCCAAACAGCCAAGTGATGGCAGATAAGAGTTTTCTCCTGTTCTCTTGGTTCTTTGACTCAGCTCAGCCACAGTTTGGTATTTGGTGCCATTACTTTCTCCCCAGTGAAGAAATACATTTTTTGGCTGCAGCCTCAGGATTTGTAACAAAGCAGAATATACGCAGAACGCAAGTTTTGAAGCTCTTCAGTATTTATTTTGCGAGGTTTGATTTGCTGCTGTGTCTCACCTCTCCGGTGGTTAGTTGCACGGTCAGTTTTTAGGTTTTGGTTTGCTGGAGAAAAGCCTTTAATGCCTAGAAACACATAAACTTCTGGACTTAGAAATGCCGGCTGAATCGTGAGCTGCACACGGATAACTCGGGTAGCGCTGGAAGCCAGGACCGAGCTCCGGGCGCATCAGTCGGGTCTCGCGTCTCTGAGTCTGTAGCTTTATCTCCTGTGACGTTTTAATCTCTTTTCTGCCCCTGGAGCGGGGACAGTGAGAGGGACACTGGGGCTGGAGCTGGCTTTGGGGACACCCCCCGGTCATCCATGGGGACACGACAACCGATGTGTCTTGTTGCTATTTCAAACAGCTCCTGCTCTCCCAAGCCGCCTCTCTGCTGTGGTCCTGCTGCAGCTTTCCACCTATTTTCGCTTCTAAAAGCAAGAGCCACTTCTGAGGCTGGTCCAGGAGGACGTGTCACCCCTCGATGGTTGCAGGGTGGCTCGTTCAGAGCTGCGCCAGCGTGAGGAGACACTGCTCGGTGCTTTAGGAGTCACAGTGCTGGGGTCACAGCTGCAAGACTTAAAACAGGTTTGGATCCCGAGCCTCTCGCTGCCCTGGCTCCTGCAACCTGCAATGGTTTCCCAGTAGGACGTTGCTGTCGTCCCGGGGCTGCAGGATCCCGTGTGTGCAGCCTCAGGGACGTGTCCCCTGACCTGGCCCTCCCCGGTCAAAGGGGACACTTCACCTTCTCCGTGTCCTCCTCAACACGATGTCCCTCTCATGTAACTGTGGAAATGGGGGTCTGCGGGAACGAGGTTGCAAAATAAAGCTGTGAAAATGACTGTTTGGTAAATAGAGTGTTCTAGGATTGCCAGCTGAGTTGTATTAATATAGGCATCTTTTGTACCTTTTTCAAAACCGGATAGGATTCAAGCAAATAACCAAAGTTTTTCTTCTATTTACAACACGCTGATTCAAAACAGGTCCGTGAAATCAATGTCTGGGTGCTGTTTGGGACGTGGCAGGCAAGGGAGGCTGCTGTTGGATTTTAGGGAAAGGGGCAGCGAGACATCCAGAAAGGAAAACAAGAGGTCTGTCATCTTGCAGAATTAATTTAGAGGATAACAGAATAACAGGAAAAAGGCTTGAAATGATTTTGATGCGTCTGTCTTGCTATCTTACCACGCTTGTTTCTTCTGCTGACTTGCTGAAGGTTGACAGGGAGCGAAGGAGAAGGTCCATCTCCTCCCCACCGAGGTCAGCGCTGGCTGGACCCGCACACGCGGGTTCCTCAGTGTCACAGCACAGTAAAACCAGCAAGATTTAGGCCTTGGTATGAAATAATGAGACTATTTTTAATTGTGGTTTCCATCTACTGGAAAACAAAATAGACCTGTGAATTTGGCTCACAAATTGGACAAGTTTGGAACATTTGTTCAAAGTTGATTTTTATAGCTTAGGAGAGGCATGATAGCAAAGCAATCTGTATGCATTTACATTTAAGTTCTATGAAAATGGTGAAAGCGGCAGCGTGTGCTTTCTTTACTAGAAATAGCATTATGTAGGTCAACTAGAATCTAGATCTGTTATCACAAGTGACATTGCCAAAGAAAAATCAACGGGAAATAAAAGAAGCTTTGAATAAGAACATTGTAAGTCCTGACTCTGTGTTTAATCCAGAAATGATTCTTTAGGCACCGTTTTCCTCACCTCCAGACTCTACCAAATAATGATGGTAAAAATACCAATTGTCATTCACCCGAAACAAATAGTTGTGTTAAAGTGGTATAAAATAGATAACGACTGTAATGCTGATAATTTATGAGAAATTCAGTGCGATTTTTTTCTATTATCTCTCATTTTGCCTGAGTGGTTGGGTTTGTCAGTCCTTTGAAAGCCTCTGGAAAAGGCTCTGTCTCTTCTGAGACCAATCAAGAAACTGGAGGTGTGATTGAGCTGGAAAAGGAGCCGGTACCTGCCCCTCTTCAATTGGGGGCCAGAGCTGATGAGGCACCATCCCAGGAGATGCTGAGAGGATGCAGGAGATTTGCAGGGTTCCACCTGGAGTAGGTGGAGCAGCGTTTGCCATGTAATATATGCTAATATCTGATAAAAATGAGTTATTTGAAGAAAAAGCAACTAAGAAAATGACTGAAACATTAGAGGAAGTGTCCAAAGTTCGTTCATCTTTCAGCAAATCGTGTTTTGACTCTAGTGAGTGCTTGCATGCTTTACTGTGCTCTGTCTTATTCCTGAGACGCTTCTAAGGTTCAGCTGGGCAGGGTGCTGGGCCAGCTTGTCTAGACTGGGCTTTTGCCAAGGAAGGTTGGACCAGGTGATCCTTGTGGTCCCTTCCAATCTGGGGTTCTATGATTTATGAAAAACTACTCTGTTGAGTCTTGTCTGTTGTACAGTGGGGTTTGGGGAGTTGCTCAGCTGGGGGTGCCTCAGGCCTCCCATAGATAGAGGGGAATCGCATGTCTCTAGAGTTAGGTTTCAGATTAAAATACCAAGAGTATTTGACACAAGAAGTTTTGACCTTACTGGGAAACAAACAGTTTTGTTGGTTCCCATTCCCCGCTATCACCAGGTCTTGGCTTCTTCAAAGACACAGGTGGAACCTCCTTGATATTTGTCATTTCAGACCATTTCTGAATGATTTTCTAGGGTTTTTTTCAGCGTGCCAGACACAAGTTGTAATCAGACACCGTTTCAAGCAGGCAGGCATTTGAATCTTTAATGAAGCAACAGGAATTTTATGTTTCTGTTGTGCATGATCCTATTGTTTTCCTTTGGGGGTCCTTTTGGGGAAATGACTACTGGGACAAGTACAATAGTCAGCATCCCTGGAGGTGTTTAAAAACCATGTAGATGAGGTTCTCAGGGACGTGGTTTAGCGCCAGAGCTGGATTATGGTTGGACTTGATGATCTTGAGGGTCTCTTCCAACCAGAATGATTCTATGGTTCTATGATGAGTTGTCAATATACAGCTTTTGCTTGCATTTGGATTTAACCACATTCGAAAGCTGATTGTCACCTCATGGTCCTTTCTCCTGAATGTTGTTTCTTTTGTTCAGGTTTGGAAAAAATAGTTCTTAGAGTAGACAAAAACTTCCACTGAATGCCGGTTTGTGTACTATGACCCGTCCTGCTTATCCTAAATGTAGATTTGTGTTAACCGTTGATGCATGATAGAGATGGTCCTATCTGGAGAGCTTTTAAACTCTCCTGCAAAGACTAGAACACTCCTTTGAAGGCTCCTAATTTTTAACTTCAGAAAGTTTTACTGTGTGTCATCATTATGCGGTGAGACCGAAGGGAGAGGTTTTAATGAGCACCAAGTTCCTGGGGAGCAGTGTAAACCTTTTATTTGTCTTTTGTGGGGCCTGCTAGTGCCGCTGTTGTAAAACTGAAGTTACTGCACCGCTGGCACATTTGCTGCCACTGGCCTCAGCCCTGGGTGGCGGGTGGTCCCCCAGGTGCTGGTGACTCATGAACCTGCTGGAAAACCCAACAAACTAACTTTTTAGGATCACTGGTAATTATAAAACTTATAATAAATGTCACAGCAGCCTAAATGTTTGCAGTATCCTACTTCAAATGTCCCCTCTTGAGTCTGAAGAGCCTTCGTTGTCTGAAGGATGCTCTCGGCATCGCTCCCTCGATGGGGAGCCAAGGACCTTCACCCGTGTGCAGATTGGTTTGGCTCCGCTGATCACATCTCTAAATACTTAATTGTGGAACAGATGTGCTGAGCAGAGCCAGATTACTGTAATCTCATAAATCTTCACAAAATTCTCTCCAAGTGAAGACAGTTTCTGTCAAGGCAGCTGAATAACTGTCTAAAAAAGCAGAATGAACCTGTGTGAAGGGATTGATCATGGCTTCAATTATAGAAGTTTTCTTCTCTTGCTCCCCACGTCTGACAGAATTATCCACAAGTTGTCTGAGATGAAGAAGGTCTCTTCTTCTTGAAAACTGAGCTTGGACCTGTACAATCAGCAAAACTATCCCAGGCTGAGACCTCACTGTGTTGATTTGGTCCCTTGGTGGCTCTTCTTGCCAGGACGCTGGTTTTGAGCACGAGTTTGAGGGCCCAGAAAGTTTAGAGTTGCAACAATTCAGCAATTTAGAAGAAGCTAATGAGGAGCATTGTTGATAAGCAGATACCTGCTGCAGTTCTCCCTGGGGAGCTCGTGTCTCTGCTCAGAGTCACCGTCCCTTGCAGGTGACACTGAGGGACAACCAACCCAGCCTTCCCTGCCCCACCGAGCACATTTTCAAACACATCCATAGCATAATCCTGTGATGTTCCTGTTCCTTTCTCCCTAAAGCTTTGGGGTTTTTTTCCATAGATTTAACTCTCTTGACTTCAGTGTTGTTCATCCTGCTTCACCACGGAAACGGGAGGTCCTTGGTGCATCTTGTGCCCAAGGTGGCTCTGCAGAGTGGGCACTGGCTGGATCAGTCATCCCTTTTAAGACAATAGGAGAAACTTGATGCAAAATCACGGGTATTCTGCTATTTCATTTGAAATTCTGCTTCTGCAAAATGAAGGAGGAAATAGAAAATACAGTGCAGCAAAGATTAAATCCTCCCGTGAAATAAACAGGTCTGAGTGGCCATCCACAGTAAAAATGAAGTTAACCCATCAAACCGTTCCAACAGCACTTGGCTGACTCCTGGGAGGCATTTTCAGCTGTTAGCAGGAGGGCTATAATTTCACTTGAGCTCACATTCCAGCTGGCAGGCAAAAATCCAAATACATCCACTACAACTTGGGAGTTATGGTCAGTGCCACTGACTCCTTTAACCTCTTCACCTTTGACGAACTCATGCTAAATTGGAAGTGATCGGACACAAATCATTCGGGCACCCAGCGAGCCTGGGGCCAGAGACCTGCAGGAGGTGACGCTTTGGTTTTTACCTGTTTAAATTAATTTATCTTTTTTTTTTTTAAGGAAGCTTTTACAGTGTTATCCAAGGAAATTATTTTTGCTGAATGTAAGAATGGGGAAAACATTGCGCAGAGGTGAATTTCGAAATGCTGACGGGAAGAAACTCCTGTCAGTGTTAATTGTCTTTCCTCCCTCACGTTTCCCCGTCGCCGCTGTGGCAGCAGAATGCAGGTGCTGATGTTCTGCAAGTGAAGCTCTGGCTTGTGTTGCTGCCTTTGCTTTAACCACAGCAGCTTACTGCAGTTGTTCCTCCTGAGTACTTATGGGGAGCACATCCCGTTGAGTTACAGCAAAGAGAACAAAGATTGACGGCAGGCTGGTTGAATGCAGCTCTTACCCACAATTTGCAGAGATTAGGGGTTGTTTTGTTGGACATCTATCGCTGGCAGCTTGGGGACTGCGTTCTGAAGTCATTTTGAATTGGCAAGTACCAGGTAGCTTTCTTTGATAGCTCTTTTACATGCAGGTACAGCCAAATGAAAATCAACCGCAATGGGGAACGGCTGTTTGTTGTTATTACCCGAGTTCTTTAGCGTTGCGTTCTGGGCATCGCTGCTCTCCAGCCAATGCGTGGCAGCGTTAGAGCAAAACCATGAGCAGAAGTTGGCAACCCCAGGGCTCCTTAAACCGAGAAGGTGATGGAGAAAACAGCGTTTTGCTGCAGTTTGCAGCAGTGCTTCATGGCATCTGCCTTCTGCCTCAGTACTAGGAGAATTCTCCATGCGTTGTTCTTATCAAAGGTACCTTTTGTTTGCAAAGGACTGGGAGTTGTTGGGAGGATGGGATGGAAGGCAGCCAATGCCCCAGCAGAAGCTAATGGGATATATCCTGTTTGAAGAAGCATCAGTTGTACATGTTATTGCCTGGCCAGCTTCAGAGCAAAGCTACAGCCACAAACAAGTCCCGTTTGGACCTTTTTTCACCTGAACATTGCTATCTGCTATCCCTCCTAATTCGTTTTGTAGTTTTGATATAAATTTCAAGGTGTTCTGAGTGTCTGATTGAAAAAAAAATAATGCATCAATCCGTTGTTTTAAAGCAGATATTGTATCATCTGCTTTTCAAATCTGATTATGTTAGCGAATATCAAGCCCACTGAGAAGGCAGAACTGATGAAGAAGAATTCTGGGTTGCATTTGCTCAGTGAAGCTGCAAACAACGCACCCTTCAAGAGCCACGACTGCTGTTTGCTGGGTACCCACAGCTCATCTGCACCAACAGGAGCCCTTTGTTCTTTTGTTCCCCTTCTGCATTTCTCCTGGTTCGGTTTTGTCCCTCTGCCTTTTCTTTTGGCTTGTGCCAACATATTCACCAAAATAGGTGGAGAATCTCTCGTAGACTCAACTGTGTGCTGTGGGTGATGCAGGTGTGGAGTTGTGGGGTTGGGATGTCGTCCCTTCCCCACCAGGTTCTGGCAGGATCTGACCTCCGCAGTCATCCTGTATATTTTATACACAGTCATAGTTCAACTATTGTTGAACAGCTTTAATTTTGTCTGCTCTTGAGGTGAAAACGCTGGGGAAATGTGAGTTTCTGGCACAGGAGAGAGTGCCCACAGGATCTCGGCATCTTCTTGGTCACCAAAGGGTTCAATGGGCTGCCCAGTGCTGTTTCACCTCTCCCCAGTAAATGCGTTATAGAAAATTATCTTTGACCCATGTTTATGTAGTGGGTATGGAAAAGAGATATTTTCCTTGAGTTTAAGTTTTATACTTGCTTTAGAGTATGTACCATGAGAGAGATATGATAGAAACCGCACTTATTTCTGCATCTTGTCATTAGACATTTAATATGCAAGCGCAGCTCTCTGCTCTGTTTTAGGTGTTAGTGATGTCTGCAGCTGTGGCAGGGGAAACACACAACAGTGAGCTCCATATTTTGGTAGGTAAAAAGTGTTTCCATTTCTCTTTCAACCATTGGTGAAATGCTATTGCTAAGATTAAGAAGACCATCTGATGAATATCCATGTGGTGTAACTCAGATAAGGCTGCAGCACGCTGTGCGTTTCTGTCCATAGGTTTGTGCGTGGAGTGGTTGCTCTGCAGCAGTGCGAACAGAAATGGGGAAAGGTGATGGAAGGTGTGCGGGTGTTCTGAACCATTTTGGCAATCTCAGCCTCTCCCGCGGGTGCCACAGCTGGCAGGACAGCGGCCGCAATGGCACGTGGCTGCACAGCTGCATGAACTTGGCTCTGGACTGGGATAGGATCAGGTTCCTACCCTAAAGCTACTTGGGTTTTGGACAAGAGATGCCGAAGCCATAAAACTGAAGTTCATGTGGCAACTGTGAACTGAAAGAAATAAGGAACAGGGCAAACAAAGATCTCTGATAGGTAAAATAGCATTTCCTTCCCTTCTCAATTAGAAACTATTAACTGATTTTTTAAAATTTTTAAGCTTCTATTTTTGAGTGGATGAATTGACTGCTTGATGCCCAATGTTTCCAGTGCTGGTCTCTCTGACTTGCACCGTTGTGGCGATCTTCTTGCTGCCGTTGCTGGGTTGATCTGCTGTCAGCTGCACGAGGTCTAATTGCAAGGTCTAAATCCACTCTGTTAGTGCAGTGGGTAGTTATAAATTCTAAATTGCACAGATGGGCATGAGAATTAAATGCATTGGCTTATTCTAGAGTACCTGGGAACAGATCAGCCCCAGCGCTTGGGTCCCCAGTGTTTTGAGGGAAGGAGAATGGGCTCCAGTCCCACAGCAGCATCTTGGCTGCCTGGCCATGGTGGGACGTCCTGATGATGGCCCTGGAGCACCAACATTTACAGCCCCTATGCATCTCAGCCCAGCTAGCATGAAAATGTATTCTAATTCTCCTGAAGGAGAAGAGCTGCCGCACGTCAGAGGTAGAGCGGGCTGTTAATAAAGATGACGGAAAAGGAAAACACAGCGGTACTCCAAAAACTGTCTTGTCGTGATCTCACAGAGGCCTTGATGAAGGTGTTTTATTGGCTCTCCCGCTCTATGTGAAGGTTTCCTGTGAAAGAGGGCTGGTTTTATTCAGAGAGAGCAACTCTATTACCGGGAAGTTATTACTGCGTATTCAAAATCATCATTTTTTTAAAGAGTGTGCAGAAGTCGTTGCGTCTTCTTCAGGAGAAATAAAACCACCCAACAACGAAACAGCGACTGTGCTGACTCGACGCGATGCTCGGGGAAGGACCCTGTCCCCAGTGCCACGTGGCAGAACAGCTTTTGATTCCCAAAGCCAGCAGCCCACCGAGGTCTTTCCATCACAGGTTCGGTGTCACTCACGGAGTGACTGAGTTGTCCCTTTCCTGGCACGGAACGCAGTGCTGTGGGGGTTTTAATTACATTGGTCTTTCATGGTTACATTCCCACGTCCAGCTCACCCTTCCTTTCAGTTTCCATTTATTCCTTTTAATTTATCTCAAGCCATTTGCCCTCCTTCCCAGTAAACAGGCAGAGGAGGAAAAAACCAAAACAAAACAGGTACGCAAAGAAGGAAAAATATGCTCAAACAATTTTGCTCCATAATTGAAAATATTTTCCTGCAACTCATCTTTTAATTCATCCCCCCCTCACTTTTGTGTTCACCTTTCAGTGCATTCTCTGGACAAAAGCATTGCCTCATGGTTTTAGCCTCATGTTATCCTGCTCTTTTATTCTAGGAGGTGTTTTTGAAGGGGAAGCAGGCTGGGGAGTGCTGGGTTGAGGATGCCGGTAATGGTGGGGAGGAATCCAGCAGCTCCTGATGAGGCAGCACGAGGGAAAAATGTGCAGCTGCTGGTGATCATTTTCCTGATAAAGATAATCCTGGTAAATAATATTCCTGGAGGACAAAGACCAAATTATCCCTTTAAACGACTTCCATTTGAAAAGGTTTCTGAGTAAAATTAATTTTTAAAAATCTTCTTTTTCATCGTGTGTTAAGTAAAAATGACGTTAGTGATTCGGAGGCAAGCTGGGATGGTTCATCACACTTCTCCTCCTTTCTGTATTATTTGTGGCCTATGGGATGGACGAGGCAATCGCAGCTGATGGGGAATGTCGAGCGGCGGGGCTGTGCTGTGAAATGTGATATAACCGGAGCTACGGGTGCGTTCTGCTTCTCCCGTTGTGTTCTTGTTGTACGCATGGAGAGGGACCGAAGGGAAGTGCCGTGAAAACCTGTTCACAACGTCTGGCACTGCATCCTCCCTTTCTCTTCAATGCTGGGCAGCCCTGCACGTGTGTCTCTCGTTGTTACCACAGGCACTTTCTTGAACTTATAATAGAGTCCAATTTTTATTTCCATCTGAATTTTTAATCAAAACCTTTGTGACGTTGATTTCCCTAAATTCAGTATTCTTTTCTGACGCTTTGCTAGACCCACACGCTCACGACTTTTTGTGCAACAATCACTTTATTGGTCCCCAAGACATGCATGTACAGATGGTTGATTTTGGATCCCCTTTAGGCTGCGGGGGGAGTTGCACATTGGTGCATTAGCACATCTTCCAGCAAAACCAGAGTCCTCCCACTCCTCTGCTTTTTGTGCTTCAATTATAAGACAAAACCAGGAGCCTCGTGCCATCTGAACCGTTTTATCTGGAGCAGAGTGTTAGTAGCTGAGATTTAGAGGTTTTTCTGGTTGAAATGCTGACACGCCGCAGCCATAGCGGTGCCAATAGCAATAGCGTTATAAATAGTGTATGAATATACACTTGTTTATCTGCTCCCAGTGCATTTCCCATTCCGGCAGTGTACATGGAAGAGGGCTTAAATAGCTTGTGTTTTGAATTCAAATACTAGAGTGAACCACGATATTTTTTTAATGAACTTGAATGAAATTATTGAGGACATCTGATAAGTGAGGTGTGACGAAGCGTTAAGACACGTTTTCCTCGGTGGATATTAAGAAATAAGAGATTGAGTGCTGCAACATTACATCCCTTTTCTGCTGCTCCGTTTTACTGATTTCAGAGGAGTCGTTTGAACCGTTGTGTCAAGAATTCCATGTATTTATTTAAAAAGAAGTAAACACTTGCAGCCCGTTCCCGCTGCAGGGTGGATGGGACCCGTGTTTTACTGGACGTTATCTCCCTGATGATGGAGCAGAACGGGACATAAACCAGTGCAGAGGATTAAACCTCTCGTGTCCTTTCCCTGGTCTGACACGACACTACATCAAATCCATGAGAGTGTCTTATACTTTACAGTGTGATGGGGAGATAAGGACGTGCGGGTTCAGAAATGGGATTCTGAACGTTACTTTTTCTTCTTCAGTTTCCAGCAGCATCTGTGTGGTTTCTTAGGAACAAAAGCATATCGTAAAAATCTTTCATTATGTGCCCCCAGCTCATAGGAGTTGTCTTAAAAGAACGCCCTTCTACTTATTTAAAAACCTGTGGGAACGTTCATTACAGTTGAAATGCAGAAAGAAAAGTACTTTTTCTACAGCATCCTCTGCTACACAGGCTCAGCGCCTTGAAACACGGATTGTATCAGTGTTCTCTAAATTCGGTCAGAGGAGAAGAAAATCTTTGAAACCTGCATTTGCTGGATAAAGCAAACAGTCCATCATGTTTCTAAACTACTGAATGACGTTAGAATAATGACGATAGAATGAAACAGCCTTTTTCTAAGAGTCCTTGGGGAGGGAAAGGTTGGAACGTCAATGATCTTGAGAGATCATATGGCGCTTTGTAAAAATGGCATGTTTGGGAATTATCCCCCTTTTCCAGAGATGAGGACGTGACATGGACAAACAACAGTGTCCTAGCAAATGGATAAATAACCAGCTAAAAACTGGAATACCTTTTTTTTGTTGTTCTTGTAGAAAGCGAGTATAGAATTTCTAATAAAGGAGCTCGCAATTCTATATTACTGTTTGGATATCTGAAAGACAAAGGTGTCCAGTGACAGTGACCTTACCCTAATAAAAGGGACATGCGCATCAACCAGAGCTAGTAAGGATCTACCAAAAAAAAGTATTCTGAAGGAACTACTCCAGATTTGCTTCTAAGATCGCTGCAGAGATGAGACCCGTGGTGCGGAGTTTGTGCCCATCTCACCTCTCGCAAGATATAAAATAAGGGTTTTCTCCCATACAGTGAGGGCTGTGTTATTCTCTGGGAGTTTCAGGGTGTTGAATGCGGTGACACGGTGCTGTTGTTGGCACTGGGCAGCCCCAGTGCCACCAGAGCCCAGCACATTGCCCACACCAGTGTCCCCAGAGACACTGGGACCCGCTGGCACAGACCCGAGTGGCTTGGTCCAGGTGACAGCAGCTTGCGGCTCCATTTGAGGTGGTGGGAAATTACCATACAAATGATATTTCGCTGACAACAAAGGCAGACAAACAGCTCTGCGGTCAATACTTTTTCAAGGGTTTCAATAAGTGCCTGGATTTCAGTGGGGCCGGTTGCTGATGGCAGGGTTTGTCTCGTGTTGTCAGTTGTTTCTGTGCCCTGAGGACTCTCCAGGTGAGAGAAACCAACAGCTTGGTGCTTATTTTTGCATTTTCTGTGTTTCCAAAGAGGGGGAATTTGAGGCCCTTTCATCCCATCGCCACCCATGAGAGCGGAGCTCCCGCCCTGCTCCCCGGGCTTGATGAGAAATGGATCTATTTTTATAGATCCTCACTTGACACTTGCAAGCTCCATCTTGCCTTCAGTTCTCTTTCCTCCTTAGCCTTGTCTCTCCAGGTTTGATTTTACATCCCATCTCCACACGATAATCACCTGGCCTCTAAGTCCCCAGTTTTCAAGTAGCAGCTTCTTCATTAATATTTGAAGCGTATGATTTTTGCTGGTTATCAGCAATATCCTGGGAGACAGCAAGCAAGACTGTGTAGGAGGGTGTTTTTAAAGCTTATCTTTAAAACCATGGTGTTTTGTGATTTAAAAATTAAATATGGATTAACAAATGGAGAACTGACACTGTCTGGGGAATCAAGGTTGGATGGAGAGGGAAAAAGAGCATGACTCAACAAATTGCTTTATCACAATAAACTAAAGTTATTGGTGCAGATTTGCAGCTTGAGTAAAGTGGAACTGTTCAAAATATTTGACAGATATTGCCTAAATAACTATGCAGTCAACTTAATTATAATCATTTATTTCCCCAAAACAGGTTTGTAGAACAAATAAAACCCAGCAGATCCAGCCAGACTTGCTGAAATTATGCATATATTCTTCTTTTATCCTGTTTTTGTATAGAGAGTGTTGCCTTGTTCTGGGAAAGGTATACAGAAGTTATTCTTGACTTTTAAAGGAGCTACTTTTCCAGGAAGCTCTTCCTCTGGATGCTGATCCTGGCCCAAAGCAGCTTCCAACGAGGGGCAGAAAGAGCAGAATTAAGACTTGGACTATTCCTAATCCTTTCCCTTAGTGACAGGCAGCAAAGCTGCTTCAAGGACGGTGCCTTGCAGCCCTGATCGCTGCTGTGCTACCCACGCCAAAACCTGATGCTTCTGTACAAATACATTTAAACCCTGTCAACGGTGACTGTTGCTCAGAGACATGCAAAATAAGAGTGTTTGGCACGATCGGATGCCTGTGCCTGCAGTGGATGGGCTGGGACGGACTGAGGAGCTGCTGGTGCACACAACGTGTCCTTGCTGGGCTCAGGGAACCTAAATCAGCTTCCTCTGGACGTTTTTAAAAGAAACAGAAAATAAATGGGAACGGAAGACAGTGGAGTGCTGATGGATGAGCAGTTGAGTGAGTTCCCAGCCCTGAGCCCATTCAGCCCATGGTATCGCTAATAACTGCAGGTGCTAGTGCCTTACTTTAACATTTTATCCAAGAAACGGATAAAATCATCTGTAAAGCAATCTGACGTAATTTATTCAGCAGTGACCTAAGCTAGCACCTGTTATCTTGAGTTTATCCCTTTGGATAGGCCCAGGCTGACCAGAGCTCAGCTCTGGGGCTGCAAAACCGACAGCAGCACGCCAGCCTAGCTGGGCTGGGCTCTGCAAGGCTGGACACAGCGGTTTTCTGGATGGCAGCCAGATCCTGGCTGCTCCTTAAATCACAGAGTCACAGGCTGGTTGGTGTTGCAGGGACCTCTGGAGATCATCCAGTCCAACCCATGCTCACGCAGGGTCACCGAGCAGATCACACAGGATCCCAGGGGGTTTGAATGTCTCAGAGAAGGAGACTCCACACCTGCCCTGGGCAGCCTGGGCCAGGCTCTGGCACCTCCCAGCAAACAAGGTTCTGCTCATGTTCACATGGAGCCTCCTGTGTTTCAGTCTGTGCCCGTTGCCCCTCACCCTGGCGTTGGGCACCACTGAACAGAGTCTGCTCCATCCCACCCCGAGATATTGATCATTGATCACATCCCTCTCAGCTTCTCTTCTCCAGCTCGACAGCCCCAGCTCTCTCAGTGTCTCCTCATCACAAAGATGCTCCAGACCCCTCAGCATCTTTGTGTCCCTCCCTGGACTCCCCCCAGTAATTCCTTGTCCTTCTTAAACTGGGGAGCCCAGAACCAGACACGAGCTGTGCAGCCACATCATTCCAAGAGTGGGGATGATGAGGAGCTGCCTTACTGCTGAAATAAAAGCCATTTATCCGAGTCTATACAGAGTTATAGGTTCCTGCATGAGTGGCGGGGAGATTGGATATGGTTAGCAAATGGCTATAATGGCTTACCTTGGTTTTGATGTACAAAGTTTGAAAAATATCTGTAAATGTTATAACGCAGAGATATGAGCCGTGAAATGAACTGATGTGTGTGTCAGCTTCGAGAAATAGAATTTTAAATAGAGAATTCAGGGCTCTCTATTCAAATAGATTTGATAGTAAAGCGGCTTTTCTGCAGTGTTAGTGCGAGCTTTAAGTGAGTAGGTAGGCATGAAATGCCGGAGAGAAATTTAATCAAATTGGTGAGCTGTCGCTTCAGTCATTGTTTTGGAATCAATCTAATCAAGTTCTTCCAATATGCCAAAATATTGGGAAGAATGATTAATTTAAAACCTTTGAAACTGAGAGGAATATTTGAAATCAATTTTCAGCGTTAATTCTTTCTACACACGTGGCAGAAGTTTATGCCAAATCGAGATAACTTTGGTCATCTTGCCAGTCACAAAATGAATTAAAAATAAAGTGCATGTTTTCTGTGAAGTAAAAGTTAACATCTGTTTTTGTAGAAGTTACATTGATTTCACTGATATTCAACTTATTTACTGCTCAGAACATCATTTAAATTCCTTCGTAGAAGTAGCAGGCCTAACAATTTCAAGAGAAAATCCATTGCCCCTTATCTCTCCTTGCAGATTGAAAGTGTTGAAGCTTTTGCTGGTCCCAGCTCAGCCTCCAGCTGAAGAGCCGGCGCGGAGCAACCGAGCGGGGCCATTTTTGCACGGGAGAATTCGGTGGGGTGGTCACATCCCGAAGCACCGGGGTTTATAATGCAAGCAAAAATTCCTCTTGATACTAATTAGTTACACATGTACGTTTTCAGCTATCAAGTTGAGCTTTTTATCTCTTAAATTCCCATGAGATGTAATAAATGACAGTTGAAATAATGGGCTGTGCAGCAGTGTAGCTGTAGGTGCATGTCATTGAGGTGTAGGTGGAAGAGTGTGAAATTTGATCTGCAAATAATATAAGAAAATTTAATTAAATTTAGGCTAATATGATGAGTGCCCCAACAGTAAGGGAAAGGGGCATATTCAGCATATTAATTTTTTCTTATCCTTTTTTGTGTGTGTGTCTCTCTGGTCTTCTGAATTCCAGATTTGCTGGTGGTTCCTTATGATACGAAGTTCTCACAAAATCTCTAGGGATTAAACTCTTTTGTGGCATAGAGGTTGTTTAAATATATATTTGCATATTGATTTGAGGGTGTGACCTCATTTCTTACTACCTTAAGTACCAAAGATCAGAAGATAAAGGCATTTTAACACTCCAAAGTCCTTACTGTAAAGTGAATTCCTTGGTGTTCATTCTTTCTTGGGAAGCACGGTGAGGTGGAGCCAGCACGGGATGCACAGATCAGTGAATCGGGACGGCGGGAAACGCATCTCAGACAAACTTGACATTCAATCCTTCTCCTGCTCGCACACTGAAAAAATATCCGTTGGGTCTGTAGGTTTGTGTCAGTGCCAAGTTCTTAATGGGAATGACCCTAAGTCACTGCTCCTGCTCCCCTTCTGTAGGATATTCACTATATTCACTAAGTGTTATGGGCTCTGTAGGACGAGGAGTGCATCCTGACAAGCTCTTGGTGGTGGATATTCTCCCCTAGGAATACAATTCAGGAAAATACAAGGTTTTTTCCATTGCTTGCTGCTGGTGCTTAAGAAATATCCTCTGGAAATTGTTACCCCCAAACCCTGAAAACTTTGGCTTATGCGTTTGCTGCTGGGTTTACGTACATTTGTACTTGGTGTCACGTTTTAGAGCTGGCAGGTGTGGAGCTGTGAGCACGTGCCCTGTGAAGCCCCCTCTGCCCTTGTCCCCAGCGACCCTCTCGGCCGGTCCCTGAGCATCTCTCAGGGTCCCTCCACCGCAGCCTGAAACGTTTTGATCTGTGCGTTTGATTCCCTTAAGTTCCAACGCTTGGGTTTGGGCTTTTTATCGTATGCAGCAAAAGGCAAAACAAAAGCCTATTTATCCTTTGTTCTTCCCTCTGTGAAGGGAAAGGGATGGGTTCTTAAAAACTGGCCTGCTAAAGATACTAGCTCTGTAACTCCATTTGTTGAAAGGAAAATGAAGACTTCAAAGATCCATAGTGTTTTTTTGGAAACTTCATAGGGCAGTATGGGCCTTACTGAAGGAATGATTTCCGCAGCAATCCCTTTTCTTTCAGTTAAACACATTAGGTAGTCCAAATATTGACAAATATTTTATACACCTCTTGGATTCAGCATCAAATTAAGAGAATCACGTTGTTTCTAATGGGCTGTTCATTGAAAAGCCGCTTCAGGAGTTTTGTCCTGAAATAATTCAGGGGTAATCCTCTTCTGAGGTTCTCTCTCATTGGAGTCCCCAGAGCCCCCGGGTAAATTGTGCTCGGTAGCTGTGATATAACAGCGGTTGTTTTACAAGAGATAAGTCAAGGATGAAACCTGGACGGCCTTCCAGGAGCTCGCTCCCAACTTCTGTGCCTTTTACAACGTTTTGTTGCAGAACTCCATTAAATTGAACTGATTACCCACAGGCAGTGGATGGGGGGGTGGTTTTTGCAATGCTGCAATAGTGGTTTTATTGAACTATATTGCATTTTTAGTACTCATCTGAGAGAGGGTTATTAAAGCACAGTCTTGTACATTAAGAACATTACTCCAATGTGAAGGAGATGAGGTTATGAGAAAGACAAGAGAAGGCCAAGGAGTTTAAAGAGTTTAGTTTCTATTTTTCCGTGTCCCCCGTCCAATTGTTGGGAACACAAACCATTTCAATAATTCTCAGCTTTGCTGAATTTACGGGTTTCGGGTCCCAAAAGGCAGCGGTCAGCATGCAGTCGGGACCTTGCACGTACATGTTTTCAGAGAAAATAAACCGCAGCAAGACTGAGGGCTAATCGGAAATCCAGGAGGACCTAACAGCACAAGGGTCTTCTGGTATCTCGGTCGTTCCAGCTGTCGTCTGCCAATCTGATCTAGAGACAGTTTGCAATGGAGGCTCTGCAGAGCGCTGCGCCGATAGCAAATGTGTGTGAATCAGATCTTTATTTGGCTTTACTCACCATTTCATGCTATGAAATATGGACATACATAACTCCAGTTTGCTAATGACACTCACTGAAGTTTTCTCTCTGTAAAATTAGAGCGTGTATAGTTTGCTTCTGTTATAAACTCAATACGAAAGGGACCAGCGGCTCTGCAGAGCTGAGGCTTAATGTCATGTGAGGAGCATCACTTAGAGCTTCAGTTAAACCTGGGAAGCAGAACAGCGTGTGCTAATTAGAAGGCAGTTCCCCAGGAGAGGGCTGGGGACGGTTGCTGAAGTGCATGGAGATCTTCACATGCCCGAAGTTTGCAGGAGAAATCAGAGATCTCTTTGCTTTCCTTGGGATGAGACGCGAGGAATCGGAGCTGAAACAAAATGGTAGGGAAGCCGCTGTCTTTTCCTCCAACCCTCCACATCCCCCATCCCTATGTCCTGTCTTCTTGTGTTTTCCTACCAAAACATCGGTTGATCTTTCTAACTAAGATAAGCGAAGGGCAAATCCTGTTTGATTTGGGGCGTTCACCTTAGTTCTGTGCTCTGGCCCCACATCTCATTTTGTGCCCTCACTAACTCAAAGCCCAGGAGCTCCTATTTTCACATGCCTTATCTATTCTTGAGCCTTTGCAAGCCCAACTGTGGCTGCAGGAGAAAACAACTCATGTAAATGCTGGTCTGGTCTTGGGCGGAAAAATTAGAAAACAGGTTTCCTTCCAAAAGTATTCTTCAAAGATTTCTAATCCTCTCCCTCCCTTCTCCCCGAGATTTGTCACCGTGTCATTGCCGTTCTCCAGATTTCTCATTCTTTGAAGAACTGACAAGTCTTTACTTGCCCTAGCGGATAAATAACAACCAAGAAAATACCATTAACTGAGAGAAGGCTAAAATGCTATGTTACCTCTCCAAGAAAAAATGAACTAGGAACATGGGAACACTCCAAATTGTAGTTAGAAAAGCTTCATCATTAGAGATCATTTTGTGCTTGCAATTTATAACGATTCACTATCCAGAGGTGGCATCATTATTACTAAGGGGGAAATATCCCTGCAAGAACAGTGCGGCACTAAGCAGTCTCCTAAATTACAGTGTGGAGCTCCAAGAGGCAGTTCAGACAAATAAAACCGTGTCACGGAGCGCAGGATTCTTTAGTCTGTGGGCAGGTTGCAGGAAATTGCTTTTTGCACGGGAGCCAAGGCAGGCTGGGCAGGTATTGTGCGGGAGCGCTCTTGCAGGCAGGCGTTTGGGAAGCAAATAAAGAGCAGGGGGCGAGCCCGGCTGCCCAGTGCCCACCTGGCTGGGGCTGGGAGGGGACCCGGCCAGCTGGAGATGTCCCATGGTTTCCATCACCTCGATGGCTCAGAGCTGGAAGAGCTCAGACTGGGTTGGATGGATCTTAATCACAGCACTGATTTGCAGGAAAACAGGGAATGTTTTAGCGGTCTTTCTTGATTTCCTGGAGTCCAATCTCCCCTCAAATCCATCACTTCTCGTTTCCAGGAGGTGGCCGTGCTGGGCGACCCACTGGTGGGTTCTGGCATCACGTACCGCTGGTGATGCTCAGGAAGGCCTTTGCAGCACCAGGGTGCTCTGTGGGGCCAGGGGCTGTTGTTGGGCTTCTGTCCATTTGCTTCGCCCACAAATTTCAATTTAGTACTCAACTCGCCAGGTCAGGGGGTGCATGAACCCAGCCGCAAGACTGAGATACTTCGCTGGTGGTTTGTGGTGAGCAGGTTCTGATTTGTACCATGGCTCGGCTGCATGTTGTGCTTTCAAACAAGGTATTTTGGGCACTTTGTTTCTGTCTCTACCCGCAGCCAGAGATTTTACCGCCTACAGTTGTTCCTGAAGAAACGGTGGTTTATGAAGTGTTCTGACACTGTTTCTGAGAACTTTGCCTTTGCTATTTTTGTGCACAATGCAGCAGAGCTGATCTTGGGCTGGCTCAATCAGCCTCTTAAGAGACAGAAGGAGGATGGCATTATTTTTGGACTTGCACCATATGAGATCATACAGAGCGTTTTGCAGCCCTGTGGTTGTTCATCTCGCAGATGCGCCGGGGAAGTCCATACAGACTGTTCATTTCCACTTAATGTCTGACTTTGGAGTATCTCTTTTCTACTTGATAGTGGGCACATCTGGTTAGAAACAGGCATATGGCAAAATTCAAAACATCAATAATTGTCATTATTTAGCTGAGAATCTGCTTGTCCAGCTTCAGAGCAGCGGTTCCCAGCTTGAAGAAGCTTCCCAAGCTGGTCTTGGCCCGGCCGGTCCTTCAAACAAAACTAGCACCAAGTTGTAACAACAAAAGTGTTTTAAACATTAGAAGCAGATCTGGAACTTCTATTTTAGACTCCAGAGAGAGTCTTAATTTTTTCTATATTGCTGGTGTTTAACTACCACAATGAAGGGCAGGTTTGGAGGTGATAAAATACGCCAGGAATGTCATTAAATATGCAGCAAAGCTGTGACACGACTGAATTAAGCATTAATGAACATACTAGAAATATTAGTCTTCTCTATCAGTTTAAGGTCATCTGTTCATTGGTTATGATGAGATCTAAAGTGAAAAAATGAGATACTAAACAAGAATAGAAAGTTCCCGAGTAAAAGCTGTTGTGTATCCACAAGGATGCTTTCCCTTGGATGAACTCGCAGTTTCACGTTTTAATGTGATTTTATTATTGGTGCACATTTTACTTTTACAATTGACTTAGGATACTACGGAGACATAGTTTACATTCCAGCCCTTCTGCACACCAGTGCAGCTGTAAACTGATTTTACTGGCACATGCAAGAACTTCATAACTCGTGGTAAGTAGGATATTAACTAGAGTGAAGGAACAAAACTCTGACCTAGAACTTTAATTTTGGACATAAGGACCCAACTGTCATTTCTGGATCTCTCTCTGAGTCAGGTTGTTTTACTTGGAGTTCTTTTTTCTGGAGGATTCTGCATATCCGTGCTAATTTAGCGCCCTTTTTTCTTTAGATGTGATAACTCTGTGCTCTGGAATTTTCCCTTTCCTGGGCCCGTGTTTGTTCTGGGTGGAGCTGTGCCCACCGCAGCCCAGCAAATGCAGGCGCAATGAAGTCCAAAACGGTTTTTCTCTGCAAATGCCTGAGTCCATTTCAGTTTTAGGGTCAGAATAAATTCATTTCTTTCCAATTCTGACTGGACAGAATGGCAGAAACTTTTCTAGCAATGAACCAATTTCCACAATTCGGAGTCGCTGTGTTTGACACCTGCCTGGGAATTTTCCTTCACTAGATTAACTTGCTGCAAAACCTTATTATTCTTTGCATGAGGCTGATGAAAAGTCCTGTAGAAGTGGACATTGGGGGGTTGGTTCTGGTTTTTATTGAAAACAATAGATGTGCATTCCTGTTAAAGGTGTCCCTGCTGCCCCAGTCACCTATTGACTTCCTAGTGATGGTTCTTTGAAGGTTTTGTGGCTTTTGTGTCAGTTGTTTGAATAATAACTCTCTTCTACCAGTGAGGACTTTGATGATGAGCGAGCTGAAATAATCTTCATCATCCCAGTTCCTTCAGGACGCAATTCTGCTTTACCAGGGAAATATCCTCAATTGTGGTATCAGAGTTTTGACGCGGGGAGGATGGTGGCTTCGTTAAACACAGTCCTCATTGTTGCTGCAACTGGTTTCTATTTCTTTGACAGAATATATGAGCCTTAGAAGCGAAATTTATTGCAGCTAATAAATGGAATATGCAGGATATATAAGTATATGCCAAAACCCAGCTGTGATATATAAAATGTACAACGATATGCAAAAAATACCGCACGCCTTTGATGTTTATTTTGTTTCTTGCCCAGTTAATTCCTCTCCTTGGGCCACCCCAAGCTGATGTCAAACCCTTGGGTTTGTTTGCCCTGGTGCGATGTGGGGTTCATTCTGCAGAGGCTTTGCCGAGTGTCCCCTGTCCCGGCAGGGACACGGTGGGGCCGCAGCGGCTCCTGGCGGGTTTTTCCAGGGGTCATATGAACCCCTCAGTGCTTGAGTTGGTATTTTGGGGTATTTTATTAAAAATGTAGGCATCACCTGTACTGACCGTGACCTTTTCTGTGCCGGGACATAGAGAAGAGGTTGGAGCGGCAGAGAATCCCCACGCCGAGCAAGGGAGGTCGCGGTAGCTCCAGGCTCAGCTTTTCTTCAGCACAAACCAGAACAAATGTCAGACCCTGTAATTACCCTGAAAGGTGCCCTGTGAGTGTGATAAACCCACGGGGAGGGGGCGAAAGGTCCCGCAAAGCGCTCAGCTGCTTTCAGCCGGCCCGTTGCTTTCCGTGTTGTTCCCGTAATTGTAATAAACATCCAGGAGGCAGCTTTCGGCGGCTGCTGATTTTAAAGTAATGTATTAATCAAATTAATTGAGAGTTCCTTTTAATACTTGGCAACAGCAAACAGAACTTTCTGAAGCAATGTTTTTAGTATTGCTAAAAGCTATTTCCCAAAAAAAAAAAAAGAGTATCTCTGTAGATAAATCATCTGAAAGAGTGTTAAATTGTCTCTTTTGCTACCTGATAATCCAATTAAGTGATGATAAGAAAAATAGCTCTTGGACAATTTCAGGGAAGCAGAATAATGTACTTAGTGTTGTACCAGAATCAAAATACCACATAATCACGGGTATCCATGGATACCGAAGCAACACTTTGATTACCAGGTACATCCATTACCCTTAAATACCAGAGTTAGGTGTTTGATACCCCGAATAATTTAATGCATGACTGCTTGAACTTGCACAGAGGGTTCTCCGGAGGTTTTGGTTTCCGAGGCGCTCAGGGTCTGTCTGCAGCCGAAGGGTGGGCGGATGGAGGGGATTTCAGACTCTCTGTCTTCTATGAAGTTCCCGTGTGCTTTGCAACCGCTGCCCCAACAGCCCCATCCACCCAACGTCCTCGAGCTGGCGGGGAATGAAGCATTAGGTGATGTGGTCAATCTCTGACCCACATCTATGACATATAAGTGGGATTCCTGTGAAAAAAAAAAAGTCATACGATATTTTTTGTACAGTGCTTATGCTGTTGGGACTTGGTCCCCAGAGGACGGATGGGGTTGATGTCTCCCTGCAGCACCAAACCTCTTGTCCCTGCAAGATGAGCATCTCGGTTATTCCACGGCACAGGATCCATCAGGAGGTTGAAGCCACGATTTCTCCATCGGGGTTGTGACTTCTCCGTGTGTTTGGCAGAGCAGGAATGGGATCCCCAGAGAAAAACCTCCTCTGCAGCCCAGGGCAGGACACGGGGGGTCTGAGCAGGGTCCCTGGCACTGTCCTGCCCGTGGGGTGAAAGGAGCCAGTCCCCTTTCTAGAGTCGATAGCGAGATAATAAAATGCAAAAGCAAAGAAGTAAAATAGGCATTGAAAAAGCACTTTGAGCCTTGGCAGCAGGATTTGTTGCTTTTTTTTTATACTCACAAAATGCCTTTTATATTGTCGGAGTTCAAAACCTGCTGCTTTGAATGTCTCTAGAAAAGTTTTCATAGCAAAATGGTTTTTTTGATGATACTCGTGAAGCAGAATCTGTTGGAAAAGGGAAAAAGGAGCAAGGCGACATCCCGAGCAGGAGGGGAAGAATGGGTTTGGTCCCTTGTTCCTGGCAGTAACTGGACAAACTGAACCCAAACCTCACGTTTTGGGTGATGGTTTGAATCACTGCGTGGGAGGGAGGAACCAGAGTCTCCTTTATAGCTCCTCATTTGTTTCCTCCTTTGGGTTCACATTACCTGGAGATTGTCATTTTAGGTAAAATTAATTTGTATGACTTTTTATTTTAACGAGAAAAACTGAAGGTTTAGCAATTAAAAAAAAGAAAAAGAAAGAGTTTGATCTATTCAGTTTGGCAGCTAAACCAAAAAATCAGGCACTTGTACATCCTTAATTACCAGCATCCTGAGCAATAACTTCAGATGAATTTCCCTTGTCTCCAGCATCACTCAATTAAAAGTTCTCCAGAAGGAGGTGAGAAAGTAGGAGCTATTATAAGGAACAAAGTGAAACTTAGGAAGGTTCTCTTTGTGCAAGGAATAACTAGAAATGGCATTTCTTGAGACAGAAACTGCCACAAGGAGTCTGGTCAGTGTCTTAACAAATTCAGGGGGGTCTTCTACTGGAAATAAAATTGTGGTGAGAAACTATTTCTCCCCAGGAGGGGAGAAAGGACCCAACTTCACTTGGCAATTTGTCTGCCAAAAAAACCCTCTGTTGGTGCTGTAGATTTGGGTTGAAATGTGAGCGTTTCGGTGTTTGCTCAGAGCGCTGCTCGTATTGTCACGCGGGACCAATCCCAAACAACCGGGTCCCTTTGCCAAAGCGGCACCAACCACTGGGAGAACGAGAAGCTGCAAAACCAACTGATTTTCAAGTTATTGTTTGAGGAAATGGTTTGCCGTGTTGTCTTGTCCTTGTCCACGGCTTTCTCGTTGGACAAAGGCGCACCTGGAAGGGCTGAGCCTACCAAGGCTGCTCCTGGTGCTCCCGCCCTGGATTTGCTGTTATCACAAAACAGTTTGCTGGCAGCAGGAGGCATGGAGAAGGTGCCAATGTTAAACCCTTGTACATAGCTCGGGAGAGGAAGGATGTTGGTACAGACCTGACTGCCTCGTCGTTGTTGTGACCACCTCTCAATACTGATTCCTGTGAATTTCTGAAATGTGAAACCTTTATAGCATTGCTAGAAGGATGTTTGTTATATATTACAGCTCTCATCTCTTTTATGCGTCTCCAGCATCCATTCTCTTCACAACAGTCTTTGCGTTTGCTTGCTGTTACGTGCTCTCTCGTCCCAGCAGACAGAAAGAACCGTGGCAAACAGGGGGAACTGTGTCTCCAGCTGGTTTGACCCGTGGTACCACCACTGGGACCGGTCCGGGCAGCCTGCAGACTGGGGCTGTGCGGGGCTCTCTGTCCCCGTCTCGGCGTTCGGCTCCCGGACTCCGAGCTGCAACAGCGCTTTGTGCCATTTAGAGCATTTGTGGCTTCTCCAGTCCATCAAGGGTAATATATTACTGCAGAAATCCTGTGACAAAACCCTTAATTTGCAACTTTCACAGTTTTACCGCTTAATTCCCTCGGAGGTTTTTACCTTGGGAGTAGTGTGAATTAGCTTGACAGCTTAAATAACTGTGCCCGTGTCTCCTGTTGTAAGAAGAATGCGAGATGAGAATATGAAAGTTAAACTTATTCTGTACGTGCCATTTGGACAACGCACACCCAATTCCTTGGGCATCTATTACTGCTGAGGAATGAAAAATGATGTGGGCTTTTCCATGGAGACCGGAGCACTTTGGTTTGAGCTCCTACACTCGGATGTGCAGAGGAGCTGATGTGGCTGCGGTCAGGGCTGGGATGGATCACACTGAGCTCGTGCTCGGTGTCAAATGCTGCCCCGTGTGGACTTGAGCAAAACAAAGCAAATCAGAAAATAATACACATTGACCCATTTTGGTGACTGGGAGCACATATTAGTCAATTTGTAACAGTGTCACTTTCCTGGAAGCGACACTAGTGGTTTAAAATCAGAATATCCATCAATGTGTCTGAATTGTATTATCCGGGTCTTGCTGCTCTTGCATCTCACTTCTCTGCCTCTTTCCTTTGCCCTTGATGTGCCTCGTGTGGCTCAGGCCGCTCCTGTTCCCAGTGTTGCTTCTGAGAGCGCCTTCTCATGCCGCTTATCTATTGAAATATTGTAGCTACCATACCATGAATGAAATAATTTGGGTTTAATCATTGGTATTGGGCACTTATCCCTAATTCCTGCTTACCGTTCAGCTATAACTCCTCTGTGCCAGCTGTGGCACGAGGGTTAACAGAGCACGAGCTGTCCCGGCTGTGCCAGCAGCTCCGGGGCTGAACACGCAGCGTCCGACCCTGCGCTGTTACCATTACTGGTGTGTTATTAAAAGAAAAGCAACTCTGGTACTTCCCGCAGCAGCGGACACCAGAGAAACCAGGAGCTGACCTCCCGAAGGGAGCAGAAAGCCCCAGATCGCAAAAATGACCTGAAATCTGCCCTCCCAAATTCCAAACCGTTTCCTTTCTCCACCGCCCCAAGTCCTCTTTTTATTCTTAAAATAAAACCCCATGGAAATTACATACTTTGAAGCTGTACATGGCATTAGAGGCTTTTTTCCCGGCTATTGAGAGCCTGGCCGCAGCTGTCGCTCTGCCCAGAGCTGCTCCGCTCAGCTCTAATCATTATGGACTATAATAAGATTTTTGGCTTCTCCATCCAGGCAATAGAGATCGCATGACCCGCACAATAGGTGCAATTATTGCCGGGGTGGGTTGCTGAGCCAGAGCCTTCCCAACGATTTCAGTCTCTTTCTTTTTCCAAGCACTTAAATCACGTAGGTCACAATTACTTAGTATTAAATGCTGATATTTTAAGTGGTAGTTTTACAAGAGCGGATCATCTGATCTAGGTTGTGGGTGGGTTTCTTTTCCCCTGGCTGCAGGGGCTGTTGGATGCAGAGATGTCACTGTCACGGGTGCCGGGTCTGGGACCTGTTTGCTTGTGTCGTGCGGTGGTTGCTCCCTGGTGCCTGGGAACAGCGCCTGTCCGAGTTCTCCTGTCCTGGTTTAAAAGCCTCTTTAAGTTAATTATAATAGAAATCTTTTAAGGAAAAAAGTCAGGTTGCAATACTTTGAGGTTGTAATAATTGTAAACCAAAAAAGAAACATTCTGTGTGAGTCAGAGAAAAACTTGGGGGTTATTATTGTTTTATTCTTTCTCAACCTTTCCTTTTCTCCATTTTATCCCTTCCCTCCATCACCAATCTTTATTTTCCCCATGGTTTTTGGGCCAGCTTATACCCACAGACCCGGCCTGACTCCGGGCAGCCTCTGGGTCTCAGCTTCTTTACATCTAAAACACAGGAAAATGATCCTGACCTACTTTGCACAGTGCTCAGAGACCTGCAGGAGAGCCGCATTTTGCAGTTTGCAAACCATAAACCACGCGTTTGGGCTTTATGATGTTCAGTGGTTCTTCTCCAGGTGTTTGTAGGCCTGGCCTTGCTGTGGTGTAGCGCACACCTTCACTATTATCGCATTTAACAGCCCTTTGATATCTGTATTTTAAAGCATATCTGTGAATATCTCCTTTGTCCTGCTGTCTTTTAATTAACTCGTCCCCACTGCTGTTCCTTATTATGCGTCTCTGATACTTCGTTAATTAACACACTGTGCCGTATACTGAGGAAGCTGGTATCTAAGGTGCCATAAAAGATGAAAGTGTCTGTCACTGAGAAACCAAATAATGAAGGCAAAAGTTGTGTTTTCATCTGCCAACAATGCCAAGCAGAATGTCACTGGAGATCTGTTGTTTTTTCCTAAAGCAACCTATATAACTGTAATACGTGACCTGCTAAAAGCTAGTATTTCTTTGGTATAGATGTATTTTGCACTGTTACTGTGTTGACAGTATTGGTTTTCAGTGTTACCTGTGTATTTATGAGAAGGCCAGTTCCCAGACATGTACTTTATCTTCAATTGCTTGGGCTGCTCCATCCCATTTGGTGACGGACATTCGAATGAGTCGGGATTGTCTCGAATAATCTTTGCTTTGCCAGGATCTCAACTCCTTTGCTGCTCCTATTCCAGATAAGTTATTCCAGTGGAAGCATTTTCCCTCAATATCCTTCAACTTGCAAAAGTAAAAAGAATCTCAGCTCTTCACTGGGATAAAGTTTGTCTAATATCTGTCACTGTCAATATCACTTGCCTTTCAGCCTGTTCTTTTGGTTTGTTTTTAAATCTGATTCAATTTGTCCAGGTTATTTGTTGGATATTGTTTTAGTCCCTCTACCGACTGGTTTATTTGGTTATTTTGCTATGTTGATGGTTCTGCCCATCTGTTTGATCCAGGATCCTACCCAGCCGTGCAGGTTACGTGTATCCCAATGAGTGATCTGTGCAACAAACTAATGGTGCGAATCCCTCGGGAAGCTCGAGGCGAGCACTGAGCGCTCCGTCCAAACCGTGATCCCATCGGGAGTTTCCCTTCCAGTGTTTCCCGCTGCCTTTCCCGTTCTCCCCTCTGACATGGCCCTTTTCTTCTTTCTCAACCAGGTGGGCTCTGCATTGCTCAGTCCCTGAAAATCCCCCAGGATCGCAAGGACAGGAACATCGACTTCGATAAAATTATCAAGCAGCTCCTAGAAACCCCCAATGCCAGGGCCATCGTTATTTTTGCCAATGATGAGGACATAAAGTAAGGACAACTGAGGGTATTAATTCATTTGTTCTTGATAGCCGCGCAGGAAAGAGAAAGCAAATGGAAATATGAATAGAGAAGTGGAAATGTGTGTTGGTAACAGTGATGCGGGGTGTGGAGGGTGATGCTGGGGACGGAGATGCTGCTCGTGACACCCGGACCGAGCATTTCGGAAGCTTTTCCTGGCAGAGGTTGCTCATGCATTGGGTGTCAGACCTGACCTGAGCTCTCAAGGAGGCATTGAGACGATGCCCCTCTCTCCAAGCTCATACCACTATGTATTATCCATTAATCCAGTCTGGTTTATGGCAAGTGATGGTTACTAGTGATAAAACGACTTAGGTGCTCAAGGTTCAACCACTTAAGGTGCTCAAGGTTTAACCACATACCACTTGCTCCTTATATAATGTAAAGACTATTTTAAAAGTGTGACTCTCGTTTCTCGCTTGCCTGTGTCCCATCTTCTCTCTCCAGAACTTTAAATTAGTTTAAAATTGTGAAGGCGTCATCAGCTGTCAAGAGGCTCAGTTCTACAAAACGAGACACAAAGAAGAGAGGATAAAGTTTCAGTAAAGTCAACGGCAAAGCTTTAAGTTCTAGTGGGATCAAGATTTCAGGCTTAGGTTCTAGGGTGGGTTAAAGAGCAGTGCAACCTGTGCTGCGGGGATTGTGGTCGGGCATGTTGTGAAATTCCTGAGCTCTGCTGCTCACAGCAATATTCTCTTTCTGCTCATTCTGCGCTTGCACCACGCCATTTTTCCCAAGCAAATATATGCTTAGACGCGATCGATTTGTGACCGAGCTCTCTCCTTTCCGCAGGCAGATCCTGGCGGCCGCCAAGCGGGCGGATCAGGTGGGTCACTTCCTCTGGGTGGGCTCGGACACGTGGGGCTCCAAGGTGAGCCCCTTGCTGCAGCAGGAGGACGTCGCCGAGGGAGCCATCACCATCCTGCCCAAGAGAGCCACCATCGAGGGTAAGCGCTCTCCATAAAGGCCTCCCGCCTTTTTCCTCGTGTTTTTTGAATAAGTATGTGCATGGTATGATGCAAAGTATAACGTACGTCTGGTAAGCCTTCATCTCCTGAAATTCTACTGAATGTCTGTGTTCCTCATTGGAAAACAAACTATCCATCATTTCCACAGCTGAGAAGCTACCAGCAGCTATTTATTAAAGGCACAATTTCAGAACTTCTTCAAAACCGCGGTGATATGACAGGGCCTTCGTCACTTAAAAGAAAGTAAACCAGAATAATCTTAATGTATCATGTATATCCACAGGAAGAGCAAACATTTTGCCATTTGTGTACCACCTCTGAAGCAGTGCATGAGTTTGCTACTGAAGAAGTATAAATTCATTTTTAAATCAGGCTTTTCCATTTAAACTTAGCTTAATTTTTATTTCATTCAGATCAAGCGCTCTATTGGTAGATGTTTCTTGTTTGCTTCAGAAAGATGTGTACTTGTACGTATGCACGTGGATATAAAAATCATGGGAAACTTTTTCACATAATCTCTTTGCTTCTCAACATTTCTTCACGTTCTGAAGGGTTTCTGGTCTGATCTTTCCGTAGTTTGTTATCCCTTTTGCTTAACTATTCCAAAGGCTCCCTCTGGGCAAACCCAACTCGCGGATTAGAGTCCGTGTTCTCTGTAATATGAAATAAAAGTTCTTTACAAGGGAGACGCTGAGTAAAGAGCAGCAGGTGCTGGGCTGGCACGGGGCACCGTGTCGGGCAGGCTCTCCAAAGAGCCCTTGGACACATTAAAATGGGTTCTGGTGTCTTCACTCCCTGGAAAATCAAATATTTGCATTCCTTTTTACTGTGTCCCCACTGCCGCTTCATTAGTTATTCTTCTCAGGGACATAATGTGCTTCATCCTTTTACATTTTGTTAAACCCTGGAGGCACTTTCACATGTTATTTTCTCCATAAATAGGTTAAGTTGACAGACAATGAAGTGTTTTGTTTCTGAAACCCAGGATATTTTAATAATCTTTTCATCCTGGCTGTATTCTTCATCCCTGAGAGTTTCCGACACACAAACAAAAAGTCTGTCAACAGTGCACAGAAATAAAAACTTCCCAAGTTTGTTTTAAAACATTTTCATTCTATATTACACACGAAATACATTGGACATTAAGGGAAACATGAGGTTTGCTTTTGGACATGGGAGGCGATGATAGCAAAGTGGAAGGTTCAGGTATGGAAAGTCGGTTAAATCACTGCTACAAATATCAGCGTATGTAGTGTATCTGCAAAAAAATGTGTCCATTTAACCCGCAAATATCTTCTTATTTGGTGAATGTATTGCCTAGGAGTCGGCCAGTGGCAGCTGGCACTTGTACTCAGGTAGTTTGTGTGATTACTCGTGATGGTTGAATTCCATTTTGCCTGTACAGCTATTCGTGTTCATTCTTCAGGAGCAGCTGCCATAGAGCAGATACGGGTTTTGAGGTCCGTGAGCTGTGTTTTGCCAACAGCAAATGTCTCCTGGTGGCTCCGTGGCCACTCGGGAGGCCCAGGCTGGTTTTACTTCGTGGGCCCTCGCAGGCTGGTTCTGTCCCATCGCTAAGAGAAGCACCCAGAGCAATCTGTTCCTTACAGAAATACGCGATCCTTCAGAATTAGCATTTCTTGCTTAGCGAGGCCATTACGCGTGCGGCTCGTCTTGCATTCAGCCTGCTGCTCTGTTTTGCTCTCTGTTGTTGCAGTAATTTCATTTGGCTATGAATCCAAGAGAACTGGAAAGAGCCGCTTTAATGTTGGTCTTTTATCATCCAGCAAAGAACATCTGCTTCCTAAAATTTAGTAATGCGTTTCTTTTGATGAGTACATAAAATAAATGAAATAAGAAGCCTTGGTTTTCCCTAGAAATTGATGGAAACAAACTAAATTAGGGGAACGGAGCTCAATTTGCCCCGAAGGGCAGTGTCTGGAGCAGGATCCAGCCCCAAAGGCTCCAGGGCACGGCAGCACTTACACACCAGCTTAATGCTCACTGTGTTTGCTGAGAACTTCTTTATTAGTCATGAATGAGGTTACCCTTACTTGACTCCTCAGGAACATATTATTATTATTTCCTTTTATCACCGTGTTAAATAACATTTGCAATACGTTAAAGCTTCCTAACAGAGGTCACTGGGAAGGGGGGCGCTGCAGCTCCCGTCCCCAGCCTGGCACACGGATGCTGCCGGCTTCTGCTCACGCTTTGGGGAAAATGTTAGGCTGGAAAGCTAGGAAGTGTTAAATTGCATTGAAAATGCGCCTGCATGTTTAAGTGGGCACGGTGCACTTGGGATTGTCAGATTTTTTTATGTCTGTAAAGTTTTTAGTGGTATAAGTAATAAACTGAAGCAGTCGCTCTATAGAAAAAGGCATTTTTCAGGTAACTCTTCTCCCCCAGCCATGATTCCTCACTTCCAAATGCAGATGTGAAACACTGCTGTGTTGGTCTGTTTCCACTTAAACACCATGTGAGGTTCCGATTTCTGGTGACGATGGGACCATCCCCGCAGCCTCCCACTCCAGCTTCTTGTCGAATGAGGCCCCAGATACACAGCGATCTCTCCTGATCCTTGATGTCGCTTTTGGGACAAAACCTTGTTGTCGTAGTCCCATGGGGTAATTTAGGAAACCATGACATGAACTGGGTTCATTAATCTTAAGTCAGTCTTAATATAGCCCGAGTGTGTTTGTTGTCATTATGCTGAAAGCATAAAGTTGCATTTTATTCGTGTAACAGCAGCAGCGAGTGAGGCAGAGGGAGTGCACGCTGAAATAGCCATTGCTGCCTGGAAAGCTGTGTTTGGAACACTCTGCAGCTCAAACTGGACCAGGTAGCAGCTAAGTTGAAAGGTTTTGCATGGTTTTTGGGGAAAAAAGCAGAATGTATGCTGATGTGGAAGCGTTTGCAGGCACATGCCTTATTTCGAATAGTGTATCCTCGAACGGTGTTGTGAAGACTTGCGGTGTAACCAGAGCATGAGTGTTAGTCCTGGAAGATGAGAAAAAATAAACAGTTTAAGCAACAGACAAAAGGTGTATTTTCTAATTAAAATTTGAATGGGATGTATCATCATTACTATTATATTCATTTTACAATAACATGGAAGCGATGAACGTCTGTGGCTCCGCTTGCATTTGACATCCGTCAAAACAGCAACACAACAGAAAACAAAATGGCAGAAAGTCTTTGTTCAAAGCGCATTTGGTGGATTTTCCTACTGCTGCGTTGTCCCCCAGAACCCCCTGTTCTTCGTCATTCACCCGAGCAGGAAGATGAACCAGACAGGGGGAGACTCCCGTGTCAGTTCGGTGTTGAAGAGCAGAGTCCCGCAGTAACCACGGGAAGGGTGAAATGCGGCAAAGAGGAGCAAGAGAGAGCGACGGGAGGATTTGGGGCGAGCAAAAGGAGGCTGGGATGAAGAAATGATGCGATCGGGATTGTGGAAAAGTGGGAGAAGTTGAGGCAAGTATAACAAGTTCCCAGAATTTCAAGTGCCACAAGGAAAACAGAAGCACAGTGGAAAATGTGTTTGAGACTTGGAGAAACAAGCGTGGCGGTTGAGCTGAGCCACGCGCCCTAGGCTGGCAGATCGGCGGGCACTGGGTTTCCTGGAGCGGTGACAGTCGAAGAGAACGTCGTTCATTTGTCACATTTTTCATTTGAAGCCCCAGAAGCTTTGTAGACCATTCAAACCAGCAGAAATGTGGGAATTCTCCCTGTGTTCTCGTGGGCTGGAGCTTTGGGCTCCCCAGACGATGGCTGAGCTGAACTGCAGCCCCGTTTCGGTGCAGGTGGAAATGAACTTCTGCGACACTAATCTCTTTAATCACAACCTGACCTTCCAGTATTCCACTGCCACCTTACCTCGTTGTGTTTCAGTAGATTAAATGAACTTCAGCGCATCTCCTTCTCTTGTTATCGCTACTGTACCCAGATCTAATGATCGGTGTTAACTGCCTGGGGTAGCTCTTTATTGCAGCACATGGATGTGTGGAAGAGTTACCGGGACGACCCTCTGATGAGAGATGATGGTACTACCACCCCAGACGTCAACTTAAGGTCTCCCAGCAGGCAGATTCAAAGTCAGGACTTGCTAAATTCTTTCCTGGAGAAAGAGCCGATCTTTCTGCCGGTGATAAGGGGATAATCTGCAGTGGGAGGGATGGAGAGCGGCACTTGCCAAATTCAACATGGGAAGCTGTTCGATGGTGCGTGTCCAGAAGATGCTCAGGTCCGAGGGACGGAGTCAAGCAGATGATCTTGGGCTTCAGAATAAGTGGTTTTGCCCCCTTTTTTTAATTTCTTTCTTCTTATTTTGAAAGTCTGGCAAAATGCTTTGCAAATGATGAAAAAAATATCCTTTATGGTCTGAGTTCAGAATTGGATGCAACTGATTGATGGGATTCAGGTAGATTTAAGATGAATGGTTCAATGCCAGCAAGCTGGGGATGTGCCGAGGTTTGCAGCCTCCTGGAGCTCTTGGCCGGGAGGTTAAAGAATGGATCAGATGCATGCACAGCTATTTAAAAAACCAGTGCTGTGAACCAGTGGAACTGTCCTTGAATTTTTTGGTTGTTTGTCTTCTAAATCGATGGTGAATCATGTTTCTAATGTTCTGGTTTTATTTCCAACAAGAGCTGATTTGCTTCTTTTGGGCTGGGGGGGGGGAAGTATTAAACCCTGAGAAAAACAGAAAATGGAAGAGTAGTGGGCTAAGAAAAAATGAGAATGGAATTATATCTCACTATTTAATGGCTCTCAGATACATTTTTGTTATTTCATCCCGTACATTTTGTCAAAAAGACGCTTTCAGATGGCACTTCATGCTGCTCACAGAAAGCTGCTGGCCGACCCGCCGCAGGTGAAGGGAGAATGCCCCTTTTTGTTCTCTTGTACCGCTCACGCCGTGTTTACCGCCGTTCTACCCACAAACTCGTTAGGAATGTATCTTTCCTAATGCTGACAAAGCCGTTAATTGAATGTAAATTAATACCCTGGCTACCTGGGAACCCAAGACGCACTCGCAGGCATGAGAAGTTTATTGCGTATCGATTCCAGCCTGTTGAAAATCACTCTGGGGGTTAAGATCAGCTTGGATTCCTCCTGCCTTAGTGCTGAGCCTCATTGTCTCCTGCCTTAGTGCTGAGCCTCATCGTCTCCTGCCTTGGTGCTGAGCCTCATCATCTCCTGCCTTAGTGCTGAGCTTCATCGTCTCCTGCCTTGGTGCTGAGCCTCATCGTCTCCTGCCCTAGTGCTGAGCCTCATCGTCTCCTGCCTTAGTGCTGAGCCTCATCGTCTCCTGCCTTAGTGCTGAGCCTCATCGTCTCCTGCCTTGGTGCTGAGCCTCATCGTCTCCTGCCTTAGTGCTGAGCCTCATCGTCTCCTGCCTTAGTGCTGAGCCTCATCGTCTCCTGCCTTGGTGCTGAGCCTCATCGTCTCCTGCCTTGGTGCTGAGCCTCATCGTCTCCTGCCTTGGTGCTGAGCCTCATCGTCTCCTGCCTTAGTGCTGAGCCTCATCATCTCCTGCCTTAGTGCTGAGCCTCATCGTTTCCTGCCTTGGTGCTGAACCTCATCGTCTCCTGCCTGTGCATATGCAGGGACAGACGGACGGACAGACATGTGCCAGCGAGCTTTACCTGGGCTGCTTGGTGCAGGCATCACCCCTTGTACGTCTCTTGTGCTCTTTCCTGGGTGCCAGTTTGAAGGTTTATGGTGAAAAGCAATGAAACGTTGGCTCAGGTCCTGCTGACGGTGGTGCCCGGGCTCCTGGGGCCGATGGATATGGGGCAAACAGGGTCCGTTCCCCAACCAAAGGCAGAAATCGTTCAGTTCTTGTGGTGCCGTGACAGCGATGCAGAGCTTGACATCAATGGGTTGAAGTGAGGGCTTCGGAGAGAGGTTTAGTGAGTTCAAAGAGAATGGTAGCTTAAGGATAGCATTATTTTTTAATATGCAGATAGAAGTTAAGAAACACAATTTTTTGTGAAGTTTCAAATGGATGCTATTTTTGTAGCTTCCTTTTAAATGAAGGCATTGAAGCTTTTGTTTGTTTGGGTTTTTTTGTTGTGGTTGGTTTGTTTTTCCCTTTCGTTTAAGATTCCACATAAGTGCCAGTGAGAAATGCATTCCCTGCTGTGCTCCCGGGGCTGCCGCAGACCCCGAGGAAATGCCCCAAAACCTCCCAAAACCCACATGTTTTTACTACTCCAAATGTAAACCCGTGCACTATTTCAGTGTGGGATTTTGCTCAAGTTCCGGGTCTGGCTGTTTGGTGGTGCTGAGTTGCTGGAGTTCCTTTGGGGCTCTGGGGCAGTTTGAAGGTGTGATCTGAGAGCACTGAAGAGCGTTACCCAGCTCTGCTGGGTGCCAGGCACAGCTCACAACCACAACAGCGTTAGCGAGACGTTTTAGTTCACATGAGGTTTGAACTGGTACCTTTTCAAACTGCTTCAGAGCGGAGAAATGAGGTGGGAAGCTCTAATTGGACCATAAAGAACGGATGTAAAATACAGATGTCGGGAGCTCTCTCTTCATCTCCTGAAACGAAATAAGCTGCTCACCCAACCTGCACCAGAGCCGCTGCCTCAAAATCGAGGAGTTTGTCTGATCAGAGCCAGCTGTTGCTCATCCTGCAGGTGCGTGCGTCTCTCTCTGTATTTCTGTATTTTGTGTATTGCTCCCAGGGCTTCTGTTGCCATTTTCTCTTTGATGTTCGTATTTAACTGTTATTTCAGGACACTGGAGATTGTGTGGGTGGTTGTTTTGAGAGAGAGATGTGTACACACACACACACACACAGAATGGTTGGTGCTGGAAGAAGAGATGCTTCACGGAATAATATTTAGCTATTGATCACTGTCCAGCCATGTCATCAGCACTCCTTGTTTTTGCCCCAAATTGCATCTTCTGAAGAACAGTTTTCCTCTCAACGGTGTGTGCCTGTTGGACACATTTGGGCAGAGTATTCCAAGCAGGAAGGGCAGGGTTATATTTTCAGCCAGCCCGCTCCTGAGCCGCCTGCGAGCTGCTGGGAACCTTCTCTGCGGGATTTTCTGCGCGGGGGCGTTAACGAGCACCCGTGATTAACGAGCACCCGTGATTAACGAGCACCCGTGATTAACGAGGCTGCCCGGGGGAGCGGGTCTGCCTCCCCAGCCCACGGAAAGGTGCTGTTTGCAGCAGCTCCATGAGGCAGCGGAGCCGAGGGGGCTGGAAACCAAACCCTCCATTGCAGGGGGTCAGCGGCATGGGGTCGGGAATTACTGTTTCTGATACAGCTCCCCCACATTAGGAAATCCTGGTGTTTTCTAGTGCTCTTGGTCTTTGCCTCTCTGCAGGGTTTCAAGCCTCATTTGTTGCGAAGAATTCCTGTTCTGTTTGTTGGTAAAAGTGGGAGGGTTTTCTGGGAAGGGCTGAGGTGAGGGGCCCGTTGGACCCGTGGGGTGAGCCCCACTGGGCACAGCTGGCTGGGGGAACCAGGCAAAAAGAGCGTTCTGGTTTGGCATTCTGTTTAGGCATAGGAACAGAGATGAGAAAAGGTGTTCCCACCTTCTGGTGCTGCCTCGGAGCAGGACTGGCACCAGCACCACGCCAAGCGCAGCGCTGGGCTGCGTTTGTGGCCGGGACTCAGCCCTGGCAATGGGAGCTGGGGGGTTACGGGTTATGGTCCTGAGCAGAGGGCTCGAGCAGTTTCATTGCTGAAAGAAAGGAGCAGAAGGGAGCTGGGGAGGGGGTGCTGAGTGGTTCCATGGTGCCTCTGCAGCATCGTCCCCTCCGTCTGCCAGCACAACAGAGCCGGGGATGGCGATGGGGATGGGGAGGGAATTGCTCCCCTCTCCGCTTTTCATGAGAGCTGCATCTCTCCTGATACCTCTTATGCTATAATTAAAGAGGTTAAGGCATTCTCCCGATTCGCAGGAAATACATTGGCAGAGTATTTGTTTTGCCATTTGTACTTCATGTATTTTTTTGTGTACAAAAAAAAAAAGAAATTGCAGGAGCTTTCTGAAATAAACCATTCCTGTTTTAGGGAAAAATAGCCATGAATGGTCCCAAATATCTAGTTTTAGAAATGCTGTTCCGCAGGAGGGCTGACAACCACAGATTGTTCCTAATGGAACAGATAATTCTTCATGACTTGCCGCGCTGCTTTGGCAAAGCACAAGGAGTAGAACATAGTGTGTAGCATTTCCAGTCCCATCCTGCTGGACTGCCCAGGGATGGAGCAAACCGGGCAATGAAGAACGACACTTATTTGAGCAGGAGGACTGATGGTTTCTCTTAACGTTTGTTCATGTTTGAGACCGATTTAGGCTCAAGAGTCACAAAGTCCTGAGCTAGAAGGACCCACAAGGACCATGGAGTCCAAGTCTTGTCCCTGCACAGGACACAGAGCTCTGAGCAAGGACCTTGGGATTAGGTCTGTGATACTGGGTGACCACTGATTTTCCTTTACAGTTATTACAGGGCTTTAATTTGTGAAGCTGCAGACACCGAAACTGGGGGAAGTGAAATGCAGAATACAAATACAATCTGACTGTACCGTGAGGTGATGGAAGAAATAGAAGGTTCAGTCATCAGACTTCTCTATAATGGTTCTTTTTTGCAACAAGTCTCACATGTAATTCATTCACATGTATTAAATCCTCTACCAAGATAGCTCTGAGTGTAATGTATTTACAGTAACGCATTGTTTCTACTCTGCTTTCTTTAAATTCATACATCTCAACAATTATTTGTCTTCTCAGCTATTCTATTGCCCTTTACAAATGCGAAGAAGAGTTAACTTGTTTACTCTTCCTCTTTGGGGTCAATTTTTCTCTATTTTGAAAGAAAACTTCCTGAATTCTCAAGAGAAGTTTTTTTCTTGTGGTATTCGTGACTGTAGTTAGAACCTAAAGAGATTCGCTCTCCGGGTGCCTTAAAATCAGTCTCTGAATCCTCTGTGACTTATTCCTTGTCTCTATTAGCAAGGCAGAAAAGAAAGACTTCCCAATGTCCCAGGGTGAGCCAGGCCCAGACACTAGGAGAAATGTGCTCGTTTTAGGAAGTGGACAGAGATTTGGAAAGGTTTCATTGTTTGCTTGGTTGGTGGTGGTGTTTGGTTTGGTTTGGTTTGGTTTCCTTTTAGTTTGTGCTGTTAATGCTTGAGTGATTACAGGCCTTTGAAAGTAATAGTTTAGGAAATAATACACGTAATAGTACACATAATTTCCTTAAAGATGATACAATGAATGCTTAAGTGCCCACTTCACTCATGCTGGGTCTGCAGATCTGCTTCTGGAATGTATTTTTGTTCTGTTGACTCTAATGACTAAAGGAAACGGAAAATAATTTAGAAAAAGAATCCTCAGTGTAATCATATACGCCGGCTCTTTAGTGAAATGAAACAGGAGTCAATAGATCAATGATCTTGATCTCCTGGTAAGGACAGATAATACGATCCTTTCATCTCATAGTTATGTATATAATTGTAGGATGCGGAAGAGCAATGTCTTTGTAAGCCAAGATATCCCTCTGCGCAGTTTAAAGTAAAACGTCTTGAAAGTGGAGTTCAGTCTTTGCTTCAGTCGTTGTCCGTCTGGAAAGCGAAGCCCCCAGCTGCGTGTCCCCCCAGTGCTGCTCTTCTGCACCACCCGAATTCCTGAAGCATCAAAACCTCTTTTTTTTTTTCCATTTCCAATCCACATGCCCAGGAAAACAGGCCAAGAGCTCCCGTCTCACCTGGCTCCGACAGCCAAAGCCTCTTACATCTGGGGTCTTTCCTCCCTCTTAACCAAGTTAGGACACAATTAATACTGTGATTAATCATGCAAGATATTTAATAAAGAAAAGCCAGGGAAGCTGATGTTTTCTACTAATCCAATATATAGAAATAGTGGGGGGAAAAAAAGAAGAAAACCAAGCCCCTAAATCCCCCCCCTCTAATCCTGCTCTCTCAGCTCTGCTGGTGGTTCGGCTCATTGTGCAATATAATACATGGTCCTCTTGTATCTCACCTTCCAAAAAGTAATAGTGTTGGGACTTGGGAGGATGAAGCCTGGAGCAGGTGAGTGGCATCACAGTGATGAGCACAGCTGAGACGAGAACGCTGTGATTGCTTGTGAACAACGGTTGCTCTAAGGAGAGGGGGTGCTTTGCTGTTCCACCCGTGGACGTGGGTTTCAGTGTGTTCTCCAGGATCGGGCAGCGCTGGGTTTGCTCCTCTACACCCAGCAGAGCAGCGGGGGTTCCTGCGTTTCTCCAGGACGGTATGTACACGAGCACCTGCGATGCAATGAGCTCCCACAGACCTTTCTGCAGTGAAACTAAACTTGTATTTCTTTAAGTTCTTTCCCGGGGTACTCCATTAACCTATTCAGAGTAGCCTTCGGTTACTCCTGTAATGAGGAAATACTTCTAATTTGTATTTGCAAGACTACTTGGTGTTCCTCCGTTTAATTACCACTTCATACAGCATAAAGTTCCTGAGAAAAGTCTCCTAGGACCTAGTGGAAGGAGTCGCTGTGACTCTGGACATCCCGTCTGTTCTCCGTGTGCCGGGGCTGCCGCTCGGTTTTGTTGCTGAAGAGATTTGTGTGAGAGAGCCCGTGTGTCTCTGGCCTCGTCCCTTGGCTTTTGGTGGTGTTTGGGTTTTGGTTTTGCAGCATGTTTGGGTTTTTTGTGCACCCTGGGTTATGTGATCCAGAGCAGCTCAAAGCCCCAGCTCTATCTTAGAGTAATTTCCAGTAACGTGATGTCACTTCTAATATTTATGTTTCTCATGCTCTGCTAAAGTTTGCATTGAGCAGTTGACTTGCACAGGGCCAAGGCCAAAGTTTAATACCATACTGCAGCAGCAGCGGAATTGAACTGGGGTGCTTTATTTAAAAAAAAAATCTAAATGACACCTGAACTCTTTCTTTAACGTCTCTTTGGAATTTAAATTATGTTTTTAGCTTTGGTAATTATTTAAAATGCTGATGTGTCAATCCCCAAAGAGAGAATACTTGTCTCGAGTATTGCCACTTGAAATTTTGGGAAGCCACACAGATGTTCATCTCCTCATTATGGAAATAATGTATTTGGTTAATGTGTTGGTATGAAGAGAGGGGAATACAAATTATCTTGCAACTTGAGAGCCATTTAGAAGTTTCCTTATCTTTAGGCTGCTTTAGTCATGCCTACTGAAGAGAGGTGAGAGGCGTCCCCCAAATCTGCCCAGTTTGGAGGTGCCAGTTCCTGGTTCCAGCTGCTGCCCCGTTCCCAGTAGCTCCCAGTGCTGTGATTGCAGCTCCTGGGGTGCACATTGGAACCACGGAGAGATGAGGAGGGGATCCGAGCCAAGTGCATGTGGCTGGTGGTCCTGCCCCAGGGGGATGCTGAGCCGGGAGTGGGGTGGCCCTGCAAAATGGAGGGGAAGAAGAAAATGAGAGGTTGAGGAATGGCTGTGTAGGGGATTTTCTGTTTCTGACATATTTAAATCAAGTTGGAAAGCTTTTTTGCTTTCCCTAAAAGCTGCAGAATGTTCTAAAGACAAGTACTGGGGGTGATGTGGGTGTTCCTGTGTGGGACCACCAGCCTCAGGGCCAACCCGAGTGATGGAACCGCATCCCCCAGTCCCCAAAATCAGCCTGAGTGACAAAACCAGATCCCCCAGCCACCAAAATGATCCCTGTTATCTTTGTCTGTTGACATGCGGTTCAGAGCCTTTGCTCTGGAAGGTGCTCGGTGCCAGCAGCCTTGGCTGTGGGGATGGACAGACAGCAACCGCATCGCCCTGGGCCCGTCCTGGCACGCTCTGCTGCATGAAGTTATTAAAACCACCTTATAGTCAGGAAGCCCAAAATCAAGGAAGTAATTTTTAAAATTTTTTTAAATACTTTAAGAAAAAAAAAAGGAAGGGAAGAATGCAATGGAGTTTTCAGGTGATATTTTCTCAGGGGTGTTATCTCTTGGGGAATTTGAAGATAGGATTGGTAGCATTTATAACAACGGTTTAAAGCAAGAGGTGGCTTTGCTGTGCTCAGCTGTGCGTGGTTGGCCCCTGTTGTGCCCGTTTGTGCATCGGCTGCACCTGCCCGAGTGTGTGTGTGTGTGTGTCTGTGTGTGTGCCTGTGTCTGTGTGTCCTGTGAAATGATGCTCTGCAGAAAAGGGGCATCACCTCATATTAAACAGCATTTTGAACGTGCGGTGTTGCTTTCATCTGGACAACGTTACCATGTCAACAGTAAAAACATGTGGCAGCTCTGGAGGTCAGATTGGGGGACTCTGTGTGGATAAGTACAGGTCTGTGAGCAGGTATATGAATTTTAGGGTACCCAAATATATTTCCATATGCTGTGACTATTCCTGTTGACATGGTAACACTTCAGCGAGGCGCAGGCAAACGTACAGAGTGAAAAAGGAAATTAACCATGTGTATTGAAGGAACTGAAGGTAGGATAAGGAAATAATGTTTGAAGCCTGGTGAACTGTGCAGCCCGGGGCTCCCCGTGGTGGGGCAGGAGCGGCTGGACGGGGTTTGTGTGTCGCCTCCTTCTCCTTCTCCCACTGCAGGAGGGGATGGGCTTGGACCTCCTCTCATGGTTTGTTTGCTGGGCAGGTCTAACAACGTGACCAAGTATTGATTTGGTTATTTGCAGGTCTGGTTTAGGTCTGTGCGCCAGGACGGCACAGCCGGGGGGTGCATCGATCATCCCGGGGCTGTTTGTAAGTTTACAACTTAGAATTTGGGTTGTGTATCACAGGATGATGGAAAGTTACCTTTTGTGTAGCATCACTGTATTTAGCATGTTCGTTATGTGTGCTGATTGGTTTTACTTTCTTTATTACTAATTTTAATCTGTGGAACATCTTTAGGGGTTACTCCAGTCACTGTGTTACAATGTAGAGGAATTTCTGTATCTTTATCCTCATTTTAAATTATGCAAGAAGATGACTTAAGTTTAAATGCTTTTTAGTACATGCAATGTGCCTTGGTCTGCTGCTGCTACCAAAGGGAAGGAAACCACTCTTGTGTTCTGTGTTTAGACCTCCTGTATCCCTCTGATTTTCCCGTCTGGGGTATTAAAATGGAACAGGACATCTGTGGAGCAGCTTCTCCCATTTGGTCAAAAAGGGTGGGAAGGAAGAACTCGGAAAACTGATGGGAAGACAACACCGATGCACGTGAAAGGATTTAGTTAAATAGTTAATTGCAAATGAAAACGTGAAATAACAGCTCAGATCACGGGGTAACTCCAGTTAATAGGAGGGAGTGGTGTGCAGCCGGAGTTGCCGCTTTGCTCCGTGTCCTGCGGGGACACCGTGGGACTCAGCTCGGGTTTCACTGCTGCCACAGCAGAACACAAACCGATCGCTTTTCCGCAAAGCAGAAAGCAACAGGTAACTTCAAGACGATTGGGTACGTGTGTGAGAAAGCAAGCAAGCTATGAACTGAATTCCCTTGTGATAAGTATCAAAAAAAAATGGGCTTTTTGCTTATCTTCGGGTATGAGGAAAAAAGAGTAATTCATGGATAAGGTCGTGGTAAGACAAATAGCCCACTTCTAGCAACGGGGCAGCGGGGAAGGATGAATCACAGGGAGAGTTATTCCGCTTGGGGCTGTGCTTTAAGCCTGCTGTGCCTGCCCGATGCTGGTGACAACCTGTGCCGCAGATGCTCGCTCGCAGGACCGGGCTCCGGTGGGCAGCGATTCTCCCTTGGCTGGGACTCTGCGTATCGCAATTCGTAAAACATGATTCATTCCAGCAGCAGGAGCCGTTTGAATACGAAGCGTTGAGCTGAAAGGAGAGCACCGTTTGCATTAAGCAGCCCTGGTGACTTATACCGCTGCCAACTTCCCAAGTCCTTCTGGCTGAAAATGCAAAAGCCTCGTGTGTTATGAAGCTGGGGGAAGAGGAGCAGGAGTCTCCTTCATCCCCCGCCCCGGAACATCCCTCCCGCTGCTCCGAGACCTGGACTCGGGCTGGTTGTTGTTGGTAAAGCAAACGGGGGTCCCTCTGCCGCACCAGGGAATCCCCACAGCCGGGGCCTCTGCCCGCTCCGGCAATAAAACACACGAGAAATAAATTCCGAGTTTTCTACTAAATGTTTGTATTGATATAAATGGGAGCTCTGTGAAAGGCAGAAGTGCCTGAGGGCAATAAAATGTAGAATAATGAATAATAATATACTTGTATATTAACCTTTCTACTGCGGCGCTGGCCAGGCAGCACCTAGGTCATGATCTTATTGCTGTGGCAGCCCTATGATTTTATAAAAGTGATAATGATGATACTTGCCCGATAGGTATCTATTTCCATAATAGAAGCTTTATAGCTTAAAACCCTGGATTTGCCCTAAAAACAGCAAGCAGAGTTCCTGTTGTATGTGCTTTATATAATGTAAAAAGCCAAATGTGGTATCAACTAAAATACCCTTTTTTCACTGTTCTAATTAGCAACTATTAAAAAAAAACAACAACTGCAAAGCATTTTTATGGCATGAAGTTAATAAAATCACTTAATATTCTGGCCTTTTTATTGAGTAAGAAGGTCAAGAAAATATCTGTAGACCATCTTAACAGCTCCATAATACTACATAGCGTGTGGTTTGGGCAACATAATAAAATCTGAAGAAAAGACTAGCTGTCTTAAAATTGATCTTATCGTTCCACACCTAATGCTTTTATCCCTGATTTAATGTCAGGAAATTAAACTATTATGGCTTGAATTCTAGGGAGGTTGGAAGATTATTTGAGTAGCTGCTTTCAACTCACTTGGCACCAGTAACTGTAGTAAGTGGTGGGTAAATAAGAGTTGTATAACCAGTACTCATTAGTGTGGACGTACTTTGGATAAAACAGAGAATAAAAATATCATAAACTGATAAAATCGCTACTCGTTTGCAATTGGGTCGATATGTTGTGTTTGTTCACAAGCCACATGCGCTGAGAATTAACACACTTCGGGCACGTGAGAAATGCAGTAGGTCGACAGCTTTGTGTTTCAGTTAGGGTTAATCATTTTCCTTATTAAAGAACCCCAGAGCCCTTGAAGTCTCTGCTGACACAAGAAATAGATGCTTTTGTGTGGGTTTTTTTAAACTTTTTTCATTGCTACATAGTTAATTTATATATTAATCACGGGGGTGCAAAATAAATGAACCCATTAGTTAGGATCATCTCTCTATGTGTAAGAATAACTATTTAATCGAATCACTGATTTAAAGTAATAAGACGCTTTAGTTTGTAGAATCTCATAAAATAACTATATCTCTTAGAGATATTTGCTGAACAAAAGTAATTTTCTTAAGTATGATATATGGAGAAGGTTGGGAAATCACTAAACCTTGCACACAAGTGTAGCACTTGGCCGGGTAGGGGAGTAAGAAGTGGTTATTCCTGCTTTTACATTGAAGCACCCAGCTTTTTGGGTTGGGTCATCTAATTCCCAAGGCCCTGAACCCTAAACTCCTAGGTTTAGCACTATGCTCTAAGTTGGCTTAATGTTCCACCCAGTAAGGAATGAATAGAAATCTGGGCTGCTATGTAACCCCATCCCTGTCAGTCACTTGCCTGCTTGTCTTGGTCAATAGAAAATAATGATAAAAAATGTATGTTCTTTAATAGAGATCTATATTCCTTCTTGAGAATGCAGAGGAATCATTAAAAAATCAATGAGAATGTTATTATTTGTTATTAAATCTGTAAAGGTTTAGAGTAATTCTTATGGAATTCTATTACGTTTTTATCAAGACTTATTGATTTGATCTTATTAAGTCATAGAGCGCTTTTCCCAGAGGTCAGCTACTTTGGAACATTGGTAGGGTTTACTCTTTCTGAGCCATATATATCTTACAGATCTTAGGACTGGATATCCCCTTTGAAATGCTCTTTTAATTACGAGCAAAACTACCACACTTAGGTTTACAGGAAAACAGGCTTGGCTTGCATGTCCCTAAAATCTAAGAGTAGCTTCTAAATGGTCTTCTGACCCATCCACATGATTGTTTTCCTCGGGGAATTTCACCCCAGAAATGTAGAAACTGTGCTGTCTTTTCTAGAGACCGCACACAGAACCATTCGTAAGTCACTAATTTGTCATTAATTAACTAGAAGAGCTGTGGCAGGGGAGTTTTACTCCATGATTTCCCGGTGAGAGGAGGGACCGGTGGCTCTGCCATCACAGGTGGCTTCTTTTCCTGCAGCTTTGTGCACTTTTATTCTGGAAAACATTAAAAACCATGATAAGGGTCAGACAAGCCGGACTGAGTTATACGGCTGCTGTGACCCGCCAGCCCACAATTAATTTGGTGTGGTTTGTTGCTCGGGGTTCGTCACCATTCTGGAGCATCCTGGTGTGTTTGTTACAGGAGACACCTACACGTATTTTTGTAGTGGGTCTGCATGTAAGCTTTTAATCTGCTTTCAGGCTGTTTCTGGAGATGATGTACTTTGTTTGGAGATGATGTACTTTATGTCTTGGGTAGACTTGAAGGCGAATTGTGAACAGTAGGCTCAGAATTAGGAAAATACATATTATAGTTGGGTCAATAGTTCACAAATCTAATGCAAGGGGACAGATTGACCCCACTCCTAATCCGCTTGCTTATTTGAAAACATCTGTTTACATGCTGTCTATTTTTATCCGGTAGAGGATGGATTGCTACGCTAATTTAGCGGTGCCATATGGTTTTCCTCTGACTCGGTTTCGTTGTGTGAAGTGCCAGATTGAGCCAATTTACCCACCTATTTCAGCGAGAGAAATTGCTGGATGTGGTGCAAGGAACTTCTTTCCCTGTCTTTCAGTGGCCTAGGTATTTACTGTCAGTTCTAACAGCCAAATCAAAAGGAACCGCGTGATTGTGCAGTACACAGAGATGATTTTGTGTCTATGGGAACTTGCTGCTTCTGGGTTTCCACTCTATCCTGCAATACCCATATGGACTGGAAGGGCTGGAATAGATAGCTGAGATTTGCATCTTCAAGGGATTTTCACTTCTAGGATGGCAACCAGCATTTTCAGGTCCTCTTTATGATTGAGCTGCCTTATCCAGGTTTCGGATAATATGTTTGTCCTTGTGCAAGCAATTTGTTTGCCAAGTAAAACTAAAAGTATACTGGGACAGTAATAGAATAAAAATGTAGTAACAAACTGAATCTCCCAGGTCTAAGGAAGGAGACTTCCCCCTCCCAGGTTCAGGGTAACTGATCCCCGTGATTCACAGTTACTTTGTAGGAGTTGTGCTCTCTGAGTTTATCTGTACCTGGGTGGAAGGAAATTAATGCTAAGAAAAAATAAGGTGCACTGATAATGGCCAGATTAGATGAAACTGCCTTTTCTGGAGGTCCGGAGAGGTTAATTAGGAAATCAGCAGTATTGAGCTCAGCCTAATATCAGCTGCACTGTGTAATTTCTTTTCATTCCTTATTGGTGTATATCTAATCCACGCTTACTGCTTATAACACTTTCTAATATGATTCTCTGTTGTACATGTATCTTACCTAGCTCTGTACCTCGCAGTTTGCAGCAGAGTAACTTGCAAGATGCAGCTGATTAAATAAAGTACGCAACGAACTTCTGTGTTTCCCCGCTCATCTCCTGCGGTTGGAGGCGCAAACGTGTGCTGGGTGTTGAGGAATAGATAAACAGAGTATTTGTTCTTCATGCTGCCGTCTGAGCCAGACTTCACCTTTCTCCCCGTCTCCTTCCTTCCCCAGGGTTCGATGCCTATTTCACCTCCCGCACCCTGGAGAACAACAGGAGGAACGTGTGGTTTGCAGAGTACTGGGAGGAGAACTTCAACTGCAAGCTGACCATCAGCGGGTCCAAGAAGGAGGACTCGGACCGTAAATGCACAGGTAACCCCAGCAGCTCGTGCTGCCGAGCGATGCGCAGCTGATGGCGGGAGCCGGGCCCGAGAGAGATTGGAAAAATAAATTGAATTTTTGTAGCTTGTAGAGAAAATGGAACAGCGGCATCAGCCTCGCAGGACAGCAGAAGGAGATAGAATAACTTTTTTTTTATTATTCTTTCTATTTCTTCCTTTTTCTGGTTGCCCATCCTGCAAGAAAATCAGTGTTTTCCATGAAGCCCATTTATTTGAGTGCACGGTGACTTGAGGTTGCTTTGTTAGTTTGTTGTAGATGGAAAATACTCCCACAACTTGTGCTTTGTCACACGCCTGCAGATCAGGAATTGGGCACCTCCCGTGCCCAAGCACCATCTGCCCACAGCCTCACCCTGTGCGTTTGAATTGAGCTCTTGAAGGAAATGCAGCTGTAGGAAAGTATTAGCACAGAGTGAAATGTTCTCATCTCAGGCACCATAAAACGGTTGATCAGGCTTTTGTTCTCACTAATGTTATTTTTAAAAATTGGGTTAAACGCACAGTAACATAGGAAGCACCCTGTCTGCATTTGTGGCTGAGGTTCCTGATGTTCAGCAGCATCTTCTTTGGCCTCTGTTTTTCCTGCTGGCCGACAGTCCCTCTCCTCTTTTCCTTCTGCGAGGCACTGCCCACCATCTGAAATGCCACATTTTCCTGGAGTCACTTCAGATGGCGTGGAAATTCAAGGAATTACTTTTGGTTACAAAGATGCCCACGTAACAGTGGGGCCATTTCATTTTTAACCAGGTTTTGTGTTTCTCCGCACACCCACCTTGATGATGCAGGCAATAGCGTTCTTTGAACTTGGAGCGTTTGCTTTGAAAGGGAACGACGGGAGAGATGTGTTCTTGGAGTTCCCACACCTGAGCAAGTGCTACCAGAATTGCCGGTTTAGTGACCTTGTGCTGAATTAAGATATGAGATTGAGGGTATTTGTATTTCGAAATCTCAGAAATGCAGATTCCACCCTCAAACTGTGTGTGTGGCATGAACCTTGGTCATGTGGGGTTGCAGCATTTGCTCAGCATTTAAAATGCCATGGAAAAGCTTCACCCAGAACATCTAATATCTCCTGGTAGACCAACACCGGCGTGTGCCCCTCGCCTCCCTCCGCCTTCCCTTCCCGCTCCTTAATTTTTCACAGCAGCAGTTTCAATGTGTTATGTTGAATAATTGCCTTGAATTTTGATCAAAGGAAATTCGTTCATAGGAGGATGTGTTTTTACTTTGATTGAAAATTGATGAAAACTTTCCACATTTCACATCGTCTGCTTTTGGTTTCGATTCATGGATGGAGTAGGAGTGTTGTGCCTGGAAACAGCGCAGTTACCGCTGGGAATGCACTGCTGTTAAATTTGGCATTTGGAATCTCCCCAAAGGCTGGAATTTGACTAAAAATCGCTGAAAGATCTTTAGGATAATTTCTAAAAGTGTTTCATCACCCTCATTGTTGATGCCAGTATTTTGTTAGTTGCTCAGGGCCTGTGCCCCGTGATGTGAAGGTCAAAACGATGTTCTGCCTTCCCTCCGTGTAGATTGAGCAGAAACATTTGTTTTTGCTGGCTAACTTACCCTATCGAACCGAAATGCCGCATTATAGCTCGTTACCGTACCAAATGACGTGCCCTGACACCTCCCTTCCCTCCTCTGCGAACTAGAGGTAAATTGCGCACCAGAAAAAGCATTAGCTTTGAATTACATTGCTGGAGTGAGAGTCGTGACATCTCACAAACGTAATAATATTATGAATTATCATCATCATTATTTTAAGATGTGATGGGTAACTTGTAATGCAGCGAGGTGCTGGCCCACAGGCCCTGGGTTTCTGATGGTAACTGTGCTCCGAGCCCAGCTGGGAGGCTCGTGCTCCAAACTGGGAGGTTTGCACCATGCACTTGGCGCTGGTGGTGTCGGTGGTCAAGGAGAGGAGCTGCTCAAGCAGCATCCTGTGGGCAGCTTCATATTGCGACCTGCTGAGATGTTTCTCCGTGCAGAACTACATTAATGTCATTTATATTTATTTAAACATTAAAAACTTGCTCTAATCGGGGTGCGTAAGATGCAGAATGAGAAAATGAAAATACATTTAGCCCACCCCGCCTTATTTCTAGACAAGAGTCAGTACAACACGTTACTGCAATTACTAATGCTGTTTCTAGCGCTTAGTGTGGTGTGGTTCGGGGCATGGTCCAGTGCTGCCAAGGGCACCGGATCGTCCTGCAGGTCATTTTTGGGGGACACGAGCCCTCTCAAAGCAGGACGGACGTGTACAGAGGGGGACCCGTCCCTTCTGCAAAGGGTGTCGCTTCATTCGGGTGCTGCCTCTTGCCCTGGGGCTGCTGCCTCCACCCTCCAGGGATGCTCCAGCTGGATTATAAGGAGACTTCATAAATTAAATGGGGAATCTCATATAACCACTGGAACGGCAAAATAGTTACAAGCATCGGGGTTAGAAATGTCGTTGTTTTACTTCTCGCTGCTTACATGAAAGAATATTAGACGCGTTCACTTCAGTCGTAACGGCCCACACCAGGTTAATGCATGAATATTTTGGGAAAGAGTAGTTTGCAGTACTAGGCATTATGGTAAAAATGGGCTTTCCTAGGGTAGGATTAACAGAAGAAAAGGACGGTCTTTGCAGAAGAGGCCAGCACTGGGGTTCGTAGCTGTGGCTCTGCAACGGAGCCGTGCCGAGTGCTCCACCCGCACCAAATGAGCAGAAATTGTACGGGGAAATATCTTCAGCTGGGTTTATAAAAACACCTCGTAGTGATATCACCAGTTCCGTGAGATTTAGAATTAACAGATCATAAAACAAGGGGTTTTTTTGTGTAGATATTGTCATGAACCAGGTTGTTGGTAAGTTTTGAAGTGATTACTGAAATCAAATATGCAGTGGTGGATGTTGAACAGGCGGCGAACAGCAACCATCAGCGTGATCAGGAGCAATGTCTCAGGGTGGCTTTGGGGTATTCCTGCTCCCTCGGGAGCACCCACGCTCTCCCGTGGCAGGAAGGGGTGTCTGCCAAGGAGAAACGCAAGTATTTGGAGCCCAGCGAGGTGTCTGCTGGGCCAGAGCACCCGCCTTTTACTGCCTGAAAAGGGGATCGCAGCACTTGACTGTTTTCACTTATTAAACAGAGCTTTTAATTCAGATGGCTTTACACTCCAGGAGGCTTAATGAAGTGATCTAAGGGTGATGTCACCTTGGATGTCATTTATCAGGATGTAGATTACTCAGAGAGCTTTTCTAATTATCCACGAGTGTAATGAGTGTGGAGGCGCAGCCCAGGCGGTGCTGCAGGCAGTGACTTGCTCGAAAGAAAACGCTGGGACAAAGATCCTGCAAGATGAAGCGACAGAAATTCAGCCAAAGGGTTCCTAAAAGAGAGGCTGTTGTATCTGGAATTTAAAGTGGAACAAGAAAAAAATGCCTCAAAGGGACCTTGGTCTTGGTTTGCTCAAAATAAATAGTGTCTGAGAAATATACCATGTACCCAAAACGCTGGAAGCCCAAGTCTGGATAGCCAGGATTTGGTGTCTCAGCCCACGTGTGGCACTGCCCTGCAGTTCATGGTGTGGAGAAGGAAGGGGGGGAAGACAGTCCAGGTAATTGTGGCAAACCACTTAATTATCTGTGGTTTGGTTTAAAACTGTACCAGCAGCTGCGTTGGGGGTTTTTTGGTTATTATTTAGTTTGGGGTTTGTTGCGTTTGTTTGTTTGAGGATAAGCGAGCTAATGTAATAGCAATATCTTGTCTGTTTCTCAGCAGCAGTCAAGGTGGCTTGTGCTAGGAAGCCATGCGTTAGGGAAGGAAAAATAACGAGAACCAAAAGATGTAGCAAATAGCAGAACCTGAGGATATAAGAACTTTATTTAAAACTGGACTACAAAAAGTGATCTAGTGCATTAATGGATTAGCAAAGCGCAATTTATTACGGAAAGAAAAACAGTTTTCAAAATAGCCGTCAAAATTCCTCATCTCAGGGAAAAATAAGTTGTCTGAGGTGTTCCAAGTGACGTATGGCAGATGGCCGATATCTAAAGCACTTTTTTAACAAACGCCAGGACCCATGGTGTGCGTGATTCACTTCTGAGAACAGCTTCATGGTGTCCATGGGGGTGAACGTCTGTTGGACTCGCGGGTGTGAGACCTTCACTGCTCATGGTGCCATGGGAACCGCATGGGGAAGAGGGGCTGGGTTTGGGCTCATTCTGCTGCCGCGGCTGTGGGCGCAGAAGATGCTCCATCCTGGTGCTGCTCGGGGCTGGCGCTGCAGGTCGATACAGGTGATTGAGGGAGGACACCGGAGCTCCATCAGAAAACTGCCCGGGGGTCCAGGCTGCACCATCAGCTCTTCCCACCACAACAAGGCTTGTGGATATCGCCGCGTCTGGGTCCTGCAGCAAATATCAGCGATTCCTCACAAGAAGCGGGTTGTGGAGGATCCAAACCATCCACAATTTGTGTTTCTGTTGTGCAAGAGTCTGCAGCTTGAGAACCCTCGTGTCTCTTGTTGCAGGTGTGCTCCACGTGAGTGTCCCTCCACCAGCCCTTCCCAGGCTGCGCGGGGCTGAGCGCTTCACTTACCCACCAATTTTCTGCGTGTGGAGATGATGTTTTTCTGCAGCTGTGCTTCAGAAACCAGGGGGAACCTCATTATCTCTGTGTGCAACACAAAGACAAGTTGGCTGCCTCGTGAGCTCCGCGGTTGAGCAGCCAAGACCATGGAGGTTCAGGCTTTGTTGCGATCTCTCTCTCTCTTTACAAGTTTTTTAAAAAGACAACTTTTTTTTCTTGTAGTGTGTGTTTTGTTTGGTTTTTTTTGTTTAGTGGTGGGGGCGTTTTGGTTGGTTATGGGGTTTTTTGGTTCTTGGTTTTTGTTTTCCCAAATCTTGGCCAACAATACTAGATCTTTCTACCTGACCAAGTCCTTTTCCTAATGCCCACTGTCGTTATCTAGAAGAAGCCCTGCCTAGGCAGCTGTCTTAAGCTGTGATCTAGTCCTAAGCGGCGGTTGGTCAAGGTGCTGATGTGCAGAAATCCTTAACGCAAGGCTGGCAGTCCCGAATCCTGTATACAAATTGTAAAATGATTTTCTTTGGGTCAGACACTGAGCTGGGACCCCTCTCCCAGCTGCCCTGACCCAGGATTTACACGCCCGTGACTCGGGTGGATTTTTGCCCGGGATTCGGTGGCGTGTGATTGATGACACGGGCAGGAGCGAACCCGCTTGTGGTTGTTTCTGGTTCCAGAGATCGCTCTCTGGGTTTTCTCTCCAGGCTCCAAGGTATGAAATGTGTGTTGATGTGTGCGTGAAGGTCTATAATATTTCAGTGCAGAAAGGGTCAAGACTACCATTTATCTTCTTTTGCTTGCCCTGCAAGCTATGAATAAGGTGAAAGGGCAGACCAGGCTGGGAAATTTATCTTCTCAATTTCATGCTGTGGTCTGGGCGGTGGTTTCCCTGCGTTGCTGGTGTCACCCGCCTCTCGCCCCTGTTTCTCAGGACACTGACAAAGTTTCCTCGCTACTGAGTGGCTGAGCTGTATTTTCGTAGCGTGTTTCCATTGACAAATTCTGCTTTTTCTTTTCTTCCTGATGGTGATCGTCTTGCAAGTCGTCCCTGGTCTAGGTTACAGGCTCCCTCTTACATATCAGTGTTCAAGGGGGCAACAAAACGCCAGGCACTTCTCAGAATGAAACAACGTGCTCTCCAACAAACTGGGTTTTACCAAGCCCAACTCACTTTTGGATGTCCACGCTAACTTCTCTGGGCCAACACAGCCACAGCCGTAGCCCAGGGACACCGAGCCTTAGGTGAGCGTGCGTGGTTAGCCAGCCTGGCCTAAATTGGAAACCCAGGCTTTCAGTTCTGTGTTCTTTTTGTTGATTGCACAACATCTTATTTTGTAAATACTTCAACAGCCTTCAGGCTGCCTAAGCACGCCAATGCTAACACACATGAGAAAGAAAGGCCAACCTTTTCTTCTGAAGAACGTGGTGTGCACAGGTTGAGGAGCAAGCAAACCATGTTATGCTCTAGCTTGCAAACTGGCTGCCTGTGTGCCACTCGTTCCAAGCAAAATATTTTCCATATAATATCGAATTGTCCGAGTATACATTGTAGCTTAATGACATCCATGCTTTCATTTGAAAAAGTTAATCTTATTTAGCGTTGATGTACTTCGAAGTATATGTATCTGAAATTGCTAAAAGAACCAACGTTAGACCAGCCTTGAGGAGTTTACTCTTAAGGTAAACTACTTTTATGGATTTCTAAACTCTATTATCTTTCAGAAATGCATTTATTGGAGTCCTTTGTATTTCTGAATTGCCAAGGTGATTTGCTAACAAAGCCCCGTTATTCAGATCGGTTGTCTTGCTGTTTCCGTACATATCCCTCTGGTGCGAACTGCACTTTCACCCAAGTGCTCAAATATCAAGAAAGCTGCAGTTCAGGCCCTGCAGTCTTCAAAAAGTGTTGCTTATGTACATGTGCTTGATCACCAGCTTCACTGGCAATTATTGCTACGGGAAACTGTCTTCATTTGCACATCAGCACCAGAAAGCTGTGAAGTGTCTGATTTACATCAGTGTCTTGTAGCCTGGCGCTGAATTTTTGTGACTGTAGCACTTCAGCATCGGAATAGTGATGAGACCTATTGCATACGTTTTGATAGGGATGTTGAATGCACAGGAAACATCTCGGGTAAGAAAATCAGATCAGCTTTCTGTTCTGCAATCTGTTCTCATATACACATACACACCTGAGAGCAGAAACCGGTACAGCGGGTTGCATCAGTGTAAGTGAGAAAAAGAGCATTATCTGACAGGTAGAAGTGGATGTAGCTTCACAAAACTCATTGCATCAAGGCTTTCTGTAAACTGCATTATTATTATAGTCATAATTATTATTATCTTTATGTAAAGTGTTATTTCTGGTAGGGAATGACAAATTTCCAGCAGGACTTTCTGCTGCATGATGCTCCTTTTGTTTTTCACTCTAATGCCCGTGAGTAAGGACCAGTTAGAGTACAGGGATATATATTTCTGTTTTTTTGCTCTCCCGGGTGAGGAATACATTGTAAGGCATCGTGAGAGCCTGGTTTCCATAGTGTGGTTGGAGATGGTGGCTGATGAGGAGTGGCTGAAGCTGATCACACGCGTGCTGCGTGGGTGCTGGTGTCACCGCGTCACCCCGTGCGGCTGTCTCTGGACTCCCACCGGTGCGGGTGCCTGACTGTGGCTCAGGGCTGTAGCAGCTCGAGAAAAAAAGCCATAATTTTACCTAGCACAGAAGGATGTTGTTCTGTGTTTAGCAGTGGAAACGTGAAGGTTCATCTGCTTTCCCCATGCAAATCCATGGGGATCGGGTTGATGGTCGGGAGGTAAAGGCTTTTGTCTCTAATGAGATCTGAGTTGGGATGGGCTGGGTAGACAACTGCAACTGCAGAGCTGTGTTACTGGATCTTGTATTTCTTTATAAAATGACAATACATGGATTATATTGCAAAGAGGCCTGATCATCATAGTCTGCTTGTTCAAATTACAATATTTACTCCAGCATATTGTTAGTTTGCTCTGCAGCCCTCGTACTCAGCTACTTTCAAATAAAGAGCCTGTTTGGAGAAGCCTCCAGCCTTTACACCTCCTGTGTGTGCAGTGGTGTCAGCAGTGACGCTTTGATCTTGTTTTGGAGAGCCCTGGATGTATGTACGTGTGGGTTAAAGACGGATCTGTGTGCTGCGTGTGTTTCTGGCGTGTTGCGGTTGCACCCTCGCCGCTGCTGGGGCTGAGCTCTCTGTGGAGCGGGAGAAGGTTCGTGTTGTTATGGAATAGCGTATATGGGCACTTACCCACTTACAGACTAATCATGGTAGCTGTTGCATCCGGGATGTCCCTTTGCTGCCAGGCATCAGGTTTCTAATGGTGCTAAACATGCTGGGGATGGATGAAGAGTATATATTTTTGTTAGCACTTAACCAGCTGCTGAATTCTAACTTGCACAAATAATAGCTGCTTGTTTGGTACTGCGAGCATTCTGCAATCTTTAAATTAAATCTCTTGTTAATGATGACTATCACCGGGTTCTCAGCAGTACTATTATGTAAGTTCCTCTGAAAATGTGTTTAATCCCTCAGAAACTGAACCAATGTCTGAATTCATCTAATGTAAGCACCAATGAAGTGGGATTTTGAGGTCTGTCTGTAAGAATTACATGCCATAAACGTTTTCCTTGCAACACTATTTATACATCATAACATATCCCCTACATTCTGTGATGATCAACGAGCCCAGAAAAATCAGCTGAAGGGGGGATGTTGAGAAAATGTGATGTGAAAACGATGTTTTCAGCTCCTTTCCATCCAGGGAGGTGTCAAGTGTGGCCGTCATGGAGATGCAGGCAGCATAACCAGGCTTCTTCAACTTGCGTTGAATTCCTGTGTCTTCTGAAGGAGGTTGTACAGCAGCACTGCTTTCTCTATATAACCTCAGTACTCTGGGCTTAGGGCTGCTTTTCCTTTCTCTGTTGCAGTATTTTTCTCTAGCGAAGCTTTGCCTGGAGCGAGAGCCTTGGCTGCTCAGTCTCTTAGGAATCGTGATGAGCACTTGAGACTCCAGTAGGAAGTGAGGTGAAATTATTTGTCATCACCTTCAAATAGATCTTTTGGGAAAAAAAAAAATGCTGATGTCAATAAATTGCCTTTGTGTTTCATCCTTCTCCTGACATCCCAAGGTACTCCATTGCAAACCCGTGGAAGGAAGGTGCGTTCTCTTGAAATCGCTTTGTGCGCCTGTGCCTGGGGTGGCAGCTGCTCCCTTGCTGCAGAGAACAATGTTGGTTTGTGGCTTCTGAAGATGGGCAAGTTTAAAAAACCAAAAGGCAATGTGTAAAGAACAGGAGCATGGTGTGAGAACAACAGAGATATGCACGTCTCAGTGCAAACGGAGCTGATGTTTCCCTTCTGCTTGGTAACTGAACCTGTGTTTATACGAAGGGTAGAACACTCTCGTTCTACTTGTGTAAATTCATGCATTCGGGGGGGACGGTTACATTTGGCTCCATATCTGGACCTTACCATACAGAAATTCTTGGTGTTTAATACTCAACTAAGTGGCTCTTTTCAGTAGAGTAAAGCGTTCTTGTTACTGGAAATCCTAATAAGCTTTTCAAATCTTCATACTTGGACATTGTTAACATTGGTCTTGGGGTTTTTTTTAAGCGGATTTTGCTCAGGTTGCTTTCACGGCTTCTTCCCTGCTAAAGGTTTTCTTTCTGCTGTGCATTTGGCCAACTGTGCTTCTGGAACTTAATATGCCTAATCAGTATTGTTTGTGTGCAGCGTTTCAATCCCAGGCTCCTTTCCCTTGGCGCGCGTTGCTCTTGCATTGCTAATTTGGTTATGGAGCTGAGCTGAAACCACTTAAAAGCATTTTCCTTGTCAGGGCCTGGAAATGTAATAAGTTCTGTAATCAATGAGAGGGGAGCGAAGTAATGAAAAGGGCAGGGAGTGGATCTTCACAGTCTGGAAGTTCTCTTACCCTGCTGAATTATTTGCAGGATTCCAATGTTTTCAATGTAGCTGAGATTTAAAATCGAGGCGCTTTTGTAGAGGGTCTCTCACGTGTAATATGTAGACTGAGTGTAACAGATGACAGTGGTGCGGTTTGGTAATTATAAGCGGAACCAAAAAAAGGAGGGAAAGTGTAGATAATTAAAGATGTTCCTACGGGGGGATTGTATCTTTGCTTATCTTTGAGCAGATCATTTCTGTGGACATATTTAGACATTCTTTATGCTTGCAGAATTTCTGTAAAAAGGTGGCGATCTCTCTGTGCTTATTTGTAATTCTGGTCTGCTGCCGCTCCACTCGAGGGAAAAAAGAAGGGTTGTTTGGGATTCTGCGTCTCTTATGAGCTGAAAGGATGTTAACAAAGGAATCTTCCCCACTTGTATCCTTCATCCAAGCGTTTACTTTGATTGAAAGTCTCTAAAACACTTGAAGAGGTGACCCCGAGGGCCGGGTTCTCGGAGGTCCTGGCAGCACCCAGAGCTGCAGGTCCTGCAGGAGCGTGACCAGGACGCGTGATGCTGCAGGTGGAGCAAGGGGCACGTGGTGTTGCCACCCTTGGAAAATAAATAGGTTGCACTTCTGCCGCTTTCATCAATGCGGCTCGCAACGCTTCACAAGCAGTAATTACATTTTGCGAAAGCCTGGTGAGATAGGTAAGTACAATCACACACTTTGCAGCTGGACAGATTGAATCCTGCAGGTGTTACTTGGCCAAGGTAAAATAAGAAGCTAGTGGGCAATTTGGGATGGGGGGGAATAAAAAAAGATCAAAGATTGCTGATTCTCAAGCTGCTGTGCTTTACTTCAAGTGCCGAAAATTTGCTTTGGTTTGCTGCTTTGTTGCAGAGGCACCCAGGTATCTGTTCGTGCAACCATAAAAGCAAGAAATCCACCTTATTGCCTGGTTTTACAGTCACGTTACTGGGTTGTATATGGGTAAGAGGGCCTGGAGGTTCTGACGCTCTGGGTTTTGAGGCAATCAAGGGCTGACTTGAAAACACTGCTTTCCAAACACTGCTCTCCACCGGTGCACTTGGGATGACATAAAGCGTTTGGATTCCTTAAGTTCTCGCCTGCTCAAATCTTTTAGAGGCGATCAGCGGATTTTTGAGGGACGTTTCGGTCCCTGCAGGCTGGGAAGGGGGTGCCTGGTTAAGGTGGACAGACAGAGCTTCCCGAGGTGCTGGTACGAGCAGGGGGGTTCGCTCCGTTCTCTGCAGAGACCGCTGGGCTGCAGCTCTGAACTGGTTCTTTCTTCCCACAGTCTGGCTCCGTCTTTCCATGGGAGACTGGGATTTGCAGCAGAACCAAACACCAGACTTGAAAATACCGGCTGTGCTTTATTTTCAGTGCTTGCTTCGTTCAAAGGCGTACTTTGGGAACATAGAGAGGCAGTGTTTGCTCTCTCTAAGGTGGTCCCCGTGGGTTAAGAGTTTCAAGTTAGTGATTGTGGTAGGGTTTGTTTCCTTGGATTATGGTAGAACAACTTGCGAGAAGTAGTGTTGATGATCAAGAAGTAGTCTTGGTTTTGTTTAAATTAGTATGTTTTATAAGAATGTTTAATTATAGAATGTTTTCTTGTATTTACTAAAGTGTGCAGTTCTTTAAACCTGCTCTGCGAAGATTTGTGTTTGATATCAGGAAAACACCGTTCCTCACTGTCCTCCTCGGTGTGTGTCCATGTGTGTGTGTTTTTCCCGTGCAGGACAGGAGAGGATCGGCAAAGACTCTCACTACGAGCAGGAGGGGAAGGTGCAGTTTGTGATCGACGCTGTGTACGCCATGGCCCACGCGCTGCACCACATGAACAAGGATCTCTGTGCCGACTACGCCGGCGTCTGCCCCGACATGGAGCACGCGGGCGGCAAAAAGCTGCTCAAGTACATCCGCAGCGTCAACTTCAACGGTGAGCTGGGCCCAGTGGCCCGGGGACTGTGTTCCTTTTAGTTTAATTTTCTATATTTTCTTTTACATTCAAGACTTTTATCATTGTTACGCTAGAGTTTGTGGCAGAAGACCATGTTTATTTAGTACCATTCAAAAATACCATGTTTTAGCCAAAGCAAATAGGCTCCCACTGCCTAAAGACAGAAATGACTGCTGCTGGTTTAGGGCACCTTCCGGAAGGCTGATTTCCTATGGGAGAAATAACTGGGTAAAAGCCTAAGCTCGCTCTGGCTAAATATGCCTGGTTTGAAACCCTACAAGTTTATTAGCATCACACATCGTTTTTTCCTCTATATTTGCATGGTTTCCTGTACTTGGAGAAAACAAACTGGATGAAATTCTGGTACCCTGAGCCCAGCTTAGCTCCACGCTCGAGGGAAGGGACAGGGGAGCTGAAGGAGCGGAGCCAGAATGGTGTCATTTTGACAGAGTGGTTACTCCAGCCTTCATCCCTCTATTAAGTCTTCAGATGTGGAACATCATGAGAATGAGGATGGGAGCATTTGATCTCTTTGCTTATCACTTACCCACCTGTTCTTCCCAAGAGTGACAGTGGTGGTTGCAATACCAGCCCTCTGCTTCAGACAGTGCAACAGGATAGGATATTTCTCCTTCCTGTATAAGTCATCTTAAAAACAGCAAGGTGAACACGAGGAGATCTTAATTTATTTCCTTGAAGTAAGTGGTGTTAACTACAGCCAGGAGCAAATTTAGAGCTGACCGACCTGAGGAGGTCTGGAGAGTTCTACCTACTCCCCTCGCTTTGGAAGGTTAATTGTAAAGGACAAAGCTCCTGTAGAAGTAGCAGAGCATTCACGTACAGCGTTGCACTTTGGCCATTTCAGTACTGAAAAGCAGCTCATACATGGTCATCTCTAGACAGTTCTTCCCTATAAAGATGCTGAACAGCCATCTAATCATTTTAACAGAGCTGAGAAATAATTTATGAGAAACTGGGTGTCCAGCTAATGTTGCCTAGTGTCCAACTCCAAAAATTGGTTTGCATTAACTTTAGTTTCTTTGTCTGTGTTTCCTTGGCCAGGCTTTTAAAAGGTGACTTTTTCCTCCATTTGTGTTTGATTTACATGGCCAGATGGTGTTTTTCTTCACTTGGATGCATGTAAATTATGTCCAGCATAGGGACTGAACTAGTGGTTTGCTTTTTAGGATGGGAAGGAGAATGGTGGCAAAACTGAGAGAGCTTAAAACCTTTTCAGTTTCTCTTGGCTCTCTGGCTGTAGGCATTTTCCATAGGGAAAAAAACCAGTTCCTTTCAAGGGGCATTATCCTGGTGCCGAGTTTAGTTTTCTCTTGTCACGTCCATAGTGCGAAGCCGCCCCCGTGTTTGCACGCCCAGGGTCCGTGTGCCCTTGGCTGTTCCCCCCAGCGCACGTGGGATTTGAGGCAGCAGAGTTTGTCTCGGTGCTGTTGACTTCGGCCACGACGATGGTGTCCGCTCTCAATCTGCCTCCTGACACACAGACGTGGACGTTTCATGTCCATGTGGGGTTTTGTCAGGATATGGGGAACCCACAAATGTCTATGATGTGTTTTGGGAGCCTCACTCGAGCTCCTACCCTGTGAATTGTACTTTTTTGCCAGCTCTGACAAGACCAAGCTTAACTAATAATATACAGGCTTTTAGGAGTTATGATTAGCTAAATCCCATTTACCATTTGTGCCGACTTTTCGAAGGAGACGAGGAATTACAGCCATTTCTTCTTATTCACTTTAAGTGTTTTCACTCTAAATGTATTCTGGCTACATTAATCTGGAATGACAATTAAATATCTGCCCAGTGCTCATAAGGAACCAGCGAGGGGAGATTTCAGTGGAAGATTTTCTGTACCAGCCTTTGAACTGAATCTGTATCTGATCTCAGAGGATTGTAGGATAGACAGGAAACAATTTACCAAGGCTAGAATGGAAACTATGCTAATTCACTCCTTCAAATCTTTTTTCACTCACTGGAATTCAATGAAGAATGGGAATCCTGAAGAAAACCATAATCTTAAAGTTCAATGCTACAACAGGAGAGATTTCTCATTGCTTTAGGGAAAAAAAGTTATGCAGGAGGAGGAAGCTTTGAATATAGATATGCTGGAGCATTGTCATAATCTTCAATCTTGACACAATATTACCGTACCCTACGGAAACCTATTTTAATATGTCTTGAAATAAATGTCACCCTTGAAGTTTTCACCGAGAGATTTGAGGAAATGCAACACTGCTCTGAATTCTCATCTAAGAAAGCGTTCGCATCGAATGCCATGGCAATTAAAATGCAGATGTTCTGGGGAGAACTCGCCTGCGGACCAGGAATGGTCTGTCCCACCGCTCGGGTATCGCTTCACCTCTGGGATGCAGCTGGTTTTGCTCAGCACCCCATGCAGGAGAAGGGTTGGGGAGTGTCCTTGCCTTGTGTATGCCAAATGAAGTTAATTTGGGATCCTGATTCTGAACTGCTCCTGACCGAGACACTTTTCAGCCTGTATCAGCGCGATAGAGTCTAAATAAGGGAGCAGACAAGCAACAGCCTTCCTGGAGCTTAGTCTGTTCTTTTCCATCCCAACTGCATGCTGATTATGGGAATAAGAACATATTGTGGAGGAGGAAGCTATTTCTGGATGCTAGTCAAGATTCACTAGACCTGGGCTGACTTCTGACGGCAGAATCTCTCAGAAGCAGATGGAACATCTTCTGCGGGGAAAAAAAATGGTTTGGAGGCTCCATTCACAGGAGTGATTTTCAGTGAAGAACTCCCCGAGGAAAGGGAGGCGGGCGGGAGGCTGGAGGGCAGGAAGAAAAACCTTCTGATATTTCTTGCTTCATGCAAAGCTGCAGTGAAGTACGGCTGATCTAGTTTTGCTTCTTCTTATTTTTAGCCAGTAGGTTTGGGCGGTGGTAATTGATCAGTGGAGAGGACTGGGATTGTACCTCTGTGTCCTGAAGTGCCCGGTGTAGATGGTTGAGGCGATAGACGACTTTGCCTGAAACGTGTTACCAGTCCAAAAGCTCTCAACCATGACTAAATACAATAGATACTCCGAAGATTTGGCTTTTGTTGGTTGGTTGGTTGGATTTTGTCTTGTTTTCTTCCCCCAGGCAGTGCTGGAACTCCAGTGATGTTCAACAAAAACGGCGACGCACCTGGGCGCTACGACATCTTCCAGTTCCACACCACCAACACCAGCACCCCGGGCTACCGCCTCGTCGGCCAGTGGACAGACGACCTCCAGCTCAACGTGAGCCTGGTTTATTCTTCGCTTGCACTGTTCTGTCAGGTTCAGTTGCTACATGCTGGTCGGTTTAGGCTTTTTTTCATGCTGCAAAAATTAATGAGGATCTTTACTATTTCTTCGCAACTACATGATGCATTTTTTTTGCATATTATCATCTTCTACTCTGTCCCGCAACTGTTTCTCTGTACTGTGAGTACCAAAGCTCCTCAGACTAATAGAGGCATTAGGTGATCATGCAAATTTTATTACTTCTGTGTGTCTCAAGTCCCTAGTTGCCAACTTGGAAAATGAAGCAGTAATGTGTTGTGGTTTGAAACCAATGGGCTTTCATTTGCAGATGCTCTTCAGTTTTTCTGGCTATATTCTTTAGTTTTTCTAGTTTTAGGAAAGCTGAAACTAAATGTTTTTTTTCGGAGTGACTCACTTTTCCGGTGTTACTTTTAAGCGCGTAGCAAAGACATCCATATGAATGAGATGGCCTTTTCGTAATGACGCCTAAAGAAAAACAAGCAGGTGATCAAAGACCCCCGAGGTACTTTGATGTTTCCCAGATGAAAAAACCACAAGCAGAGCCTGAGGAAGCTGGAGCCCATGTCAGCTTCACCTGCACAGAATGGTCTGTAATGGGGCTGCACATCTAGGTCCAGGCTTCTACTTGGCTTTGTGCAAGTTGCTTGAGCCTCAATAACACGGAGAAATAGCACCGGTTTAACCTTGGAGTTATTTGACCCCTTATTGATAGTTATTAAAGCACAAAGACCGTGGTTTCATTTGGGTTTGGCTGCTCTTCAGCAACAGAGCCTGAGTGACATCGAGGTGTTCCCGAGTGAAATGCCCATTGATACAAAAGCGGTTTCTTCTCTCCAGGTTCCCACCTGAGGTCACACCAGGTCCCTCTCTTTGTGTGGCTCTTCTTGAATTTTGCCTCATTTTGATTTTCTATATGCTTTTCCACCGGTTTTCAACTTTCGGTGTTCTATTTCAGGAAGACTATATTAACTTGCAATTTACAGTTCTTTTAGCAAAAGTATTAATATTTTATTAAGTAAATCCTTCTTTATATAAACTACACATCCTGATTCATTAAAATTTCAAGCTAAATTAGTGGAGCTTGATTTGTATTCCTGTTGTTGTGTTAGATGTTTCCATAAAGAGCACTTTCCTCACCCTCTCGTCCTCACAGCTCTATCAACAGCTGAGATTCTCTCAATAATTCCCCTTCCACTTGCTTCTGGGTGCTGGTTTCTCACACAGGGTTAGCATTGCTGTGATAGTTCCTGTCTGTACTTTCTTACAATAATAAAGAAAATTGTGGAGTTCAGACAAGTCAAGGGTAGTCTAAAATAACCAACCAAAATAATCACTGCTGTTACATACATCCCAGGCAAAACTGCCAAAGGCTACAATTTGTCTTCAGTAATTACTGTGGAGATAACACTTCAGGATATATTCCCCCAGTTCTTATTTATTTAATGCCTACATGAGAGGGGAAACAAAAGAAAGGATGTTTGGTCAGAGTGCTTATTTGAATTTAGAAAACGCCAAAGTGATGCTTTGTTTTCCCAGAGACTTGGCCTCCTGGGCAGGCTGGTTCAGTTCAGTTGTTCTGCCCTGTTGTGCAGACCTTGTTGGTAGGGACGCTCCAGATCAAAAAGGCGGTCGGCAAATTAGTGTCCAAGTCCATCATAGGTAAATCAATATTTTCTGCTTGACGATTGTCCTCTTTCAAAGGAGGAGCAGGAACAGTTTGCTGTGGTTTCTCCTGGAAGCAGCGTTCCTGCCCAGCCTCGTGTCGGTCTGATCTGCAATGGGATGTGGCACGTTCGCGTTCACAGGGTTTTGGGGTGAGAAGTAGGGGAGCACAGGGTGATCAATCTTCATAGCTGTACCATATTTTTTCATATGCAATTACAGAATAACTTCTTTTTGCATTTCTCTTTCCATTGCATAAGACACTAGATAGATGGAAGAAATCTTTAACAATATATTTGCAAGTCTTAGAATATACCGTACCAGTTTCCTTTGTTTTTGTTTTTTCGTCATAAGCTTATAAACCTGGCTTTACAAAGTGTCTGTGATTTTCTGTGTATCTCTTTCAGTCCTGATTGCTTCTCCATATCCTTGCATTGCCAACACTTCATGCCTGCAGAGATGCTCCGTGGGGCAGGTCTGCGCTCCCGTGCGCAGGTTGGGCTGTGAAGTCCCCTCTGAGTGCAGCTGACTCACCCAAAATCTACATTTTGGTATCTGAGGTCACAATCTGGTCGATAACCAAGTAAAAATATTTCATGACTCTTCACTGCAGCAAGCTTGGGACGTAATGTGGTTTTTACAAAGGGATGGTGCAGTCGCCGGATTTTCTTTTGCTTGCTTGATGTCAAGCGACCCAGCGCAGCTTTGCCTGGTGCGCACTGTGTGATTTAGTAACTATTTTGGCTGTATTTCACAGATAGCTGCGCAAGGATAAAGCGAGCAGATGTCTAATTTTAGACGGCTTGGCCGGTATTCCGTGACAAACTCGCGGTGCTTTGTTCTCCCTGCAGCGAAGTTGTGAGCCCAAGGTGCCCACCCGCCCCGCGCGAGAGCTCCTGGCAGCGCATCCCCTGCCTCCCGCGCTTTCTGAACACGGTGTCGAGCTCCATCAGCCCCTGTTCGGCCCCCTGCATGCAGATTTATAGGTGGTATTGATAGTCGACCACCTCCTGCAGTCCAAAATGCTCTGCCCTGAATTTTCAGATGGCAGATTTGGCCAGCTGCATCACTATTGAAACCCAGTGCCATGACCCCCACCCCCAGCCTGTGAAATGGCCAAGGTGCAGCTAATGCCATTAGACAATAAACCTGTTGACCACGGTTATACTGAAACTGGGATTTGTGTTTATCCATGCTGGTGCTGAGGGCTGCTCCTGGGTTGCAAGGCACTTACATCATTGTGAAGAAAACCGTTTTAGCTGAATTTAGCTTTAACGGTGCATTTCAAAAGCAAAAAGTGCTGGTAGTGAAAAGCAGGACATTTAGCATGGGGGAAAGTCAGCGTGTCAGGTACCAGCTGGTTCTTGGTTGTTTCGCTTTGCAAATGGGTAACGTTTTTATTCTTTACCTTTGCAATAACTAGATCCCTAATACTTGTGCTATTCAAGCCATAGGAAATAAGGATGACTCGGAGGATTAAGCATGAAGGCAGCATGGCCAGAGACCCAGGCTCTGCTTTCATGCCTCGTGTTTCACTTAGAATTTTAGAAAGATAACGAAAGAGGAAGACCCTCTGTGCTCCGTTTTACCCCATGTATGCCATAGATCCAATAACTACAGATGTCTTCTTGCCACATACGCCTGTATTCTTTAGTCTCTATAAAGCACTTAGAGATTGCTCAGTAGAAGGCACTGTAGGAATGTGAGGAGCTGCCTGACCAGCTCTGATAGAACTGAATGCAACTTGTCATGCTTTGAAGTGCCTGACAAAGTCAGAACCGCATCTCTCCTGGAGGAGCCGGTGTGCCCGAAGGAGGCAGAAATGGATCGCTCCTAGAGGAGCTGCCGGTTCTCGTGGGAAATCTGGGGATATTGCTTCTCTTTCTCTATACAGAGTTCTCATCAGATCCCAGGTTTACTATGTTTTCACATCCAAACCTCTGCAACTATCCGCGAACTGTCAAATCCCAAAATAAACAATCCCTGTGAAATTGTTGAATGTATTTTTCCAAGGATTTCTTCCGCACACCCTATCTCAGCAGCGTTCTCCATCACGTTCCTCGTGACTCCTTCCCATAGCTGTCTACGCAATTTCCCTGCGGTGCCTGAATTCCCCCCGACACCCCCCCATCACTTGCTGTGGAAGTGACAACCTGTGCTGTGGCTGCACTGAAAGGGTGACAGAGATGCTCCGCGTTGGGGGATCTTTCTGCTGACTGTCCGCTGAGTTTTACTGAACCTGCAGACACGTCCTTCGGAAATCTCTGCTTGTCACAAATGCACTTTAAATTGGCCAGTGAGTTCGAAACTTATGGGAAATGAACCTAGTGTGGAGAGAGCATGCGTGCATTCCGCTTCCTTCAAATTTTCCTACAAAGTGATAGCAAAGTTTAGAAATTTCCAACAGTTATGCAAAAAGAAGAGTAAAGCTAGTCTTGCTTCCAATAATTACTGTTAAAAATGTGGTTTATGCAAAAGTGTTACTGCTGTTGGGTTTGGATGAGTAGCGTACCAGTTCCATCTCTTGTATGGCTGAAGTGACTGGCAGACCTGCTTTGGACCAGGGTCTTTTCTCCCCACCCTGTCCTGTTTTCCTGTTTCATGTTGGTGAGTTTTTGGTGGTCATTAAGAGGCTGAGCTCATTTAAGGTTCTCCGTTTGAGTGGTTTGGTCCTGGTTTTGGGACGTGCTGGCACCACTGAGGCTGATCCACGAGCAGGCTGAAGGGACGTGTCCGGGCTCTGGCGTACGGACACCGGCTGTGTTCTGTCATCAGCAACAGATGAGTCGTTGGGATACTGGGATCCTGTGGGATGGACCAGAGGTCTTGACTGCTCACCAGGAAGAAAGCTCTGGTGGGGAAGTGTTCTTGCCCCCGCTGGGTGGAGGGACCCCACTGAGATGTGTTGGTCATCTCCTACCATCCCTTCACAGCCTGCGGCACGGTGGGGGATGTAATGGCCCGTTTCACCTTTACCCTCATCTTTGTGAGTCCTGCAATGGTTACAGGAGACCCATTTATCTGCCATTTGAGAGGGATGTCTTCCTAGAGCAAGCTAATGGTGTTTTCTTTCAGTTTGATTGTCTCATTAACGCTGTACTTCTAGCCTATTAGTGTTCACATAGGGCGCATCATGTTGTTTTAATTGCACTGGCATCTCCAGCTTGCCAAGTGTGCTCTTCCAGCTCCGTGATACGGCTCATAAAGGTGCCGTGGGGCACACGGGTGCCGATCAGATGCTGCAGCTGATGTTTGGGATGGCTGAAGATGGTGTGTCCTCGGCTGATAAAGGGCAGCGGTGGAAAACGTGATGTCCCGTCCTTTGTTGCGCCGCAGAGATTTCAGGTAGCTCTCCCTCAAAACATGTTCTGCTTCCAAAGCATCAGACAGAGTTAACTACAAGCTCCAGAGAAAATTAAAACATTTATCTAATTAATTTGTTTGCGAACAGAAACAAATACATATTAGAGATGCCTAAACGTACTGCATGCGGAGATAAACAGAACAAAGAAGAGTCTGTATTGTTTTATAGATGTGCCCTTGAATTGTAAATGAAGCTCAGAACACGACTGCGGGAACCGGAGCCAACTGCGGGAACCGGAGCCGTTTGGGTGCAACCAGGGGTGCTGCTCAGCAACCCCTGACGCTTCGTTAATCCCCTCCAGCAATATGTGATGTATCGCTGCCGTCTTGCTCAACAAGTGCTTAGAAGATTAATAGTATTGATAATTATCAATATGGTTCCATAAACACGTGCGTTACGTGGTTCAAACTCCCCTTATAAATCCTGGCTCACGGTGTGTGGTGAGGAGATCGCTGTGTACGTGTTAACAGTTCCCTCCTCCTTGGGGAAATTGCTGTGTTGTGGTGGTTTCTTCACTGTAGGTTCAGCCCAGTATTTTAGAGGAGCATGAAAAATGATAATAAGTCTTGCTTTAAAAAAACCCAACATTCTTGTACCTGCTCTCTGTTTGCTTCAGGACCAGAGACTCTGAGGCACTGCTGCATTCTTTTTTGCCCACAAACAGAAGTATTTTACAAAACTCCGTAATAATCTGTGCAATCTCTGCAGATCCTGCACGCTGCAACACCTACTGAATCTGCCTGGGCTCAGACACCTCTGCTATAGGGTTTGGAAACAACTGCAATAAATAGCAAGGTAATGAAAAGAGCAATTAGTTTAGAACTTCAGACAAGTCACCTATATGTACCTGATTTCTTTTGGTAAAACATTGAGTGGTGAGTGGATCCAAGCAACTCTTCAGTGAAGTTTGCTCAGGGATATTCTGCCAACAGATGGTGTTTTTCTAAAACAGTGCATTCAAATGTATTTCTGGTCATTGTTCCTTGTCTTGGTTTGGGTTTGTTTGGGGTTTTGTGTGTTTTGGGGGGGGAAGTAGAGCACGTTCAGAGCAGATGGATTGATTTCAGAATATTTTGCAGCAAAAAGTAAATCTTTGTGGAGAACACGCAGATTTCAGTTTATTAAGAGCTGGGATCTCCCCAGTTTCTGGTGGAAGGGGAGCAATAGGGCGCGTATCTCGCCAATTATGAGGTTTTGCTTTAAACTGCAAGGGATAAGAGAATTTCACCACAATAGCCATAGGATTGTTTGGGGGATTTGTAGATGCTTTTAAAAGACTGTGTTCTGAAGTATATTATATAGCATTTAAAAATAGAAATTGGGCATCTCCCACCTAAACAATTTGACCTTAGTGAAGATGTGCATAGCTGAAAGCACAATTATCAATAGCATTATCAGTTTTAGCTCCTGCATGCATGTCATGTATAATCAAAAAAACTGTTTGCAAATATATATATACACACATTAAAAAAAAAGTGTATTTACATGCCTTTATATGTGGATGGATGGATGGGTATAGGTACATGCAGAGACCTTTGCAGTATATAATCCTCAAGATTTCTTCAAGATTTGCAATACCTGAGCGAGCTCAAAATCACAGTTCAAAGATGACACCAAGATAGATAAAAATTGGTATCAATTTCCTCTCTCATTTCAGTTATTGTCACACAAATTGGCCCTGGTCGCGTCCTCTCCTGTCCCTGCTCCAGCCTGGAGTGAGTGGCTGGTACAAAGGTAATTTAAATCCATCCCTATTGCAGCCTGGAATCTGGGCCGACGGCTGAGAGGAGGTTTGCATTATTCAGGTGTCAGACAGTCTCATTAAACAAAGTCAGCTAATGAGGTCAGGGTGTTATTTAAAATTAAGATTTTAAGTATTAAGCATGATTAGTATGTGTTGTTTTCGAATGCCAGTGCAGAACCTTGAGCTTTCAGCTGACGCAGCCACTTGTTGAAAAATACCAGTGTTTACATTTTTAATGAAATTAGCTAAACCCTTAGATTTAATTAGCTTGTATATTGGCATACATTGAGGTGTAGCTGTATCCAGAAATAACTGGGTTTCTGATAGCTGAAAAAAAGATGGATTATTTCAGCCACTGTAGCCTCATTGGCAATTTTGGAAAGTAACCTAATCTGAGTTATTTCTTAAAGTAACTTAATGTGAGCTCAGCCAGCACCGGTCCTGGTGGGTGAGCTGCTGCTGCTGCAGCCTCCGCTCCTCCGGGGCCAATGGCACTGCTTATCTGCTCAAGAAACTCCTTGGAAATGTTATTCTGCCCCAAAAGAACTGGCTTCATGGTACATAAAGCTCTGGGCTGCTGCTTCAGCCCATGGAGATGAGACAAACCCCCCCGCAGCCCCCGTTACCGACACTGCAGCTTCTGCTCCCCGGCCCTGTCTCTCCACCCGCGTCTCAGTGTCACATCAGCCACAGGTGACAGTGACAGTCTCCGTGTCAGACAGGGGGGCTGTGGGTGCCGGGCTGTTGGGGAATCAGCTCCCAAACACTGCTAAATGCAAAGCCCTTCCCGACGGATCCCATCCCGGTTGCAGATCTGTTCAGAGCTCGGTCTCCCCTACACCACCAGGCCAGGCAGAGTTAAATGTGAATAATCACATCAGCATTCCCAAAACACATCCCAGTTCCCTGCTTTGGCTTGCAGGTTGCCATGCCCCACATGTCAATAGCTGTAATAATAGATGTTGTTTATTTTGTTCCGTCGTTAGGTCCTGTAATCTCTCATTGCTCATGTCAACCATGACCGGTGTGAACACCTTTAATTACCGTAGCTTGCAGAATTAACTTCCAGCCAACTGGAAGGGGATTTTTCAGACCACTGGCCCACTGAATGACCATATGTTAATTCCTTAGTGCTCCGCTGGGTCCCCAAAACGCCTGCGAAGAGGCAGCAGGGCTGGGATGGTGTTGGTCCTGCTCAAGGGCTCACAGCCTAACTTGGTCAGTGCTCTTGGAATAAAACCCATGCGGTTTTAGCACCCCAGGTAGTTTTAATGCGTTGGATTTGGGGCTTTACCTCCTGAGATGTGAGTTGGGCAGATCCTCAGCAGGTGTGGGCTGGCAGCCCCCGTCACACCAGTAGTCCGGGGGCTACCAACAGCAGCCAAAGGCTCGCGCATTTGTCTCCATTTTTGTTTCTCCAATTCACCTGTGAAACTTTTTACTGTATTGTATCAACAGATACGGGAACAAGTGGCTTCAAGCTATTCCTGTAGGTTCAAAACATAATCCAGCCGTGCTTTGCAAAATGAAATTTTGCTACCATACAGATGCAAGTGCCAAGGATAGTGGAGTAGAAACGATGATGATTGTGTAATATTGCGCCTGTTTGCTTTAGAGGGCAGAAAGAAATCCCATCAAGGGTATTTAAAAAGCTCCGCACGCATCCGTACTGTGTGAACAGCCCTTTGAGTTCCCAACATTTAAGCAAAGCATAAAGGTTCCTGACAGGGAACATGTATTGAATGGGTCAAAAATAATCACTTTTTAAATGTCCCAGAATACTGATTTATGTAGAAAATTGACGTGGTTTGCGGCAAGACTATAATATCGAATATATAGCGTGCATTTTAATGTGTCTCAAGCTAATCGTTCACATACTAGGCAATAATGGCCCTAAATAAACAGCTGAAAAGCATCTTTAGCCTGCTCTTAAAATTCGAGGGGCAGCCTTTATTTGCTTTGTTTTCCTTTTTTATTTGTTTCTTCTCCCACTGATCTGAAAATGCACATTTGATATGAAAATGCTGCATGAAATGATTCCCGTGAAACAAGCTCGTTTACATCTTAATTGCAGGTTTTAATGGTGCGGAGGATGTGTACTTGACCGTTAAAAGTAGCATCTGAGCATCTGGCTTTCCATGGTAACTATATTTAGATATTTTATTCCATTCCTGTGATTCCCGTCCCTTGGACAGGCTTGGGAAGGGGAGCGGGGAGGAAAATCCCCTGCACAACTGGGACGGTGCCTTCCAGTTTTTAGGGTGTTCGAGTAGAGGGAATAAGTTACCAGTTCCAGTCCTTCTCTTTCCAAAGAGACGGAAGAGGATGGTGGTGTCGGGGGGACGAATGCAAGGTTTTGTGGCGTTATTGCTTCAGGTTTTGAGTGGAATTTCAACTAGACCCACACCATTATTGTTTCAGGCAGGGTGTGATTGCAGGACCGGTGTTTTTATTCTCATAAATCTTTATAAATTTAGATTTATAAGACCACCCATCACAACCACATCGCCCTCCCCTTCCTCTCCCGCTCGGTTGCAGCGGCGTTGATGGAAGAGCAGCCCCAAGTGCGCTGTAATTAAAGTCCCATCAGCCAACTCTAATTTTCTGTGTACCATCTACAGTCCTTTTAGGGACCGATTGACTGAGTATAACCTGAGCAAGATAATTTAATAGCATTAATAACACTGCAGCAATCCAATTAGGCCCTAGATGAGTTAGGGACTGAGTTTCACTCAGAATGTTCTGTTTCTTTCATCTTTCTTCCCGGCCTGTGTGTCATTATGCCATGCACGCTCGCCATGATGAGAAAATTACTGTACCATTGATGCTGATTCTTTAAAAAGGGAAAACCGGGACCAAATAATTTGACTAGCAAATACTGGTCTTTGAATCAGCTTGGGAATTAGTAGGATAAATAAACTAAAGCATTTTGAGTTGGCAGGCACTTCAAGATAAATGCTATCCAAATTGCACACATGCCATTTGGTGCATCTCTAGTTATTACCCTTTCCATTTTGAAAGTAGTCTATCAGATTTAGCGGATGTATTCCTTTCTCGCAATCATAAATAACAGGGGAAAAATAAGTTATTACTTCATAAGCAGAGACAAACAAACATAAAGAGCTAATACTTTTCTCAAAACTTAGGCAAGGTCAATACGTGGCTACACCGTGAAAAAATAACTTGGAAAAGGAGTTTTCAGAAGAAAAGCAGAATTCTTGGGTTTGCTTCTAGATGTGACATTGTCACCCAGTCTTGTTATTTAGAATTTGAACTTACCGATTGCTGAGCTTTATGAACGTGGTTGAAACAAACGCTTGAATAATTGATTTGTTTTTGGCTTAAACGCATGAGCAATTGCTCTGCCCTGATGTTGAGCTCTGGTTGAGGTGCTTGGGTGCTTTGGGTTGAGGGTTTCCCATCATCCTGCACGACGAATCCCTCCAGTCGTGATGCTGTGGAAGTCGTACTAAAGGGAGCTGGATCTAATTATTTACTGTATGCCTCAGAACATTTAAGTTTCTTATTTAGATTCTAGATGCAACGTGGATACATTTGAAATAAGATACATACAAACAAATCCAACCAACCTAAAAAGGAGAAGAAAGTAAAGATCTAAAACGCTTTTGATTGAAGGGAATTTTGTTAAGGCTTTTTCCAGCAGAATAGTGAAATATTGAACAGTTTTTCTTACGTAAGTTTGTAACTGGGCCACCTCACTTTGAAATGAAATCTTTCATCTTTTCCCTTTTTGTTTTGTATGGCAGCGTATGTCAAGCCTGTTGCGATCATTTGGGGTTTGTTGGGGGCTTCTCTTCTGGCCCATTCATTAAACAGTATGTTTAAACTATCGTAACTATTAAATGATGAAGGACGGTGATCCTCTCCTAGAGTATTTCTCTCTCTAGATTGAATCAAAGAAAGGGTCCTGGCTCAGCCAGCGTGTTTTAAAGGTGAACCACAGCGGTGTGTAAATGTGTTATTTGGGGTGCTGCGCATTCCTTACGCCTCCCGGCTGCTGCTGACGCTGCTCTTCACGTTGTGTAAGTCGCTTTCAGACGCTGCTCTCAATGAAGGCTGTTGTGTCGCTTATTATTAAAAATCAACTGATGCAAGGAACTGCCTTTGGTTACAGCCATTAAAATCTTCATCAGGCCAAGCTGGAGGACTTTGAAAAGTTTGACTTTCCATGTACTCGGGAGAGAGTTCCTTCGGCAAAGTGATGGAGCGTCCCAGTGAACCTGGGCCCGGTCGCCCCACATAAAGCTGAAAGCTGATGTGTAAATAGCCCCTTGATGCTGAGCAATAGGTTTTCCTTTTCCCCCACCTCCTCCCACCAGCAGATGCCTTTAGAGTATCCTTCAAAAAAAGCCAAAAATATCAGGCCGTTGATGCCCCACAGGTTTGCACTGTGCTGGGTTGTAGCAGGAATTGAAGGAAAACGCTTGGCGATCAAACCTTCCCCTAAATGTTTCTGTTGTTGGTTGAGGGGAAAAAAGTCACAGCAGCAGAATGAACAGCAATAGACAGTGAGGGCTGGTTTGATTCATTTTCAAACGAATGCATGATATTCTGAAATGAAGCCCAGCGTGGAAGAACGGCAGCGTTGCTCCCCATGTGGGAGATGTTCTTTTCTGCATGTAAAATATTAAGAGCACCATGAGCTCAGCCTATTTCGTGAAATATGGAAGACAACTGTTGGACCGGGTTCTCGTTTGGCGACGGGATGTGCCGGGAATTAAAGCCCAGACGCTCCGTCACTCGGTCCTTGGCTGGGGGCTCATCTCAGAAACTCTGGTTCCGAGCCACTTACTTAACGATGACGAATTGTCTTACATTACCTCTGCTTTCAGAAGATAGATTTTCTCCAACCTATCAACTTAACTACATAAGAATTATGTGTTATCTATGCACATTTGGAAGTACATGATCTTTTTTAATTAAAAAAAGCCTCTGCAGGGGATGCAGGGTGAGTACTGAAGATGCATGGTCCATCCCTTTCCATTAGGGAGAAGACAACACAAAACTGTAGCTGCATACAGAAGCATTAAAATAATTAATTTTCAGTTTTATTGTGTGTCAACAGAAGTGTATGATAATAAGCATTTTTTGCAAAAACTGTAGATTAAGCATTTCTCTCTACATTGCTGTTGTGCTAAAAATGTCCTTGGTTTAAAGGAGAACAAATAGCCTCTGGATCTCATTAGAGATGGTATTACACGTGCTCAGTGTCACTTGCTGCTGGTGCCTTTAAAGCAGGTAAGATTGGGAGAAAATGATGACAAATATTAAATGAAAGGAATGGTAAGATCAGGAAAGGAAAGAGAAAAATAAATGAGGTTCACATGTAGGTTAAGAGCTGCTTATTATGAACTCGCCAAAAAAGAGCTGCAGTGTAGGAACAAAATTGATGTTTTTAGTTGAAGTTTAAATCATAATTAATTTAATGTGTTCAATAAGAGGTGATGCAGATGCAATGCAGATTTTTCTAGCTGTGCACAAATACCCATCAGTGCCAGGGGATTTTACCCACGATAGGTAAACCAGAGCGGAATGTTCCCGGTGGGAAGAGCGGAGCGGGACGGAGCCTCTCCTGCCTGCACCTGCGGGTGCAAAGGTGTAAAATAGAGTTTTCTTACTAGAGAAATATACAGATTGGCAACTGACCTCCAGAATTTCAGTTCAAGCCTCCGCTAGGTACTCGAAGGTGCTGGGGATGCAAACCCTGGTGCTATGGGGATGTTGTCCCAACTTCCTGACACCTTTTCTGATTTGTGCTGGCCATGAAAAATGGTGATTTTTTTGGCTGGAAGACTTTGAAAAGTGATGAGTTTCCACCATCTTCAATTAGAAAGTTGTGATTTGTTTCTTTCGTGGTTGTTTACGGAGTTGCCACAAAAATATACATATAAGGATGTTTAACTTCTCTTTATAAAAAGGATAGATTGGAGGGATTTATCTCCTATCAGGTTTAGACAGAGTTACCTCTACATCAGGTTTAGACACTGTTATCTCCAGATGAGGTTTAGACGCTGTTGTCTCTGGACCAGGTTGTTCACTGTTATCTCTGGTGGACGTGTCCTACTTCTGCCCTGCACAGGTTTTTAAAAGACACTTTGAAGTAGCTGGACTTTAATTTAATTTAAAACAAGAATACAGAAAGAAAATGAAGGAGCAGGAGTGTCTGGGTGTTTCCTTCCATTTGGGAGGCTGGGGTGGCACCCGGTGTTTTGGTCCCCGCAGGCAGGGAAGGGACCAGCGGTTCTCCGGCTGGGAACACTGTCCCTGCAGAACGTCATCCCCTGCAAATAGAGAGGGGGTTTATCTTCTGCTGATCTTTCGCTCTATCTTGAAAATGTGTTAAGCCTGGATCACTCTGAATGAAGTGACTTGTTCACAAGCAAACACCAGCAGGATGTTTTGCCTCCGTCCCCTCGCAGGCTCCACGCTCGTCTTACGGCTTTTCTGTCAACCCATTGCGGGCAGGGAATTTAAAATAAATTACAGCATGAGGTAAAACGCCTTCTTTGCGGTGTCTGGGCAAGCCATAGGAGCAGCTTCACACACTTCTCTGGTAGTTTGGCTTATCGCTGCTGTGATCTGTTTAAGGGATTTTAGTTGATATTTTGCAGAAGGCTCTGTTGACTGTGTGTTATTGACATATTCTTAGCTTAAAACCATTATCACGTTAAAGCCCTGGATTTAGAAACTAATTACAAGACATTAATAGCTAAGCCCTGAGAGCTAAGTCATGCAAATATTGCTATCTGTAAAGTTGAATATACAAAAACTATTTGAACTGTTGAGTTAGTAACTGGAGTCCAAAAGCAATCTGTAAGGTGGCAATAAATCTGAGTACAATCCTCCCCAATTGTTTTCTAATGTGTCTGTGAAATTAATGGTACAGTTGTTATGAAAGTCCTATCAGGGAATGTGGCTATTTTTTTCCCTAAGTAGGTTAATTATCACTAACGTAATTATTTTTGTAGTGATTTTTATTTTAATCAAACATTGCACAAAACAATTCAGTTCAGAACAAATAGCTTATTACAGAAGTATTTGTGGTGGTGTGAAAAAAAGCATCGACGTTTAAATTATACACGTATATTGAGTTACTTTATTCATTAAAATGAACAATTATGTTAGGCTTTATGAAACAGACTGAGCATTTCTCATTAATGTTTGTTCTATAGTGAACATAATGAGAATTTATATTGGAAGTGGAGCCCATCCCTCTAACTCAAGGCGCTTATGAACTGGGCGATATGCAGAAGTGGGGACAACCAGCCCGAATGAACCGCTGGCCAGGACCAGTGCTGGGGCTGTGGGGAAGGCACCAGGTCTGCGAGAGAGCTTTTTCTGTTCTTTTCAGTGGTTTTCGGTTGTTTGGCTTTGGGTTGTTCACCTCTGTGCTGTGGTGACAGGCAATATGTAGTTTTTATTGTGGTTGTTTAGTTCCCACTGTCACACGGTGGCTCTGGTGGATCCAGGTACCATGGACAGGGGCCAACTTGGAAGTTCTTCTGTTCTTCAGTTCTTTTAAATGTCCCACAATTTATGTAGGTTTGGGGTTTTTTCCCCTTTACCAGATCAATTCATCAGTGGATGAAGTATTATAATGAAGTATTATAACCTAATAATATGATATAATGTAATAGCAGCAGTCTGCACTTTATACTGTTGAAGATGTGCCACTTAGCATGATGATAAGTGGATGGTGGGTAGATACGTGATTTTTCAAGACATTAGACACGTGTTTCTACAGCATCTCGTGCAGTCTGGGGTTTGCATCCTTCCCAAACCTGGCAGAATTGCAGTGGGGAGCTTATTGTGTCTCTTGGCACTGACTCGGTCAAGAGCTGAGTTCTGGATTGTGATTTGGGTTCTCAGATAATCACTTCATGATTATGGGATAAGAGGTTATTATATTTGCTTATAGAAATGTGGGATTTGTAGGTATAACACATAGCGCTCTGCTATTTTGTCTCTTACAGAAGTTGTGGACAAAAGTCATCCTTTCTGTTTTATCAGGATTTTATAAAACCCTGAACTCAGCAAAATACTTAAGTAAGAAGTTCCTAGTGACTAAGACTATTGGGAAAAAGTTATTCAATATAAGCAGGTTTAGATTTAAGTAAATGCAAGAATGGTTGGATATAACAATTACTTGCCACAATAGAAGTCTTTTTTAGATCCAGTTTTTCAAAAGCTGAGTTATTTCAAAGCATCTGCAATGAAAGATGGAAGGAGGAGGGAGGGGAGGGGAAAAGGGACAGAAAAAAAGTACATCAGGCACAATGATTCGATCCTAAAGCAGTTAAATACACAGATGAACTTTTTATTGGTTTTGTTTGCATTTTGGAAAGGAGCCATGAAGCAAAAATGTAATTCAAAGACAGAAAGGGTTTCAAAAGTATTTTTTTCTGAGTGGGAAAAGTGTCCCTCATGTGGGTGAGGTTCCCACCTCCCAGGGCCGGGCTCTGGCACCAGGTGCCTTATCTGACAGGCGCTTTCCATCATTGGTTTGCTCGCCAGACACAGCAGAACACGCCGATCTTTCTGTGCCGGGTACAGAGTTAGCGCCGTGTCCTGCCAGGGGACCAGAAACAGGACTTTCCATCATTTTGCCTGATCTTCTATTTAGCTCTTCACACACGGTATCTGCACAGACTAAAGTACCTTTAGGCCATCCCGACCACTCAACAACGGCATGGGATAGGTTTGAAAAGATGGGAATTCACCCTTTTGTAGTCATAAGGGGAGTGTGGGGATACGATAACACATTAATAATTCTGTGGTTCTGTGAGATATTAGCATGCAGAAAATTGGTGGAAATCCCTTCATCACTGGGTCAAAGCCCAAGCAGTTAGGGTGTCTTTCTCATTTCACATCAATGCATATTGTAAAAAGGGTGTCGAGTAACTTCTGCGTTTCATAATTACGATGGAAAATGGAGTGGACTGGATCAGCGTGTGGCACTTTCCGGCTGCACAAACCCACGTAAGTTATAGTTTCCCTCAGTTACCCTGTCTACAGACTTTCACATTTATTTTTTCTTTCAGACTAAATTGTGGATCTTGGAGGTTAATGAAGTTTCTTAAGCAGGGGCAGACCTCTGCAATATCTGTTATTGAGGGGTTATTTGTATAACGTTCACAGCAGAGGCTCTTGGTAGCAGAGTATTTGAGTAGGGCCTGGCTTCAGTATGTTTTTTCAAACACATGAAATGGAGACGGTACAGGATCTATTTTGAATTACATTAGGAAAGTGCAACTTAATCCTTCAGTTTAAGACTTGCAAACCCTGGTCTTCCTGTATATATTAATAATCAACTGATTCAAGAAACTCATCTTAGAACTTTTTACTTGTATAGAAAATAGTGGCGCTTGCAAGCATTTAAGTAACCTAAAAAAATAGCTGTAATTTTGATTTTAATAACGCTTATTCATATCTATCCCAGAAGATCAGGCTTTATATTTCGAAAAACCATACACACACAGAGAAGCCACTGAAGTTCTGCTGGGCAGCTGGGTTGGTAATTGGTGCAATGAATTGGCATTGGGAATGTCAGGACCTGCCCAGTGGTTCCAGCCTGGACTGCTTCGGGGGCTCCAGTGCTAAACCTCCCTTGTTCTTGGGAGCTGGTTATTGGCTTTGGTCTGGAATATTTTGAAGTGATTTGTGAGTCTAATTTTCTGCGGTACTTTGGAGCCTTTGTGCACGTACTTTGGAGTCTGTGTTTCTTAAGACTGCAGAACAAGTGAGACTTTCCATTTCTCTAATACAATCATTTATAATTTGCATTCCCAGAAGCATGCATGGTATTTCAAAAGCAGAATGTGACTTTGAAATGAAATATTACCTAATTATTGCTTTTTTCATTGATGACTATTTTCTTTGTCCTTCGTATTTCTTACATGGCTCACATTGCAGATCTTGCCACGTTCTCACTGATTTCATGCCCTGCAAAAGACACATTTTCAGCTAATTTAAAATACCAGCCTGGTCAGTAGTAGTTCCAAGAAGGGAGAGCTCTTGTTCTGATCTTGGTAAGAAGCCCCAACCTCTAGATGCATGAAAAGCAGCTTTGTGGGTGTAACTGCTGCCTTGCCTTGAGCCATTGCAGTGTTCCTGCTAATTTTCGTGAAACAAGGAAGAGGTTTACACTCTACAGTTTTGTCCAATGTTGTCTCTCATTCCGCCAGAGTTTGCTACTAGAAACGAAAAACGAAGGCAGTAAACACAGCCATGCGTTAGAGTCTCATGTGAAGACCACGTGTGGTATCGGGTGCTTTTCCAGGAGTTTACTGCATGTAAACTTCATCCATTTGGTTTTCCTCTGTTGCAGGTTCCCCCTCGCTCCTCCCCACCCCGCTGTCCAACAGCGATGTCTAAACACCCACCCTCTCTCCGTTTCCCATGTCTTGCAGATCGAGGAGATGCAGTGGGGCAGAGGCGTGCGCGAGGTCCCGGCCTCGGTCTGCAGCCTGCCCTGCAAGCCGGGGGAGAGGAAGAAGATGGTGAAGGGGATGCCGTGCTGCTGGCACTGCGAGCTCTGCGACGGGTACCAGTACCAGGCCGACGAGGTGACCTGTCTGCTCTGCTCCTACAACGAGCGGCCCAACGAGAACCGCACGGGCTGCCGCTCCATCCCCATCGTCAAGCTGGAGTGGCACTCGCCCTGGGCCGTCATACCTGTCTTCTTGGCCATGCTGGGGATTATCGCCACCATTTTTGTCATGGCAACGTTCATCAGGTACAACGACACTCCCATCGTCCGGGCTTCTGGGAGGGAACTCAGCTACGTCCTGTTAACCGGGATATTTCTCTGCTACATAATCACGTTTCTGATGATCGCCAAACCAAACGTTGCCGTGTGCTCCTTCCGGCGGATCTTCTTGGGCTTGGGGATGTGCATCAGCTACGCAGCCCTGTTAACTAAAACAAACCGCATCTACCGCATATTTGAACAGGGCAAAAAGTCAGTGACAGCACCCAGGCTTATAAGCCCCACGTCGCAGCTGGCGATCACATCGAGTTTGATATCGGTGCAGCTTCTAGGTGTCTTTATTTGGTTTGCGGTTGACCCACCCAACATCATCATAGATTATGATGAGCAGAAAACTATGAACCCTGATCAAGCCAGAGGAGTTCTCAAATGTGACATTACGGATCTACAAATCATTTGTTCCTTGGGTTATAGCATTCTTCTAATGGTGACGTGTACTGTGTATGCCATCAAGACTCGGGGTGTCCCAGAGAATTTTAATGAAGCTAAACCCATTGGATTCACTATGTACACTACCTGTATAGTATGGCTTGCCTTCATTCCAATATTTTTTGGCACTGCCCAGTCAGCCGAAAAGGTAGGTGAAAATGAACAAACGTGCATCTGATGTATCGGGATCCATTGCAGTTATAGATTACGTACTGACGTTCAGCCTTACATAGATTTTTAAAATGCGCAATGCAGTTAGCCCATTACTGAGACGTGCGATATATTGCACTATTTTCCTTCTCCATTTAGCTGGTGGGCCATTCATTTGATAAACCAGCCAATGATCAATAGCAATCATATTAGGCGTTAGTTTTATTGTTGCATCCATTTCAATTGTATCTTTTTAGTCGGATAAGTGGGAATTAACTGTCATATTGTCCAGAAAGAGGCATCTCTTAACTAAATCATTCTGAATACGAGGTGTAAGCGAAAAAACAGTTCGGTAGACCCCTGTGCTTCTGGGGTTGAGCGAGGGCAGCGCTCGGTGCTCTGCTCCACGAGCAGCAGCCTCGGGGCACGTTGGCACCGCAGGGTGAGCAGCCTGTCCTGAGCTCCAGCTGGAGGACGGACGGACAGACACAGCGTTCTGCACGGCTGCTGTTGAACCAGCCCAGCTAAACTCACCCTGCAGCTCATGGCAGGGGCACAGCCCAAGCCCCAGAGCGAGGGCCGGGCTGCTGCTCTTCAGCAGCGAGTTCCACCAGAGCCCAGGCACTGACGGAACCTCAGCTGCTCTGTGCGTGTTGAGTAAAGGCTGTTCAAGAGGTGCAAAATCGACCTGCTGTCACAATGTGTAGGGCTGAATCAGCCTGCGAGTGACGGAGCATCGCAACCGCAGTGACCTCCTGCGCCTCGGGCCCCTTCTGCACCTTCCTCTTGCTGCACAAGTGGCTCCAGCTCATGCTTGGTGATAGAGACCTGGTTTTCCTGCTCTCAGAATCTTGTTTGGAGGCTGCTGTAATTTCAGAGTGATGTGGCAGCCACCTGCAAGCCTCGTCTTTAAGGAGCAATGAAAATGTTAGGCTGTCCTGCCCTGCTGTCACTGTTCCACCCTCCCCAGCCCTGACCCCTCCAGCTGCCCCCAGGCATCGCTCACCTCTCATCAGATGTTCTCCTGCAGACCTTGAGTGGCTTCAGTAGCACAGTCAGTTATCCTCATCTAACTGAACCCAAACTTCCCTGCACAGGAAAGAGCTTTGTCTTCTTGCTACTCTTCCCCCCCCCATCTTCACTGAACAATTGTTCTTTAACACGAGACCCGGGCAGGCTCACCGCTGTGGATGAAATTATTGCTGCTTTTAAATGAGTGAGCAAATTTCAGTTCCCAGCTAACACATCTCATTTTGTGCCAGGGATATAATTTCCAAATCTGCAGTTTTCAGACGTATGGGTTATTGAAAGACTCGCGGTCAGACAGCGGTGCCGGGTGTGCGGGTCCTGTGCTTTGGCTGCCAGTCTCCTCTGTAGGAAGGTGCCTGCACCAGAGCTTTGTTGTTTGCAATTCAAGAGCTTGGTCGCAGGGAGGTTTGCGATTGTTTTGGCACCAGTTAGCTGGGGGAAGAGGGGATGCCCGGGAGGATGAGGAGGTGATGGAGGCTTTCACACATCACCTCACCTCCGCAATGGGCTTTACAGCAGCCATTGCATCCCTAAAGGGAATTAATTTCAACTGCAAAGGAGGTTTGCCAAGTCTTCCAAACGCTTCAAACACCTCTGCTCTCCCTGTCGAGGGAGAGATAAGAAGCAGCATAAGCGGCTTTAGCCGCAGTGGGGCCGGTTTGTAGCCGTGGTGGGATGAGGGGACAACGGGGCAGGTTTTGTGCTCCCTGCCCGGAATGCGTCGGGCCGCGGGTGACCCAGCTGGAGTGCCTTAAATTGTTGTCTGCAAAGATTTAACCGGGTGATAGAAAGACCAAAGAATTCCAAAGGCGACTGCCAGCGTCGAAAATAATTTAGTAGCTCAAGCTTAATGTTTCCTTGTAGGCAGAGAGCTGAATTACCCTGTGCTGCTTTGAAAGCGTAAGATTCTTGTACGAACTCATGTAGGACAGCACAAAGAGGTGGCGATTAACTCGATTTCACACAGGACGCAGAAGAGGCCACTGGGCAGAGGCGACAGCCCTTGGCTTTGCTGGGCTCCAGTTGTGAGGATGTCCCCTCCCGGTGCCACCACGGCTCCTGGGGACAGGGACACCCGGCACAGCCCAGCTTGGCCCCTTCTGCTCTATAGACATCCAGCAGCTCGGCTGCTTCGCTTTCCTTGCTGTCTCTCTTCTTTTCGAGGAGATTGTACTTTTTGGTGATTGCTAGTGATTTCCTGTCAGATATTTTCCCTGGAAAATATTGTGCTTAAGCTGAGCCACACAGGTCTTTGCTGAAATGGAAATTGCACCTGCTGAAAATCTCCTGCAACGCAATCTTTTAAACTGAGAAATGGTGTTATATATAATGTTGTGATTTTCATTGCATGGATTTATTTTATTTTATCAATAAATACAAGCATAAGGTTGTTGGGTAGAGAGCATATTGAAAATACCTCCCTTGTTCAGTGCAGAAAATAACAACAAGAGCGACAAACAACAAAAAAGAACCAGAAGTATGCTGCAAGCAATTTATAAAAGGCAAATAATTCAAGCAGGAGCATTTGCAGCAGGCGGGAGGGAGGCGCGTGGCTGGAGGAAAGCTGCATATCAGGGTGCGCTACGGGATGGAGATGAAACATTCCGGGGATGGAAGGGGCTTCACGGAAAAATCAGATTCCTGACCTTTTTACAGCTTGCATGTACTCGGACAATTTCTTTGTCCGCTATCTAAAAGCTCAGAGAGCACACGGTCAGTCACAATTTATAGGCTTGGTCTGGCGATGCTGCCGGTTGTGCCCTTGTGGCCGCGGCTGTTCCTGCGGGTTCCACCGTCCCGTGCCTTTCTCCATCTTTGGTGCGATGGTCGCGGTGCTGTTGCTCCAACACTGGGAATCGCTGCTGTTGTCCAGGTTTTAAGGCTTTTGTGTTTTCCTGTAGCTATTAGTATCTACTCTAAAATGTTGGCGTTGCCTTATTTTGAGGACCAGGGCACAGTCTCGGTGCCTGGAATCGTGCCCTATCTTTGCTCAGAAAGATCTTTCCTTCATATGTATTTGGTAGAAAGCTGCTGAATATAGAAAGGAGACCCTAGAGAGAAGGGAGGTCACTTACTGTCCAGCTCCAAGCATCTGACGATCAAACCCATCGTCAGCTGAAGGGCCGGTGGGTTTTGGGGTTGGGGACGGGGGACCGTGTCCATCCCTGCCCGGCTCCTGCTGCTCAGATCAACCCGCACGTTCGCAGAGGGACTCGTAGGGATGAAACGCCGCTTTTACCCTCCTGATGTAATTGTTTTTGACAACAAAACTATTTTAAATTCTCTGCGGATGTGTGGGTATCTTATCAGAAGCAAAGCGGCCTCAAAGAGCTGTTAAAGCAATTACAGGAGTCGTAGCTGCCCGGCAGAGTCGATACGAAGCGGCGCTGGAGAAGAGCACAGATTGCTCCGGGAGGTCAGGCCGAGCGCGGCGGAATCAATAACCCAAATTGAGTCCAAATCTGAGAGCGCAGCGCTGGAGGGGTGGGCAGGGATGCGGGTCCTGCAGCAGCGCAGCCCCGCACCCTCGTTAATTAGTACCCGCAGCCTCTTGCTTGGTTGGTAATCAGTTTTTGCTTTGATTATATTTTCTGATTTTAACTCCAGAGGCAGGGCGTGGGGGATGGGGTTGTCCCATGCAGCCTGACACAGCTTGTGACGCACTCTAACACGTCTTAGAAACATCATTTCATAGGTGGCAATAATACTATAGTTGGGGTTTTATTATTAGTCTGTCTCGTAATGTAAATACTTTTGAAACTTAGACCCTTGCGGATTTCCAGAGGCGATGTTTTCATAGCAAAAACAGAGGGAAGGGGAAAAAACATCGGTAGTTAAATCAATGTGATGGCATCGTAGAGTAGCAGGTTGGAAGGGACCACAAGGATGAGAGTTCTTAAAACGCTGGTTTGCTTTTTCTGCACTTGGAAGTCAGTTCACTGTCAGGAAAAACAGGGCTTTTCAACACCACTTGTTCCCAGCAGCGTGTCCCCAGCCCCACGTTGGGGTGGTGTATGGAAGCTGCCTGTTGATTTGTGTTAAATAGCCTCCATTAGGGTGGGGTTTCTCTGCGTTCTCCCTTTCTTCTAATGATACTCAGCTCTGATTATGATGGTCTATGAGATCACAAGCTATTTTCTTCCTCCACAGTTATTTAGTAGTACCGTATATATTTATATACTGTAGCTTAAATTAAATTTCCTGAATCCCTGGGATCTAACACTGAAAAATTAAAGCCCTTTAATGGCAAAGCTGAGCATCAATCTGCTGGATGCACCCGGGCACCTCTCCTGCCCCGAGCCCAGCGCTGCTTTGTGTTGCGGTACCAGCGCTGGGCGTTCTTTGCAGACTGACGCCATCCCTTATCAGGACAGACGGACTCAGGGCTTCCGGGGAGCCCGCCCTGCGGGTTGGGAAGCAGGAGCGCAATTGGGAACCTGGCCAGAGCTATAGCTGGTAGATTAAAAGAAATCATTGTCTATGCATGTTCAAAGTCTGTATCTGTACTCTGTGTACAGATGTAGTTGCGTATGTTGAATATTCCCCCAAGATCTTAGTTTCTCAAATTATGTCATTGGACTAATATAGAGGGATATGTCATCATGATAGCTTTACGTTTTGCAGAGATTTTATTGCCTCGTAGCTGTGATTACTTTTATTTAGTAATTGCTAAGATTAAAATAATATATTTGTGGATATGTCCGCAAGCCAGTAATAACTGTCAGTGCGCTCCTGAATGCATTCTCCAAGCGGGAGTTTTTGCTTGAAGCATTTTCAGGCCTCTTTGCCAGTAAAACATCAGCGATGCCGTGAATCCGAGGGAGCACTGGTGGTTCCTCAGGCAGCGCGGTGTCCCTGTTGCCAGCTCCGTTCGTCCCGCCATGAAGGGAGATGCGGAAAAGTTCATCATGCGAGTTGTCGTCTTCTCGCAGTTTATTTTTGCATCCGAATTGCACAAACTCTCGGTTGCACTTTGTTTGTTTTAATTTTGGGGTTGATTTTGCGAGTTTTGGTTGTTGCTTTGGTTTGGTTTTGGCTTGGTGTGGGTCTTTTGTTTTGTGGTAGTTTTGTTTGTTTCTTTATTTTTTCTGTAATTGTAGTACAACCACCGTGAAATTTGAAGTCCTTAATCCCATTTGCTCTTCCACCTTCCTTCTTGTTTCTCTATGTTTATAATGCCTATTTTATTCAAATCAATAAACAGGGCAAGTCAGGTATATTTGGCAATAACATTTTTGCTTATTGTGTCGAATGTTTCATAAATACTATAATTTTGAAGGCACACACAAAGTGGATTCTTATTCAGATTAAATAATGCCACATTAACGTGGAAGCACTTCAGTATATGTTCTATTTTTTGGCGAAACTAAGTTACCCTTCAATTGTCTGTAACACAAATACCGATTAACCAGGTAGGACACACATTCATTTTCTCCCCTGGGAAGGCCTGAGATGACAGTTGCTATAACAACGGTACATACGTGGATTCTGGAGTTATGAGGATTTGAATGCAACTTTTGTTGGAGTTTTATGCTGTTGGATGGCTGAGAAAATCAGGTTTTGAGGCTCACGGGAAATGTGACTTTGAATCTCCCATAATCTGGGGCTCATGCAAGGACAGTGGTGAATTGTAACTTGTGTTTGAAGCCGCGTTCTAGCGTAGCCACTGCCTAAAACTCATTAGCCACAAAAATCAATTTCTCTCACTGGTACGGTTTTAGTTCACCCATCACTTGGTCATGTTGGGGATCCAAGGGTTCAGATGCTGAAGTTGTTAATTTTACCCAGCCTCAAGACTGTAGCCCTGAGAAAACCATGGGATCTGGTGACCTGACACCAGAATTGTCCTCAACTGAAAAGTAGCTTCACTTCATTTCAGTTAAGCCGCTCCAAAGTTCTCAATCAGATTTATTCTATTACATTCTGCATTAGTTTTGTCTTCCAAGTGGAAAAGGATGCTGGTAGTAGTCAAAAAATAGCTGTGCAACACCCTGTGAAACCGCAACGGGACCTGACCTGGGACCAAGCTCGTTTACACTGCCGGAGCTGCCTTTCCGTGCACCAGATCTGACACTCGCTATTTCAAAAGCATTTTGAGTCACTTTTGCAAAGTATTCAATATTTCCTGAAGTTTTGCTATTTCCTAAAGTGAGGCTAAAATGGTATCTTAATGCGTGTGGCTGTGAAATTTCTTACAATCGCATTTCTACGCTGGGTAGAAAAGCACGAGCAGTGGGAAAATATCTTTGTATATTTAAATGTGTTTTAAAAACTTTAATTTTAGCTTATTTCTGGAACTATATAATGACTTGGGATTTTTATCCACCACTAATTTGTATAACGTTCAGCCAGGCAAAGACTGGAGTGTTTCAGAAATGAATACAATAATAACGGTTCCTTGCATGCAGAAGAAACCTAAAGCACTTTAGAGTGGCATTTAAGAACTCCAAGCTAGAAGTACTGTATAGCATCAGCTGGTGTGCAGCAGTGTCCGCAGCGCTCAGAAATGGAGTTTAGGGTGGGCAGGTGTGTGTGATTGCGTGTGTGTGATTGCGTGTGTGTGATTGCGTGTGTGCTCATGACCGGGTGTGCTGAGTCCCCCAGGGCTGCGTTAAACACCTTGACTCAGCATCATCAAGTGGGGAAGATGGAGCAATTCAAACTGGGCAGAAAATGAAATCGCCCTGGCTTTGGGCAGAGGTGGGGGTGACACCCGTGCTCTTCAGAGAGGCACCTTCACAGAATCACACAGTCACAGGATGTCAGGGGTTGAAGGGCCCTGGAAAGCTCATCCAGTGCAATCCCCCCATGGAGCAGGAACACCCAGCTGAGGTTCCACAGGAAGGTGTCCAGGCGGGTTTGAATGTCTGCAGAGAAGGAGACTCCACAACCTCCCTGGGCAGCCTGGGCCAGGCTCTGCCACCCTCACCACGAACAAGTTTCTTCTCAGATTTAAGTGGAACCTCCTGTGTTCCAGTTTGCACCCATTGCCCCTTGTCCTGTCACTGGTTGTCACCCAGAAGAGCCTGGCTCCCTCCTCCTGACACTGCCCCTTTCCATATTGATCCCCATGAATGAGTCCCCCCTCAGTCTCCTCTTCTCCAGCTCCAGAGCCCCAGCTCCCTCAGCCTTTCCTCACACGGGAGATGCTCCACTCCCTTCAGCATCTTGGTGGCTGCGCTGGACTCTCTGCAGCAGTTCCCTGTCCTTCTGGAGCTGAGGGGCCACAACTGGACACAATATTCCAGGGGTGGTCTCCCCAGGGCAGAGCAGAGGGGCAGGAGAACCTCTCTGACCTACTGACCACCCCCTTCTAACCCACCCCAGGTACCATTGGCTTCCTGGCCACAAGGGCCCAGTGCTGGCTCATGGTCACTCTGCTGTCCCCAGGACCCCCAGCTCCCTTTCCCCTACACTACTCTCTAATAGGTCATTCCCCAAGCAACTGGAAGAATGAAGACATTTAGCTAATTAATATAATATATTACCTGCAGTGCTGCATCGTGTTCTCAAGCCAGAACTCCGCTGAAATAGGGATTTCTACCCATGTCCTCCCATCCAGGGGTGGTCAGCACCCTCTGAGCTCAGCCACGCCAGTAAAAGGCTGTAGAACCACTAAAATTGCAGGTCTGTGTTGTCTCTGCTGTCAAGGCAGGTATTTAAAGCCAGGTAACAGGGACCTGTGCATACTCTGGGTGAAATAAGAGATGATTAGAGTAATTAGATCCTCCTCAGAAGCCCATAAATTAATGGTGATTACGATTCTTGAAACAACAGAAGCATAAGGTACATCTAACATTGATCGGGTTTATCACATTTGCTGCATTGTAATGTTCCTTTAATGTTAATATGTAGTTTTGTAGGAAAATCTAATTGCAAACACGGAGCAGGCAGAGCCCAAGGCCACAATAATGTTCCACATAATTACCCAGGGAGGAGGGAGCCGCTCCGACGAAGGGGTGGATGCCACGGGCAGCCGGGACAGGCGCTGCGGTTATTGTGTTCACACTTACACAGCCATAGCCTTGCAGGAATATACAGGAGGAAGCTGAAAGATAATTAACAACCCATTCATTTTGCGAAATATTCAATTATTGAAGCAGGTATCTTCATAATGGAGTAATAACACTGCATTTGAATTTGTGTGCGGCTGCCTCGTGACACAGATGTATCCATTTAGGCAGAAATTACGTGAAGTTCGCCAGCCCGCGGTGCTTCTGCAGCCTCTTTGAAGCCGGTGATCTGCTTTGATGTCTGATGTAGGAAGCGAGGGATCTCTTGGCTATGATAATTCCAGCCTTTCCCATTCTCCTCTGCACGGAGGAGAGAGGAAAAAAACCTGTGTGCTGCTGCGGTTCCATTTGGGGGGCGAAGGAAGGGGGTTTTCTGGGGCACAACCATAAATGAGTAACTTTTGGCTGGCATTTGGGGGGAGCCGTTCCTCCCCACCACCGGTGCAGCCGACCCGCTGCCCCCAGACCCCCGCCACCTCCTGGGTTTCCATTTGTGCAGTTAACCAGGAGCCACAGGGTGGGAATGATCTCAGATTGCAGGGTTAGGAGAGGGTTTGGTGCCTTTTGGCACCGCCTGTCCCAAGCCCCAGCCCGGTTTGGTGCCCAACTGCCCCCGAACACACAACACGGTGCTCGACTTATTTCTGAAAGATGCAGACTGAACCGCCTCTGGCTAAGAAGGAACGAGATGTTTAAAGGGAGGGAAGTGTGGGTGTTTAATGCATAGTGTTGACATGTACATTTTTGGTTCTTTTTTCTTCATTTTAAATGTAGAAGTGCCAGGAGAGTTTTACATATGAAAAGCAGCCTCTGCACGGGCCCCCTCGGTGTGACCGAACAGGTTTTATCTGCAGCGTAAACTGACAACACCTCAACGCGAAATAATTGTGGTTCCATTGAGTCCAGAGGAGTAATTGCGTTGTTGATGAAACTTTTCTCTTTGCTTGCGTTCTGATATCCCGGCAATGTCAAACTCGCTTGAGCTGACAACATAATTTCTGCGGCAGAGCTGTTGCATCAACCTTGCAACGCTGTTGGGCGTTGGTGGGGATTTTTTGCTGTATTTCTCTGCCAGCAACAGGAAAAATTCAGCCTTGTAAAACCCTGTTTCATGAGTAACCACACGTACCTCGAGGTACCTGTGCGTACGAATGAGGGGTAACTGGATAATTATAAAATACATCTTCAAAGTGGGTTTACAAGGAAGTAATCATAGAATTATCTCATTTGCCCAGAACAGGGGAAGGTAAGTTTATTTGAATGTCTTTGCAGATAGATTCAATTTGTGATAATGTATTTTAATGGCTATTTTGAATTTCCTGTGTATGTGAGGCTTGAGATAAGTACATTACAGAGGTGATGAGGCTTCCCAGAAGCATTGATATATTCCTGCAGCCCTGGTTCTCTTCTAGGGTGCATTTCTTGCGGGCGTCCCATTTCGGGGTTCAGGTGGGGTGATTTGAGGCTGTTCCCATGGGCATGACCCACACGGGTGGCCGGAGGACGGGGTTGCTCTGCGGGTCTGCGTGATGTGCAGCGCAGTTTGGGTTCCCATTAACGTTCCTTTGTTTGAACAAGCGTTAATCATCTTTTCAGAACAATCCCAGAGACCGCGGCTAACGCCGTAAGCCAAACGCCAGGCGCTCAAGTAGCATTTTGTCAGAGCAGATCATAACCAGTTTCTGAACCCCGCGGGTATTGTAGAAACACAATAATGTTATTTTGAGGAAGAAATAATGGCTGCTGATTCTAAGCTCATCCAGGAACAAAAAGAGAGCCATGAAGGGCTTATTCAGTACAATGTAAGTTATGCAGATGTTTCTCAATTTTCTTGCTGAACTTGTATGCCGGAGTCGGGGTTTCATCTGATCAAGCAATCCCTGCAGAAAGAATGGGTCCTTAAGCGCTTTTGTCATCGCGTTCGAGTGGCTCCTGAAGCCTGGGAAGGGCAGGGAGCCGAGTCCCACGTGGATGGCGCATCCATCAGTGCCGCTCCTTGGCCCACACAAAGCTGAGCTTTGCTTCTGTTGGTTTTAGAATAAACAGGAACAAAATGGAAGGAGAAGAAAAACCCACTAGGAGAGTTGATCAAGCGATGTTTTGCCTTTGACTCGGGCAGGGTGAGTTTGTGGGACGGTGTCTCAGAGCAGGGGCTTCCTACGTGTAGTAAAACTGCACCATCCTGCTCTGAACCACTGTGGAAAGAAGAGGCAAAGTGCAACTTTGGAGCGAGCAGTTCAGCTGATGTTTTACCCAAGGGAGTAAGGTTGAAATGGCTTTTCTACAAAATCAGTAGCAAAAATCCAGAGTGCAAAGGAAATCCCCGCATCGCAAAAACCTCTGCGGATCACGGAGGTGGCTGCAGCTTGCTCTGAATAAGATGCTCTAACACAAAAACGTCAGGTCCTCTGTGCATGCCAGTGAGCTAAATATAGCTGGATTTGCAGAAGAAGGAAACAGCTATTCTGGAAAGTGCATTTTCAGTCTAGCAAGACCAATTTAATGCAAAGCAAAAAATAGGTTTCGCTATATGTAAGAGATGAACGCAAAAATATTGACCTGAAGGATTTGTTTGTTGTTTTAAATGGTTTAAGCAGGCATGTAATAATAATAAAACTAGAAACCATCATGCTCGGTCAAAGAAATTGCCTTGTAATTTGTCTTTGAGGCATAAGCTCAGCGCAAGGTTAAAAAGAAACAACAATGAATTCTCGTAGACTGAAGCAAAAAATTTGTGTCCCAAGTGTACCCCGTCAAGAGTGATTTGGGGCATGTTTATACTTCTGCAGTTTGAAATAATGGCTTTTTAAAAATCTGTCTTCATATTCATCAAAAACAACCGGGGAAAAGAAGCTGGCGAGGATCCTCCCCCGCATGCAGCAGAGCCGGGCGCTGGCTGTGCTGTGCTGGTGCAGAATCCGTCCGTCTGTCCATGGAGGACCACGGGCACCAGCAGGACACGTCCCGTGGTCCCTGGGCAGCTCATCCCACAGCGGCTGAGCTGCATCAGCACCTTATGACAAGTGAAAATCTCTCAAAGAGGTTAATGTACGACTGCCAAACCAGAGATGCCTACGAGCACATAGGGGAGCGGCTGTGCTGGTGTGTGGGTGAGCACACAAACTGGCAGGAAAGGGAACACCAGGGACAGATTGCAGAGAGGTTTGGGGTTTTTTGGTTTGTTTTTTTACTGTTTTTCCCCCTGTGCAAGAAGGTGTCTCGCTGGGGAAGGGGTCTGCATGGTAACCTGGCAGAGCTGGGACTGTCCCCAAGCTCCACCACAGCAGCACCCACAGGTTTAGGGTGCACACCCAGCTCCGCCTGCAGCAGTGGCATTGCCACCCGTGGCCATTGTCACCGGGGGCATGGGGTGCCCCGTCCGCATAGGGGAAGAGAAAATCAAGGCAGAACTTTGCTTTCTGCAGTGTGGTGGTTTGACATCGTTTCCATCTTGAACTCTGTTTTTGCTGTTATAGAATTGTGGAATCATTTTGGTTGGAAGAGACCTTCACGATCACCAAGTCCAACCATAGCGTAACTCTAGCACTAACGTCATTTATACGTCTGTTCAACCCCTCCGGGGATGGTGACTGGACTCTGCCCACGTCTGTGCTCTTTCAGCAGCAAAGATCCGTATTTTGTTCCCCAAACCAAGCAGTGGGGTTGGAAAAGGGGATGCACCCAACGAGCTCCAGGGCTCTCCAGGCCGTGCTCCGTTATGTGGCAGACGTTTTCCAGCCCCTGCAGCGGGGTCAGCTGCAGGCCCAGGGCAGCCTTGGTGACCTCCTTCGTTGTCGAGGATTGATGAAGGGTTTGCCAGGTTTAGCATTTTCTGGTTCATTTTGTCGGGCCTTCACCAGGAGGTTGTTCCATCTGTGCTGGCCTTTGGCCTTTGGATGGCTGAAGTACCTGTGGTGACAAAACCCAGGGTGGGGGGTTGAGGTGAAACTCTTATTCACAAAGTGCACCTTACTATCAGCAATAACCGCTTGGCTCACACTGCTAATTGCCCATTAAAAGCCAATCATGCAGCCATTAACTGTGTTGGGAAACCCGGGGTTCAACCCTGCCCATGCCCCGGAGCCTTATGGTGTCACCGATTAAGCAATGTTCATGTGCTTATAACAACAGAAAAATATTTTATGTGCTGTAAATTGAATATCTCGAGGGTTCACAAGATCTTCGTTGGACTCACAGTTAGAGACATTCATTTAAAAGAACGCAGAGGGAGTAGGAGGACAAAACACGTGATGAACAATGTGCTATCATCTTCCTCTTGTTCCCCGTGATTTACATTTTCAACATCAGAGCAACCTGTAGTGTTTAATGGAGATAATTAAATATAATTTGAAGACAAGATAGCTCTTTTTAGTAGTGGAACAGATCCTGTTAACAAACTTAACTAGCAACAATAATTCACCAGTAAGTCGAGGAGTAAAATGCATGTAAAAGCGCTAGATTGTGTTAGGTGATGCTAACAGAAAGGAATGAAAATCAATTAGCTTGGGCCAAGGTGCTTAAAACATGATTAGAGCTGGAGAGAAAGTCTTGTGAAAGCTGATATTAGGTAGTAGTTAAGATTTATTCTGATACCTTAATTGGAGGACCAGGGAAGTTTAAGCAGAAAGATCAAGTGATTTGATTCTCCAGAACTTCAAAATCAATGCAGTTTTAGCGTATTTTATTGACTGGAAGATGAAATCTGTTAATGACTGAAGATAAGCAAGGAAGGTCGGGGCTTCTAAATGTCCCTGTAGATAACTGATCCACGTGCTGAGCGCTGCCTGGCCAGCCGTGGGCAGAGCTCCAGACTGAGCCTAACTGGGACCTGAGCAAGGACTAACTTGGGAAAAAACCTGTATTTTCCAGACGTGTGCACAGGCAGGGTCTGCAGAGCACAGGGTTTGTTCGGGAAGGTAAATGCGTAAGACAACCTTTATTAAAGCCAAGCTCCCCGTGGGAGCAGGACGGGCTTGATTTGGTTGCAGTCACACAGCAGAACTCCTGTGGATGGTTTTGCTCCCCCGAGCCCAGGGCTCGTGTTCGCTGCCAGAACAGAGGGTAGTTCACCAATTCTGCCTTGTATCTACAGGCTTCCTTGTGCAGAGACACGGGAACGACTCGGTACTCAGCATTTGTTTCTTGATACGTAATAAAGGATAGAAGACAGTAAATAAATCTCAGTTAAGTATAGAAAAAGGTATGCTGTGCAGCTCTGAACACAGCCGTAAGTACTGTCATTTCATCCTGTCGAAAGTTTATTTAATAAGGCATACAAGCGGAATAGGGTCTGTGGGCCATTAACTTTTGCCAGGTCATGGATTAGTTGAATGTGTAAGCTGATTTGACTTGAAACCCACGTTTCTCTTATCCTGTAATATTCCAGATTGCTTTCTGTATAAGTACCCCCAAATGAAACTGCTGATAAGGACTTCTAATTAATTCATAGTGATTTGTAATGATGTCTCTGAGGTATGACACGGAGGAGCTAATTCCTGAGTTAACTCGAAGCCGGTGACAAGGAATGGTGAGCTCTCCTATGGAGACACAGCGCGCTGGATCACCTCTTTAGACCATATTGCAAAAGGGTTTGGATATTCCTGTAAATCATAATTGTAGCGTCAAATTTGAGATTCTTGTTTATTCTTACAATAAAATAAATGTAATGTTGGATAATTAAGAGAGAGAGTTTTTTCCCCGATGCTCTGCATTAGGTTTTATAAGCACAGATACCTGATGAGAGCAAAGAGGATTGTGAAATGACTGGAATTTGGCAGGTAGATTTTTATAATTAAATCTCATTTAAATTGGCACCTAAATGATTTTGCATTCTGGGATTACCCATTCCCAGTTTAGCAGCACAATAAACGCCCATCTGCTTGCCACAGAAACCCAAGGATTGCGCAAGCTGCGGGGCTTATGAATTATGATAGATGGAACGGTTGCCATGGCAACAGTTTGTTCTAATTGCGATACATTAGCAGCAACAAGAATTGGATGGCTCAAGCCATTTAGTTAATTAAATGCAAACTTGGACAACTCCAAAGGAATAATAGAGAAAATTAACACCTACTAGGGCACTCCTGTAAAACTTGAATGATTTGTATGAAAAGAGTCACAAAGCCTTTTGGTGGTTCCTGGGTTGCTGGGCTTTTGGTTTTTGGGGGTTTTTTGAGGATGAGAAGGTTTTGGTACACGGCTACTGATATTAAAATAATACACTTAACCATTCTGCAGTTACAGAGTAATATGAAGGCAAAAATGTTTTGGTCTCCTCGTGTAATTTTCTGACCCTGAGTAACTCTGGTCTGGTTATTATACTGCATTATAATCTGAAAAGTCAGTGAAAAGCCGCCTTGCCTTATATATTTGTGAGTGCTTGTGTTCTGGGGAAGAGCAGCAGCTTTTCTCCTGGTGGGCTGTGGAAATGGGGAGGATGTGAAGGAGTTCGGGGCTGTTTGGGAGCGCTGTGGGGCGAACTGCCCCGCTCGGCTTCTCTTCGCATGGACCCCGCTGTGAGAAATCAGACTTCACCAAGGTAGCGATGGATCCTCAGGTAACTCACACCAAAGGAACACTTGTAAGTTTGTTTTCTCTAATATAAGGACTTATTTTTCTTTATTTTGTTGGGGTTTAAATGCCTACGGTCAGGAACAAAGGTTTTGGTGCCGTGGCTTCTCCTGATGTGAATCGTCCCATTCTTTTGTGCAGCTGCAACTCACTCGCTGTTCACTTTTACACTTTAGAACATAAAATCATGTTAATGACAAAAAATAGATGAGAACCCAGTAAAATTAACAGATAGGCTAGAATTACAGACTGATGATTATAAATACTTGAATGCAGCCTTTAGATCCCCAAACCCTCTGCAGCACTGTGATAGGGCTGTTCAGTGGAAAGGACATTTCCAGCCATGGCAGCTTTGTTTCTAAGAAGGAAAAGCAATATGTAAATGCTCCGTTTTAAATAATAATTACATTATCATTTTAAAAGTCAGTGAGAAGCCGGCTTGCTATATATATATATATATTTGTCAGTGCTTTTTAATAAGCAGCGTTCTACTCCAAAGGTCTTTAAAGAGAAGTAATGTGAGCAGGATTAGCCTTTTTCTCCCCCACTCCTCCGCTGACACCAGCTTGCACTTTGGATTCCCCTGAAGGTCTCCAAGCAGAATTAAATCTTAGTTTGTATGCAAATATATGGAATATATTCTCAATACAGGCCTCGGTCAAACTTCACTGACGTTGAAAGATTCCCATTGAGGTTTCTGGGGTTTACAGCAGGAGATGAGCGTAGTTACCAGGGCACGCTGGCGGCATCGCGCCCTTCTGGGTGTGTTAGATGGGCAAGATGTCTCTTCTGGGCTTGGTGTGAGGTTTTGCACACCAGTTGCTCTTGTGTAGAGGAATATGTGGTTGGAAGGCTTGGGTGGAGAATCCTTCCCCATCAGCCAGGTGGGTCTGCTCGGAGAGGAGGTGAAGCAGGGACAGAACGAGCGTGTACGTGGAGTAGATGCTCCCAGAAATGAGTAGCGTGGCAGAGGAGTTAACACGCAAGATGCTGGTACAATTATGAGGAAATCAAGCAAGTTATCCAGAAAATGTTCCCATACCTGGTGATGCAGGTGGTTGTGTTGCCAGCAGCCTGTGACTTCCATCTTATCTGTGTGCAACTCATGGAAACATTCCTGAGAAGTCAAGAGAGAGTTTCACCAGTTAGTATGTTCAGAATTATGTAATTATTATAGATATTACACCCGCTGCGGAGGAGAATAAGTCTTGCTCTTCTGGGAGGGTCAGAGGACTTCTGTTTGGAGGCGGGATGGTTTGGGGTGAGGTTTCTTTGTGAACCTGATACGTTGGTAGATCAAGGAGGTTCAGTTGCTGAAGAGAGTGGATGTGAAAGGAATCTATTAACTGGACTGGCTCAGAAAAAGAGCAATTTTATTTCAGAGAATGCCTTCCGACTGGGTGAAAGTGACTGGATATAAATAAAACATTCATATGGCTGGATGGAGGGAGACAAAACTGGAGGTGAAAGGATGGAAAAAAAAACAAACGTGAAGCTTGCTGTGTAAAATGAATCCTGTGCGTGGAGCCCTGCTTTTCATTAGGAGCATAGCACGGGCTCAAATATCTTCTTTCTTTTTATTTTTCCCTTGTTAAGACTCTGAAAGAAGCTGCGTCCGAGCACGTGTGGCACCAGCACCGCGTGTGCACGTTGTCCTTCCAGCCCCGTTAAACCTGGAAAGCCCTTGGGAGCCGCTCTGCACAGCCCCACGCTGCTTTGGGCATTGAGTTTTTCTTTCTTTATTTTTTTTCAGCATTAGCTTACTAGGCTACTGTGTGTGATTATAGAACTATAGAAATGCTCATATTTATTTTGGATTATAAATTTAATTTCGCAAGACCTGAATACATTAAACGAAAGGGCCGCTTGCCGTTGTAACGTGAGGCTGACTGATTTACCGGGCAATAAAAATAAGGGAAATTGCCAAACCCAAACCGGTTAACAGTGCATAGTGGGGAGAAATCCATTAGGGCGTTTGCGCCTCTCTTATTTCCAGGCTATGAATAATTCGGGCAGTATTTCCCGGTGCTGTCAAGGCGAAGCAGCCGTCGCATCAGCTGCGTTCGCGGAGGTTTCATTGCCATGACAACCTCGTGCGGATACACGAGCTGCTGGCGATTGTCGAGCCCGTCGCCGGTTGTGACCTGCAGCTCGACAAAGGAGCCACCTGCACCGCACGCCCCGTGTTATCTCCTCTGCCCACGCTGATAACGGGGTACTGAGCCTAAAGAGCCAACCTGTGAACTAAAGGAGGTTCTGAAGCTCCTCCTGTCTCCGCGTTTCCATCCTGCTTTTCCTTAGAGGACAATTGTTCACGTTTTGAGATGCTTTGTACCTTCGCTTTGCTCGTGCAGCTCCCAAAAGGCTCCACGTAGCTCCATGCAAAGGACAGAAGGGAAACGTTTGATCCTTCTGGCGCATTTCTCCTGGTAGTTATTGCCGTGAGGTCGGGACTGTGTTCACCGTGGCAGGTCTGTCTCCATCCCGAGCGCTCCAGGCCCGTGGGACGGTGCACCCCGCTGTGCCCGCGGCTTTTCAGCCCTGAGCACCCAGCACACGGAGCCCCGGGGAGCCAGGACCTTCCCAAAGCCCCTTGGGCTGTGGCCCAGGTGGCCAGAAGTACACGATCACAAATCACTTTTTGGATGCTCTAAGTTGTGTATCCAAGTTGGCTGAAGAGGTCAGGAGGAGTTTTGCTGAAGAAATGCGTATGTCAGTGCTGATAGGAAGTTTCCTCCTGATCGAGAGGATCTGCTTCTAGATCAACAGAAAGGTTACTTTGCAACATTTATTTGTGTTTTTTGCATAGACGAAGAAACAGTGCAGGATCTTCTCGAGGTGCAAATGAAGTTATCAGCTCACCCACTCCAGGGAGGGATCGGGCAGCTGATGCTCTGGTTCTCGTCTTTCCAGCAGCAGAGGTGCTGCCCAGGGCTGTGCTGTCACAGCAATGCTACAACAGGCGTGTTTGATGTACACACAGGTGTTGCTCTCCCAATACGGCACCCATGTAACCTCAGCCCACGCCAGTGTTGCAAGGACATAAACATCTTTGTTTCACCAGAGAAAAACAACATTGAAGAAGAAATGAAAATGATATTGACTTGTTAATTATTCTTGTGCAGTTTAAGTTTTTAGAATTTGAGAAATCAGCATGTGTTGTTAGCGTGCTTCAGTGGTTACTTCAGGCAATTGCTCGTTTCAGTTATTTTGTGCTCCCCTGTGAATCCAGCAAAGCTGTGGCTCGTGGGTCTCTCCATCACTACAAAACGATGCTCTGGGCTCCGTATCTCGATCCAGTGAGCTCTTCCAGCAGGATGTCGTGTAGCCTCAGGCAACCGATGCTTCGCACATCTGTATTTTTGTTTGTCAGAAGCCTTCGCACCTCGTACATCATCTGATGGGCAAGCACCGATTTGTGGTACAGTTCTCTAGAGAGGTTTTCTCAGCAGGTTTATTGGAGCTACAGTGGTGAGTGTTGGACGGATCTTCGCCAGCAGCACAGGACGGTCTCCACTATGGTCATACGTAGATGTTTTCTCCAGACTTTGGGTTTTTACTCCAGGGAAAGGCGTCTCCAATGTGGGAAGGCAGAGTCACCTCAAGGCTACTTGAGGTTTTCTGGTTCTGAGCAGTAAATTCCAGCACCTCTGTTGGTCTGACAGACACGTTTTCCAAGAACATTTAATTTCTTAGAAGGGTGATCAGAGAGATTCACCTCAACATGCTATCAGCATAAGATTAAGCATCTAAAGTTGTTCTTGTTCTTTTTCCTGAACTCTTTACTAGCACTGTTTATCCTGATAGGTGGCAACTAGAAAAATTCTAGGTGGCTACTCTAGGTGCAAGTTTTCTTCAAAACTGTTTGATTATGTCTGACTATTTACGAGGGCCATAATATTTCAGTTACCCTTCTAGTTGCCCATCTAAATGTTTACAAATGCACACATTAGTTTGCAGTTTGTGTTTTTAGAATCAACACCTCTCACTGGATACTCAGCCTTGCTTATTCCTCCGACTAACAAAAACGCGATCGTCTTGAAATAATTTGACCTGTGTTTATATTTTATTCTAGAAAATGTTAATAATTTGGGACCATTTGTAAGCCAGCTTTGCCTTGTGTTCACCCAGCAGCTGAGTGCAGTCAGGCTGGCTGGGCTGTACTGTTACAAGCACTATTTGTTCCCCAAGATATTTTGGGGGAGTTTGGGGCCCTGCAATGGCCGTTCCTGCTGCTCTGCCTCCCACAGGATCACCAGCGTTTCTCCAGCTGTGGTGTTCGGTGTTTTGCTGTGTGCACATGGGGCAGCCGCAGGATCCCTGCTTGGTTTTGCTCTGAATCTCAAAGCGAGCAGTGCAGCCTTGTGGTTTTTCTTCTCCTTTTACATTGAATTATTCAGTACTTGAAGGGAGTAAAATTAAAGATTTCAAGACCAGTGGTGTTTGGAATAGCAAAATCCATTCCATTTGAACTCTAATCTCTGGCCATGTATAAAATGAATAAAATGCAGTAAGTGTGGAGAAATATGATTTATAACAGCAGCCGAAGTCTGGGACTGAACACCCTAAAGTGCCGAGATTGTGTCAGTCAGCCGAGCAGCGAAATGAAGGCTTTCTCCAGTGATGCCAGCTGTGGGAATATGACAGGGGAAGAATGATTTCTAGATCCAAAGAGCTAAGTGCTCAGGCAGCCAGAGAGGGAAAAGCCATTATTGTAACGACAGAAGTTGGGGATGTGCATTACTTCTGTTGCACTTTGTGTGTCTCTTTTAGTGATGTGTAACTTATTTTATAGCTATTTTTACAAACACGAACATCAAGCCAGAGATATTAGGCAGTTCTGGGGATTGATAATGGGGTTTCTTGAGCTATTTGCTTCTCCCTGTGCTTGAAATACAGCCAGGCTCAGCTGTGACTGCAATCCCTGATCCACCAAAGGGCCTTCAGTGACCCACACAGGTGCCTTGGTGGCTCTCAGGATATGGCTCGTGTGGACGGGTGTCCGTGCTGGACAACAGCACATCAGCCCAGAGCCCTGGGGACACTTCATCCCTACGGCCTGGAGCAAAACCCAGGAGAAGGTGAATCCAAAAGAAGACAGAACTTCATCTTATTCTGGGGGTGGAGATGCATGGACCATGCTTCAGATGTTGCTAACCTCGTGTCAAGGTTTACAAAACCAGGACACCTTGCAAGATCATTTTGCTGGCACGCTCTTCTGTGCCAGATTTCTGCTTCAAAGAGGAATCCCCACAAAGCCAGAGGGTGCAGTCAGTTCCAGGGACTCACAAATTCGAAATAACCTTCATCTTTTGTTGACCTAAGCCAGGGCCATCGCTGTTCATTTCTTGGCTGAGCAGCTCCCAAGTGATTCTAAGTAGTTCATGGGCATCCTTATTGTCTCTGTGACTGATACAGAAAGTAATGACAGCTCTTTTTTTCCAGCAGATGTGGAATCTCTGCTGAATACAGTCTGTGTAAACCATTGGACTTGTGGGACTGTCTTTGATACTGCTTCAATTTCTCTTATAGCCATTTGATGCCCTTTGAAAGCAGCAGCACGCTCTTCCATCGCTGCTCTGTCCAATTATCTGAGTAATTTAATTTCCTTCTAGATAAGCTGCTGCACTTTCTCTCAAAGGCTGGAGAAACAAAATTCCTCCTCCTGCATCTGCATCATCACCCTCAGAGCAAGTGCTTCAACATTTGGTATTGTGAATTATTATGCAAGTTATGGACGTAATGCATAATTATTTTTTTTAATGTCTTGTCTAAGGAAGTTCCTATTATTGTGGAACAAGCTGTATAAAATACCTAGCTCAAATACATAAAATATATTTAAAATACATACATTCACTTCATGTTTACTCTGCACCTTTGCCTGTCAAATGCAGGCTGAAAAACCAGATGTGTTGGGTGCTCTTAGGACATGAAAACTGAAGTTGGCTTTGGCACTGTGACGTTATTAGGAGCAGTTTTATAGCGCAGGCAGAGGGAATTGGAAATTGGTCCTTTCAGACCTGCTCACCGCTGTGCCGTCTGCCTTCGCATTTGGCCTCCGTGGGTGGTAAACTTCTGGAGTATGACCCCGATTTTCCCATCGGTACGCGAAGCCGCCTGCTGCTAGAAACACATTGGAACGTAATTCATCGCGTCTGTTACCCACGTAACTCTGGAGTGCAATGTTGTCATTGCTGAACCAATAACCACCAGGAACAGAGCACGTGGCAGCGTTTGTGAGCATGTCTGAGGGTTTACCAGCACCATCCCGCTCTCGCTCCTTCTCCCCGCGTGGTCCCTGCACATCGGTGACTCTCGTGTTTTGCTGTATCGATGGGAGGGAACGAGATCCCGTCTGGCACCTTTGTGACCAGAGGAATTTCAGTCCTTCTCCCAAACCTCTGCGCTTTGGGATGTGACTTGGAACAACTTTTCAGAACATCACAGCCTGGCGACCAGAAAGATCCGATCCGACAGCAAAGCTTTAGCGCTCGCTGACCAGCAGTGGTTTGTTTGGGCAGGAGAACGCGTTTCTGGAGCAGCCGTGATCACTCTGCAGGTCACCTGTGTGTTTGCAGCATCCTGCGGGCAAAGGTGCTTCTCGTGTGCCCCGAGCAGTGCCCGTCCTCACCCTGGGAACAACCGAGGTGACTGGGGTGGGTGACGCTTCTGTTTGGAAATGCTGGTCATAGTGACGTGATACGAGTCCTGAGGCAAGGTGGGCTTGGAGCTACGATGGTGACGGCTCCGGAGCATCCAGCTCCTTGATTTGACTTTGATTTTGCCCTCAGCAGTCGGTCTTTGAGAGGTTTCTATTTGAGGCATCCTCATTTTGTTGGTATAAACACTGACGGTGCCAATCGCTGTCACGGAGCATCGTGGCCGGGCAGGCGCTTCAGGAACACGCCGTGCACGTCCCCATGGGAGCTGCCAACATCATGTGCTGTGCAGGGACCGCTGTCCTGCAGGGTCCTGTACCACCAGGAGAGTTTCTGAGGGCTCTCTGGGTGAACAGGAAGATCTTTGCCTCCCCGCAGGAAGGTTTTGAAGCTGGTGCACGGCAGAGAGCAGACAGTGCCGGTGCAGTTGTGTTCCATGGCTGAGGTGAGTGGGGGTTGGAGTTCTGCCGCAGGTTGGCAGGGTGGTGCGGAACCCCCATCGCTGCTGTGCACACTGGGGTTGGTGACCAATGCTGTACCCACATAGGGCTGGGGGGACATCCCCGGTCTGCTGCCCCCACACCAGCGCCTTGTGTTGCATTCACTGAATTGTAATCCCTCCCAGAACTAGAGCAGAGCTGGGCTGTAACCATTTATATGGTTATTTATAGTCCTCAAAGCCAACATTTACAGAAGGAATTCTTAAACTGAGTCCCCTGTGCATTCACTTGTCGAGGACACCTGAATGTTGCCATTAAATGCAATATCTCCTGCTAACGGCCGCTCCGCTTCTGGTCCCTTTTGGAGATGAAACTGAGCTGCCAAGTCCATGTCGCGGTGTGTACAACATGCACGGCTTGGCTGCTCTCCCAAAGAGATTAATGGTGTTTTGCTTTCTGCTTTAATGGTGGTGATTCTTCAAATCTGAATCTTTTCTCAGCTCCCCCCTCGTTCTCTTAGTAGCAATAATAATTGTCTCTGGTTAAATGCCTGAAAGAAACTTACGCAGGCACACAATGTTTTTGTGGTGATCTATTAGTTATTACTTCTGCAGTTTATTTGGAACCTTATATTTCTGTTTAGTAAGGATAAACGCAGAGATTACAGCTAAATAAAGCACGGAACAGTCTGTGGAAAGTAGCCATTTTATTACTAGTGAAGGAAAAAAGCCTTCAAAGGCACATGAACCCGGGGAAAGAAAGAGTTGTCTTAAACTGCCCTGAAAAGAATCATAATTTAAAGGCAAAATGCTTCTCCCCACCGGTGTGAGAAGGTCTTCTTTGGATATCAGAGGGACCAGCAGATGGCTGGTGGCCTCTTAAAAGAGGGAGATACGATTGTCATGGCCGTCAAAGAAAAGTATTTGGGGAGCTACTTCCCCAACTTTCATCTTCTTCACTTCTGTATCTGAGAGAACTGGGATGTTACTCTGGGGGTACTTGGAACTATTTTCGGCTTTCCGTTGCCTTGAAATATCTCCACAAAGTCAACCTGCAGGTTTTCTGATCTGCCAGATGCAATGTTGTGAGAATTTTCAAAGGATGCGAACTTAGCAGACGGATTATTCTCTGTGCTGAAGGCCGTCCAACCGCAGCTCTGCCGCAACCAGCGGCGAAATCATTGCTCTCAGGCACACAAAGCTCTTTGTTGAGCTGAAGAGCAAACACGGGGTTTAGCTTGGAAATCAGGTTGGGGGGAAAAATAAAATGCCAGAGGGCTGCACGTGCGCCCCAAAGCACCCGTGTCCCCCATACCCCTATGTCCCCCATACTCGTGTGCAGGGGGCAGCTCCGCCAGGAGGGTTTGATGAGCCCTGGTGCTGCCAGCCTGCAAACCAACCAACCACCCACTAACGGGGAATTTTCTGGGACTAGAACCCCATCATTTCCTTCAGTGTCACCTTTCGTATAATTACCAAGCACAGAATTTGTAATTAAACGGTACGAGTGATTCCGTGACATTCCCATGGACGTTTCACAAAGGCTATTTGCGCGCCTTGCTATTTTGTACAGTAATAACTGCAATCAGCATAACTACTATGATTTGTTTATGGAGTGTCCCTTGGGCAGCATCCGTTGTCATTTATGCGAGGCGACGCACAGCAGGATCTGGGTGGTGCTGGGCGGTGCTGAGCTGTGTTCTGAAGCCCCACTGCTGCTCGCTCAGCCTGCGGAGGAGCAGCCGTGCTGGGAACAGCAAACAGTGCAACCGCACAAATAGACAAAGTTCTGTAAGGATCTCATGCAGAAAGTAGGCGTTGTAGCTTCTCAACAGGGATCGAGGTGTGTGCTTACTGAGCAATGGAATTAAGAGGTTGGAAAGTGAGGAGCAAAGAGCATACTAAATAATAGTCTATTCGCACCCCGTTGTCATGCCTGGGTACCAGAGACCAAATTAAATCTGTGCAGGGAACCTGCTTTGACATTGCTTGACATGGCAACCTTTAGCGTTTGCCACAAGTGCAGAGTGTGCGTTGGCGTGTGCATGGATTCTTTTTCCCTATAAACTACTCAAATACTATAAAAGTACAATGAACTACCGATATAATGTGGATTATGTTAATACCACTAGGCGCAGTAGGTTACAACAGGAGATAATGGGTGCAGTGGCTGTCTTTTATCTATTAAGTGACCTCCTGCAGCTGGAAATCTGTGTCTTCTGGATCCTTTGCCAGATGTTTGCCTCTCGTCCAAAATGCTGGAGCCTGGTGTCCACATGGGTGGTTTGTGATTCTTTTCTTTTATTTTTCCTTTTTTTTCCAAAATATCATTAGCTTAAAATAAAGGGGAAAAGCTTTCCCTAAGAGCTGCTAAAACCTCCTAATCTGGGAAGAGCGCGTTGTCTTCTGTCAGACTGCTCTGTTCTCCAAAGGGAGCTGCTGGGCGGCATTCGGGACGCTGTGCTGGTACCTGCGGCCGAGCTGGTCCGTCCAGGGGAAGGAAGCGGGAGGGTGTCTGTGTCCGGGCTGCTCGGGAGCCTCGGTGGGTGGCGAGAAGAGGACTCCTGAGCCCGGGGAAGCAAAGAGAGCGGACAGGACCTCTTCACACACCACACTTTGTATTTCACAGGGCGCAGAAGCGCACAAGCCTTGCGGGAAGACGTGGTTGCTTGGCTCAAGTTGCCGTTGCCTGAAGCTTCCATGAATCGAGCCGTCTAAGGAAATGAGAACAGCACGTGCTTTTACAGATCGGTTTTGTTTCCCATGGAGGGGGTTGCGCTGGGGGACCTTCCCCCAGTGTCCTCCTGGCACAGCCTCACCAGAGGGACCGAGGGTCCCAAAAGGACGTGGGCAGCTGTGGCTCTTTGGCCCCTCTTGAATTACATGAGTTTGTGGGGTGCTTTGCAGCCGGAGGGTTTAGTGCGGGGACGCCTGCCCTGGTCCTGGTCCCTGTCACCACCCGGGTACCACTTGGCCAACAGCCCTGCTGCGGAGAGCTGTGGTTCTCCCGCATGTTGCGCTGGAAACCAGGCATTTTCCTTTTTTAATCTGCCTTTAAATGGCGTGGTAACTTCAGTGGGCAGAGGCGTTGGACACTAAAACGTCTGAGAACACGTTTGTATTCAGGTCTTTTTACTTTCAGTATTTTTGCAAGCGTAATGCAGTGGGAGTTAATTTTAATTTTTATTAAAAACTGTTTCTCGTTGTTATATTTGCACAACATAATGTAGAAAATGAAATGAAATCTTCGGATGACCTGGAAGAGTCTTCTGGGAGATTTATAAACTGTCTACTTCATATGTAAGAACATTTGTTTTAATTCCCATATAAAAGCAAGATAAATTGGTTTGTGATAACACAAGTCCAAAAATATCTCAAGTTACCACTCTATTTCCATATTACAAAATAACACAATTCGCTGCATAATTAGAAAGCTGAATTAGACAAATGGAGCAGTTGCTCCTGATTAGACTGCAAATGCAAAGCATTAGTCTACAACAAGTATTTCTGACTCCTAAAGAGGCTTTTCTAGGATCTGCAGCTCCAGGTTCAGTCATTATGGCCCAAATCTGCCCGCTGGGTTGGCAAAGACCTGAAGGTCTGATCCTGCAGCGCTCAGTGCTGAGCGGAATCCCGGCTCCGTGAAACTGCCCATTGATAGGACGCGTTCTATAAAAATTGCTGGTGATCAGGTGTGTGCATTCAAGACCAGTCTAATTTTTTCTCCAGGTTTTGAAGGCAATTTTCATCATTTGCATGAATAAAGCAAGAATCTGGAAAACACAGAAATCTAAAATTCAAATGGAAATCCTTTATGTAAAATGAATGATAGCATCGAGGTGCCTTTGCATGTGAATGATATGCTTAGGGTTGAGTTTTGCCCAGTGCACTGCTTCAAAGTCTGATGTGTTTGTAGCAGCAGTATGTCAAGTTTAAGTTAAAATTCATCAAAATTCAGAGTCTGCTTGAGAAGGAGAGAGAGGTGAGTGGGGATGGCTGTCCCGAAGCAAACGTGGCTCCAACCCACTATGTTGGGTTTGCAGAGACCAACACGACGTTGGTTTAAGCAGCTTTGATTTCCACTGGCAATGCTGAGCTCAATCCCAGTTCCCATTCACGTCAAGTTCGAGCATCTCTGACTAAATCTGCATCTTAATTTCTTAATTTGATCTCAGGTTTGGAAAGGACCAGGTTTCACCAGCCAGCTGGAAAAGGCATGCATGAATTATTAAACTCTCATTGTCAGTTAAATCTTATCCTTTGTATTTTAAGTCACGCATTTGCATTCATCTAAAATGCTTTCAGAGAGTTTATCAGAAGAAGTGAAATAAGAAATGAAATAGTTTCATGTAAACTGCATTTTTATGTTTGACTGGTAAAACCACAAAGCAGAGATAAAATACATAAAACTAAGGCTCTGCATAATAAGCATATCTATTAGTTTCCCTTATCTCTAGAAAGCTCCCGTTTGTCATGAGAGGCATTGTGTGTCACTCATCCCGCCTTGTTCTACAGAAGCTCTTTTCTCCCTTTTCTTTTGTCTCCCATTGGCATTTGCAAGGCAGGAAACTTGGCTGGCGTGATGCTGCAAAAGACCCCGTTGACTAAACAATCATCATTTAACCTTCAGCCCCTTCACAGCATCAGGAAATTGAAATTAATACCTGTGTGCACCCAGATAAAACGTTCCTGGTGCTCTGCTGGTTGCAGCTCCTGCAATCACACAGCCCAGGAGTAAGGGGAAAATGTTGGGTCGATCCATTCTCAGGGCTTCTGAAAAGAAACGTTAGTGTTGTATATCCAGCTACCGAGCTCTTCCAAAACTCAGAGAACCCACGCATAGGTAACAAATCCGGTACCAAGGGCCCGTTTGGACACTTCTTGCTGCATAGTGCTTCTGAAAGCAGCTCTTCTGCTTTTCGGATTCTTAGTTGATGTTGTGGACAGAGTGTCTATGACGCGTGGTGAGTGTCTATGAGCATGGGGATCTAAAGTTATTTTGCTTATCTGACAAGTTCACCAGGATTCCTATGGGCAGCTGTTGTTTTCCATGCTGAAGAAGTGAGGTTTGGGTGGAGGAAACGTGTAACCACACATAAATCCGCTGCGTGCTCTGGAACACAACTCGTTTTCGTGTCACGCTGGCGATGCTGTGCCATGAGCTTTTTCTTTCATTTTTGCCTTGTTGTCCAAACTCCTGTTTTCTGTACAAAGTTTTTTACGTCCTCTAGGAAAGCGAATGCAGAGTTAGTTGCAAAACATCGCTGTGCATTTTTCACCGTATGGCCACTCGTGTATTTTCCGCTTATGTTTTCAAATCCTTACGGTTTCTTTGAACACCCATCCCGCGGCAGAACCTGCTCTCTGACTCGCATATATACTGGTTTTTCATAATAAGCACAGCTGTATGTCACAAACACACAAATCATTGTGTATTCTTTGGAAAGTTATTTCAGCGAATTGTAGAAAATTAAAGCATAGCAAAACAAAACCAAAACAAACAAACCCCACCAAAACAACAACAAAAGAACCCCCACCTTCCTAAAATTTATTTTTACTGATCTGTATTATTATAGTTCCTCTTCTATGGCTTGCAAGAGACCTAAATTTACATTAATATCCACGTTATTGAGGTCCAAATCTGATTTTCCCTCTGTAAAGCTGTACCGTAGGCACACAGCAGCTATGGTGTTGCTAAGGACGCAGGAGGTCTCCAGCACGGAGCCCCCGAGGAGGCTGTGGCTGGAGCGCATGGGACCTCACACTGGCTCCAGGGCTGAGCTCTGGGCTTGCGCATCTTTGGTTGCAAACTCATTGTAAAAACTGCTTTTAAATTGTTGCTTAACGTTTGAAATAGCGCAGCCTGCTTCCCAGGCATCTTATTTGTAATAGTGTCTCGTGTGTTGTGTCTCCTAGCTCTACATACAAACTACCACACTTACAATATCCATGAACTTAAGTGCTTCGGTGGCGCTGGGGATGCTGTACATGCCGAAGGTGTACATCATCATCTTCCACCCCGAGCTCAACGTCCAGAAACGGAAGCGCAGCTTCAAGGCCGTGGTGACGGCAGCGACCATGTCGTCGCGGCTCTCGCACAAGCCCAGCGACAGACCCAACGGCGAGGCCAAGACGGAGCTGTGCGAGAACGTGGACCCCAACAGTGAGTACCGCTCGTCTCCTCTTGCCATTGGCCTATATGTGAATTTCAGGGTCTTCCTATTATTTGGTCTTCTCAGTTAAAGATTCTCGGTATCTACCCTATGTTATTTTATGTATTTCCTCCTTGCTTTTTTGAGTTGTTGAGGAAACATTTGGTTGCGGTAACTCCTCCTCCTTTCCCTCCTCGGAGCAACCAGCAGCATCCTGGAGCACCAGCCCCTTCCCCTGTGTCAAACCCCACCCTCCCAGGTGCAGTTCCCCAGACGGACAGAGGGACAAGCACCAAACTCATTGATTGCTCTGCTAACCTGAGCTGTAATGGTGTTTCTTTGCAAAAGTCTTGCAGTCCTTGAAGGTTCCCATTGAAGGATTTTATCCAATCCTATAAAAGCGAATGCAAAACCTGCCACTGATTTAAAAGGAAAACAGATTGGATGGATGCTTCCAGTTTCCTTAGTGTGCATGGCATGGTATATTGTAGCTCAAAATTACATACTGAGGCCATCAAATGTGATTTGCATTTGAATCTGGAAGGAGTTGAGGAAGGAGACAGCTGCACAACTTTGTAGCATATTGGAAAGGTTTAGACATGTCTGCAGTTTTTATGAAAAACGGATCTGAATGTGGAGAAATGCCCTTTCCATGCCCATGATCCGCTCATCCGTTTGCTGCTGAAATCTCTGCCACTTCTTGTCTATTAACCGCCGCCTGAATATCTGCCTCAAAGCAGAAACTCTGCTGTCAAAGCAAAGTGGAAACAGCCAGCAAATTATTGACACAGCACTTTTCCTCCCTTTATTCACCCCTTGAGTATTTTTCTGTGATGCGTTATCATGCAGGTATACAAAATGTATTCCAGCCGGAAAAACAAGATCTGTCTTTGGAAACGGCACTGGCAGAACTATGATTCTGACATGAGAGTAAGGAAGGGCTTCTAATAGATTAAGGACCATATTGTGTCTCCTCCGGCCACACTGACCAGAGCCCGCATGGCAAGAGGAATCAAATACCAACATTTCCTGCGCTGGGGTATCGCCCAGCGTTGCAGAATCCTCTGCCAAGACAGATTTCTGAGCATGGCCAAGGATCCCCCGCCACTGGCTCTAAACACGGGATGCTGCTGAGGATGGAGGGAGAGAAAGGAGGAGGAGGAAGAGGAGGGAAGGGAGGTGGACAGAGCTGGGGCCGGGCCGGGGGCGCCGGGTGCTGACCCGCGCTCCGCTACTCGCTGCTCCCATCCGACGGGTCGGAGAGCGTTTCTCCTCCAGAAAAGCCCAAGTCTAAGGTTTTCCACTCCCAGACTTGAACGAGCGAGATACAGAAGTTGCGCAGATGAACTGTTGGATGTAGTGAGAGAGGGAGCCCCACGGGAAATGCAGCCCGGGGTCTCCAGCTCTGCTTCCCCCTCCCGCTCTCATCCTCCTGCACTGCATCTCACGCTGTTTTCAGACTTCTGAGAATATTTCCCCCCTGCCGGTCAGATTTTCCCCTGGGACGGAGATTTGTTTATTAAAATGAAATATTGCTCACTTAACCACCTACATTCCTGGTAAAATACAACATTTTTTAACCAAGGACTGTATACCAGAATATGTATTTAAGAGGCAGGAGAAGGGACAGAATCCCCCACTTGCCAAGATGGACCAGTTTCTTCCATAAGCACCCCGTCTCCAGTCCCGGTTTAATTAACACTGGTTTAAAGCTGGGGTAAAGTCCCCTGGGAGTACAACCCTCCCAGCTTTGCCATTCGTGAGCCGAAGGAAGAACGCCTTGTGTCACCTCATTTGCTTACACGTGGGGTTCGAAAGCACATAAATCTGTTTGTTCAACCCAGCCAGTCAGGAAACATGCACGAGTATTAATTTCTATGGCTTTCTGCAAGTACTGGGCTTTTAAAGGTTTTATGGTTTGGAAATACATCTTGTTTTGAATATTTTTATTATTTATATATATATATATAGAGAGGGAGAGTACCATCTGTTCACATTATCTGCTGCACCTACTGCTATTATTTAATTCCCTGGATATGTGTGTTAGTAAAAATTGTTAGAAAATCAAATGAAATCAACTACTGCTGTACTTCAAGTATTTGGGCACATTTAGTCCCAGCGTAGGCTCCCGCTTTGCTATAGTGTTTGATAGGTTGTCAGTCAGTCCCCTAATCAGGCAACATTTAACACGTGTGTCTGTACGACTGGTTCATTGGATACCTGAATTGAGTCTCATTTTTTAAAAAAATCAAATACTTTGTTTAGAAAAGTATTTGCAGTTCCATTTTTAGGTGGAAAAATTGAAAACAACAGTAATGAGCTCAACAAAAGGCAGAGTCGTCCCAGCAAAACTCTCGGCATTTTCAATGAAGTTTTGAAAATGATCCTGATAAAGAAACAAGGTTTTGGTGTTTCTGCAGTGATTTAAGTGAGGAGCGCAGGGATGGGGGTCCGGGCTGCCCCAAAGCTCACTGCGTTAGGCTCGAAGTCAGTTCATTGAAGGGGATTAAAGCACGAGCCTGAGGCTCAGCAGCACTGCGCAAAGCCAGCCTAGATGTAGACCTGGCTTAACCTGCCACCTGTTTTCTCGCAAGTGCAAAAGTACAGTTGGGTTTTCCAGTTTGATTTTCTATTGTATTTCCTGGTGAAGCCGCTGTTCATGGCTTGCGCAGGTACTGGAGACTGGAGCTGCCATTTCTATTGAAAATACACAAATATTTCATATCTCCTAAGAAATCATGAACGCCGAGCCACCAACATGGGGTTCACGTACCTCCAAACACTGGGGAATTTGATGCCTAAGCCCAAATTTATGGCCTGTCCTGCTTCTATGTCCCATGTCCAGGGTCAAAACTAAAAACACAGAGTGGATGGTTTTACAGAAAAAATAGCCTAGAACAAACCTCCATCTTTTAGCATCAACCTGAAAAGAATGTCTAATGGACTGGTAATGCGTGTGTCAATGGGAACAGAGACTCACTGTGGCGCAGGTTTTTGTTTAGGATATATGGGGAGCAGGAAATGTCACAGGCTGAGCTCCCCAGCCGTGTCCTGGGAGGGTTCTTGTGCTGAATGGGATATATTAAGGCCATGCTTTTCAATCTTGAACCTGTGTTACTTGCAAAAGCTTTCTAAATGTTTCCAGTTTCCCGTCTGGCATGTGCACGCTTTCGCTCATTCGACCGGTTTTCCTGCTAATATGTGTTTGCATCTAAAATGTTCCGCAGCAGCTTCAGCCGGGCAGAGTTTGGTGCCCAGCAGCTTCCACCCGTGTGCTGAGTTCATCCTGCGCTCAGGCGCCTGCTCCATCTCACGCTGTTTGAGAAGATGCTTCTCATCGAGCCTGGAGCCGAGCAGACAGTGAGGGCTCCTGCCCGGCTCTGTGTCCCTGCTCCCCCAGCACAGTGTCAGACTGCAAGAAAAGTACTTAAACCTCCAACCCATACTTAACATATATTGAGATTTACATGTAGTCGCTCCTTCTCCTTTGCAACTCGTGTTAATTCCTGGCTTTACCAAACACAATGACAGGGAAATGAGCATCACGGTTGTTTGGTGATGAGCGTCCCCCTTTCTGATCTCATGGGAAAAACCTCGCTATGAGAATGGCTGTGGTCAAGTTTACCCCCATCGTTTCTTCCTTTATTTTTGGCTTTTCTCTACTGACGAAGCTCAGAGCTGAAGATGGGTATTGCAGAGCAGCACAGGAGTACACAGCATCCAACAGGAGGTGCTCAGCGTCTCGGTGGCAAAGACCGAGCGCTTCAAAGCGCCAAACAACTGCTGGAAAGGCAGAGCAGCTCCAGAGCAGACGTTTCCCGAGGAGTTGAGTTGAGATGTGCTGAGCAGTGACCAAGGAAAGGCACGTCCCCCCGGGATTAGCCAGAAAACTTGAAGGTCTAAAAGCTGATAAGGGTCTAATTTTCAGCAGTTTGTTGAGTTTTGAGCTAGCAGGTGCCTTGAGGGCTCAGTGCAGACATATCCAAGATGAATTTTTTCTCTCTGTCCAGTGAACTCCCTTGGCAGGCGGTCCAGTTCTCAGCAGTACAGATCAGGCACCACCTGCACGTTTCCATTTTAACCCAGCGCTTTCCTGGGCCCCGCCAGCTCGTCTCTATCACAGCGGCAGCGAGAGCCGTGTGTGCCCACCCTCACCCGTCTCCAGGCGCTGAGAACGGACGTTGCCTTTGGGGGTCCCACCATTGGGCTGTGGTGGTGCACGCGGAACACAAGCGCCCCCGTCTCGGGCAGACACTGTGTGCAAACGCTGCTGTGCTGTGTCCTGCTGTGCTCGTGTGTTCACCTGTGTTCGTCCTTAACATCACCCACACGGCATCGCCTGCTCCGTCCTTCTGAGGAAAAGCCCTAAAGTGGTTGTGTGTGATGCTGAGGAACCTGAGAGTGACTGCACGGGGGAAGAAGGGCTGGGGAGGCTTCAATTGAGCCAAAATCTTCCAGAATTTGTTCAGGGGAGAGGGGGAAAAAACAAAACAATCAACCAGAGCTGCTGTTTGCTGAGCAGCTGCTCCCATGTTCAGAGGAACCTGAACCGCTGTGACCTGGGTCACTTATTTCTAGTCCAGAGTTAATTTCCTATGGCGGCGTCTCTCAGCTTTCCGCTATCGCAGCTCCAATCTGAGCTCCTCAGTTGGATCAATGTCGTGGCCCCCATGACAGGGCAAAATGTGAAGAGTTTATTGTGCACAGACGTTATTGTACATACCAATGTATTTACTTTTCCTGTAGACTGCATACCACCAGTAAGAAAGAGTGTTCAAAAATCTGTTACTTGGTACACTCTTCCACCTACTGTATAGCTTTTGCCTGCTTTCCAAAAAGGTAAGGAAAAATCTAGCTTCTTATTACTTTATTCTCAAATGATTGTGATGATGATGATGATGATATACATGAACAAATGAAGAATGTGCCTTAGTGCAGCTGTGTTAAAACAAGTATCGAACTTCAAAATTGTTCACACATCCATTATCAAGAGGTCCCATGGGAAGGGCTGGATGTGAAAAGCAGAGACCCAGGATTTGGGTGATTTTAGTTGTGTCCCAGCAAAACAAGAGACTGGGCACCTTCTACTTCCCACCAGCGGAGGTGGATCCCAGTAAAGCCTCTGGATATGTAGATATTTGACAACAATTCAAAAAAGGAACAAACAAATTATCAAAAGTGGATTATGGCAATCAAATCTAACAACTAACAAAACGTTTTCTGAGTCATTTCTAGCAGCTTTCCCAGCAGAGTTGCCTGGCAGCACAAAGTTAAGCTTTGCGAACATGTGAGCCACCTTCTTTACTCTAAAATTATCAATGGCTCAAAAAGCCTTGCAAGTTTTTTCTCCTGGTGGGTGAGACAAATGACTATTGACCAGTGATAACTATTTCTCTTATCTGCAATTGTGTGTGTGCTCAGACGGCTTTGCCCAGGTACAGGAGGTACAGACCTGGTTACTGTGGTATGTGCAGAAGAAATGGTTTTAAAATGTTTAGCTGAGAATTAATATCAGATGAGAACTAATATAGGTGAGAACGTATATCAGCAAAGGTAGGAATGTTGCTTGAATTGAGTTTCTGAGTCAGAGGCAGCTGGTGTAAATTGCCGCAGCTCCAGTTTCAATGCAGCTCCAGTTCTGGTGAAGTGTTCAAATTGCTTTTCATTGTATTTGAGCGCTGCCCGTCGTTCTGCGCAGCTCAGGCTGCGTGCCGGCTGCCAGGCTCTTTGGGACGTCGGGTCAGAGGGGCTGGGGCGGCTGGTGCCGAGGGAAGCAGGGCAGACGGTCGGAGAGGAGAAGGGGCCGCTCCAGGTCTTATTGCAAATCAAATGTGAAAGAGTAAAGGGCGGCTGTGTGAAGATGAGACTGCTGAAGGAAGGAGATCACAATAGGAGGGAGATAGAAAGAGCTTAAATCTTAGGAGAAATCAATTTTTAAAAGGATTAAAATTTGAAGAATTCAGAGCTCACGCAGATCTCTAAAAAATAACTTTTCCATGTAACATTATTGTATAATGTGTAAGGAATCGCTGCCTGCAAAGGTGCACAAATAGCCATCCAGCTCCTATAAAAAACAATTGGCCATTTAGATTCTTTAAGCAGATGTGAAAGTTCGGGGCACACCGGGCTATGAGAAGCACCCCAGCCGCGGGTGCTTGGGCTCTGGCGGTGGTTCTGCCCGGCCAGGGCTGTTGGTTCCCGTACCCCTCCGGGTTCAGTTCCAGCCGGGCCCGCTGCTGCAGCTCCGGTCGCCGTGTTTGGAGTCGTTCTGCCAGGAATACAAAACAAAAACCAGCAAGAAACAACACACTATATTAAAGGCAAAACAATGGTATCAGGAAAACATCAACTCAGGAGTAAATTGACACTTGTTTTGCTAGTAACACATCTGTATGCAGGCATGAACACGGTGCTTCAGCCATTACTTGACTGTATCGGTTTCTGCTGCGCGATGCACAGGGAGATGCATTTATAATGCTTTGAAATTGTTTCCTGTGAGTGACAAATGTGACTTCTTTACTGTTGGGCCTGATGAAAATACAAAGCTTGGAAAACTCTCTGTGGTATCTGGCTCAGAGGAAAAGCCTGTCCATCACCTGAACAAGGCGCAGAAAGGCCGGCTGCCATTGTACAGCTACAGAGTCACGCTTGGTGCTGCAGAAGTATCTGCAGCGCTTTTCTCCTGACCCATCACCAAGCACTATGCTCGCAGGTCAGGAGGAAAGACAGACCAGCGGCCACAGCGCTTGTGACGTCTGACAGACCCGGGTCGGCCCCTTGGGCTTGCGGAGCTCCCGTGGTGCTGAGGTCCCTCACCCGCGCTGCATCCCGCGGATGATGCTCGTGAGACGCTCCTGCGTTGCCCATGGGATCACATAAGCCCCAGAAAGACAGCTCTGCTCTTCAGCTGCCGTCTGGGCCTGATGAGCAAGGGCCACCGTGTTTTGAGGACGCCAGTCTGACGCTTTGTGCCAAGGACAAAGATCGTGGCACAGGGTCCTTGCTTGCTCCGGGAAGGACCTGAGTGGCGCCCAGCAGCCGCTGTGCTCTGAAGTCTGTCCTAACATTTCTAGAAGCACCAAAGGAGAGACTAAATGGAGAGTGATGCCTTGCTTTTTTGGTTGGATTAGTATTACTGAGTGTTGTTATTTCAGCTGCTTTCTGTACGAAGCTGGTACCATTGTACCAAGCTGCTTTAGCAGGGACGATGCTGAAACACGGCAGCTTCTCAGCAACCTCTTATACTGTTTGTCTGTCTTTTCTGCTGAGCCTCCACTCGACCTGGGCCAGATGCTGAGCAAGTCTAAACCACAGTGGTCCCATTGCTTTGAAGAAGAACCATCGACTGATGTCAGTTGAGGCTCTTGCCTCCGATTTTCAGACAGCAGCCGCCCTTCCCACCCTCTCAACGTGCCGCAGCACAGGGGCGAGGACACGCGGAGCAGGTCCCTGCTCAGCAGAAATGTTGTCTGAGCTTCGTCCTGGAGCCACAGGTCCCTGAACTTCGCATTCCTCCGGAATTCACCTGGGGCTTCCCCTGAGCTGGTCCTGTGCGCTGCTTGGGGCGATGAGCAGCTCCCCAGAACTAACAGAATTAATTAGAAAACGCCAACCGTTGCATCTCTCTGCAAGGGCAGGGCTGGATTTTACACTGAGCAGGGTATCAACCCCACAGGGGCTGTTAAACCATTCTGGTGGTGTCAGGAGTGAGGGTCTCCGGGTACAGCCCAAGGTAGGCGCTCTCCTCAGGGCTCGGGCACCGGCTGCTGCTCACCAAAGGTTTTCTGTTGCTTTAAAAGTCATTTTTTTGCTTGATCTGTATGCAGGGGAATTTCCATGGAGATGGCAAAGTGCTGAGATCATTTGTCAGGCATGTGCGGCACCATTGTGTGAAGTCATTATGTTTCTTGGTCATATCTCACCCAGGATATAAATACATTGATGTGGATGATGCTGTAACGAAGGTGGTGTGATGTGAGTCATGACGAGGTTTCAAACTGATCTTGGGCTTGTGTTGGAAGGGGTCAATAGCTGAGTCACTCTCTAGTGCCGGGATTTTGGGGGTCCCCGGGGCCACATCCACCATCCAGCAGCTTCTCTGGGACCGGGCAACGCTCTGAGTGCCTTGGGTCCCAACTGGGGGATGCTCTGCAGCTCGGCACACCTCTGCCCTTGTGGGACAGAATAACTGTTCTCTGATTGAAGCATCATTTTTGTTTTAAATCAGGCTAGTTTCATCCTGAGAAAGTGCTCTGGCTTTCACCTCACTTGAAGGATTTTTCTATTCAGTGGAGACCCCTAAGAAAGGAGATTTGCAGTCAAAATTGATAAGCAAAGACTCTGACGGGTCTCCACCGCATGCATTTTTATTCTGGAATGGCTTACTGAAAAACTAAACACTTATCATAAATTTATTCTAACGATGATAGACTTAAAGTCTTGCACAGGGATACATCCAAATTAGCTTGTACAACACCCCAAGTCAGTCCCTAATGCATATTTTCCTGTTTCCCAAGTTGTAAATGATTTCACTGACACGGTAGGTTGCAGATTTTCGGCTGCTCATGGACCGGGTGGTGTGGGGTGGCGATGGCCGTGCACCGCGGCTCCTCCGTGCGCTGGTTGGTGCCGCATCACCTGCGGAGCGGGTTCCCAGAGACACTGGAGGTGCTCAAGGATAACGTGTGAGCAAATTCCCTTTCTTTTTTAGCAAGTTTTTCCGCTGAAATTGGTTTTTCCTCCCCCTCCTGGAAGGCTCAGCTCCTGAAGAGCACAGATTCCCCCCGGTTTCCTCTACATTAGAAATGTGAGCGCTCTGAAGTGCAGAAGTGTGATTTCGGGGGCTCTGACACGCACCCCGATGGAGACGTGCACAGGTCACTGATGGAGACACGCGCATGGGTCACTGACGGGGACGCGCACAGGTGACGGATGGAGATGCGCAGAGGTCACCGATGGGGACACACACAGGTGACTGATGGAGATGCACGCAGGTCACCGATGGGGACGCGCACAGGTCACCAATGGAGACACATGCAAGGGTCATGGACGGGGACGCGCCCAGGTCACCGATGGGTACGCGTGCAGGTCACCGATGGGGACACGCAGGTCACCGTCAGGCCCCTGGCACTCCCGTGCTTCTGCACGTTTAACCCAGAACCTGGCACGCGAGTGTTCGTTCCAGAAATGACTTATGCAGTAGCACGTATTTCCCAAGCCGTAGCCCAGCTCCATTTGATGAGGTTGAACAGTTGAACAACCTTTAATTTTGTGCACACCGAGGGGTATCTGTAATGAGTCCTGTTTTCCACGGGGATAATTTTGCTGGCTTGATATTGTCTTATTTACTTTTTAAATGAGAAGATTTACAGGGAGACAAGCTCTGAACAGAGGAAGGCGTGCGGGACTGAAGTGCCTTCAGAGCACTATGCTGGAAAGCAGATACAGTTTGGTGTGTTCTGCAGAGTGAGGAGTGAAGCTCTTTGACAAAAGGAAACAGCAGAACTTTTGTTTTGAGGACGTAATTCCTCCTCCCCCTCCATTTGCATTGCACATTGCATTTGCATTTTAATTTTTCCCAGTGTCTCGAGGTCCCGGTATCCATTTGGATCTGTGTTTTCCTTCAGGTTCTGTGTGCCCATGGCAGCATCCTGTTGCCCAGCAGCCAAACCAGTGCCAGAAATTATTCTCTTTCTAACCATCTTATGACTCTTAACAATTGTGATTCTGTGATTCTGTCTGGGTTGTCTCCTTTGCAGTGCAAGGTTAGATCCTCTCGTGACATTTCAGCATGAGAAGGGTATCCCTCACCATGCATATATGTCATTTTTAAACCTTGGTTTGTATGGCTGGGAGCGGTGCAGCTTGTTTAAATGTTTCATTTGTTTTAAGTGAAATAAGTTTTTGGCAACTGCTGCTTGAGTGAGACCTAAAGGCAGGTCAGGAGAAGCCAAGTCTTTGTCCTTTTAACTTGATTAAGCATAGCCGGACTCCAGCTACTTATGCGATGGGTTTTTCAGTTAATGTTATTACACGGCCAGGCCATTTTGCTGGCGAAGCCGTGACTGTGGCGGTGACAGTGCCACAGTGCCAGGGCACCCTGGGGACTTGGCGGCCTCCAGGTGCAGCGGGTTCTGCGCCAGGTCCCTCCTCCGGCAGCGCCTGGGGACCGGCTTATTTGCCTCGTACAGCTCAAAATAACTAGATCGGATGATGCACTTAAACGCATCCACATAATTGCACGCTCCCGTATTAATTATTTTGCAGACTGTCTCGCACCTTTCATGACTTACACGATACCAGACTTGTAAATATGCAGGGAAGTGTCAGACCGTTTCCTTCTTTTAAAAACTGAAATTCTTTACGCACTTAAGCGATTACGTTCTAGTTTGATGTTTGAACAACGTTAGTTAAAACACACAACCGTGACTGTAAGTGCTTTGGATATTAAAAGCTGGGTAGGTAGATATATGTCTTTGAGACACAAATGAGTGTTAATTAGGATGTTAGTATTCCTCTTTTTTTCTGCTGTTCCTCTTTTTACATGGTCTTTTTTCCTAGGAAATCTGGAAGAAGAGTGAGCTGTAAATTTTGCACATACTGTTATACCTCACGGACCAGTTCCTCTCTCGCTTTTTTGCCTAATAAACCCTTAGTAGCTCCGAGTTCTCCCCTGCACTAATTTCTCAGTCCTTACATCCTCTCAGGGAGAATCTGTCAAAATCAGAAATTGTAGTATCAGGGAAAAGACAGAGACTTTTGGCTCTCTTGTCGTCCACAGGTCGATAATGACTCTTTCCCTGCCGTCTCCCCTCATCCCGTCCTCCTCTGCGGTGACGAGGCGGCTCACATAGACACTCGTAGGATTCTGAAATCAGACTTGACGTTCTCAGCTGAATTTCCCTGACACCCCTGCAGTCGCCCAGGTTGGGACGTGGCAATATTGGGAGCCAGGTTTCTTTTCCACCCTCCCCAGGCAATAGGAAGCGTTACGATTGCATCTTGCAGCTTTAGTATGTGTTCTCTTTTTAATTGCTATTGCTGCTATAATTTCAGTTCTGCACTAGGCCTGGTGATCTTGCTGCTGAGTCTTTACTCGGGACAAAAGATCTTGTTCTCCTCTTTTTCTTTCTCCATTGTGTGTTTTTCTGGGCTGAGTGATCTCTGGGATCACGGGATCCAGTCCGCAGGGGCAGGTCCCATACACAACCAGTGCCAACGGCTCCGCTGGGAGCGTGTTCGTTCTCGAACCTGTTGGAAATTGGGTAAGCCAGTTCAGAAAGCTCATCATAGTAATAACAGAATAAAAAGGCCAGGAAAACTGAAAATAAGCAATATTACAGGTAAATGAAGTTCTCAAAATAAAGGCGGCGATCCATGCAGTTTTCTGTGTGCGTGATTACAGGTGTGAAGAAAACTGTTCAAAGATCATGTAGGTAAGAACAGAAAACAGCCTCGGTGGTGCAGGATCGCATGCTTTGGTTCATGGAAATAGGTACTTTGACTTTGGGGTGAGGCTGTTGGTGCCCATGAAATACAATGACCACACGTAGCAGGAAAGAAAGGCATTTAGGTCCTGGGATGGGGTGCTGGGCTGAGTTGCTCCTCTGTAAGTCAGAGCCCTGAGTCTCCCCTGGGGAAGAGGCTGGAAATGCATCTGGTGAGATACCGTGGAAAAAGAGAGCAAAAATTAGAGTTGCCATAGCTACACCACTTGTCATGGTGCTTATCAGGTCCATGGAATGAAGAGCCTCATATTAAATCTGTACTCTTATTAATATCATCTGTTAAACATTTCCAGGATATTTGAAATCAAGACTTTCTGCAAAAAAAATTCACTGTTGATTGCAGCAAAATGGCCCTGTTTAACCATGCAGCTCACAGTGTCGTTTTGTTAGACACTGTGGTACAGAATTACAGACCACGAATACATTTTCCAGCAAATTTAGCCTCTTTGCACTTCATGAACATTCTTGATCTTTCTGTTGAGGTATTTGTTACCTGCAGCTCTTTGCCAGCTAGCACGGGCAGGCCAACATGATGGAAGGAGGGGAGCCCTTCCAGGTCAGGGACTGCAGAACGTCCCTGGTGTGACATCCCTGTACCGCACAAATTCCCCTTTCTACGGTGTTAATCTTGCCAGGAGCATCACCGGGCTGGAGCGCTACAGGTGCTGGCTCCGGAGGTGACAGAGCCCAGGTCTTGCAGGCACAGCCACCCCAGGCTGAGCCGGGTCCGTGCAGCCAACGGGGCGTCCCTGGGGACACCTGAGTTGCCCATTGACGTCCCCACCGAGCTCTGCATGTGTCACAGCAGGACAAGAACTCATTTCCTGAGGAAATGGCCTGAGCAAAGGTTCGGCAGCAGTTTCTTGTGGGATTGCACTGACTTGGAGAAACGGAGCCAGCCCGGGCGAGAGGTTTTGGTGCATCCTCTGTCCTACCGTGGGTTGGGCCCCAGTGCACAACGTGCTTCACAGAGGACATGGACACTGCCCCGAGCCATCGGGATGTGAAAAGCATTCATAAAAAACTATACAAGATACAGTTTTGTATCCAGCATTTATCAAGGGAAATTCCTCTCTTCAGAGGAGAGGATGTGCCGAGTAAGAACGGGTTACTTACAGGATGTCAAAGTGTTTGTTCAGTCTTCTCTGTCATTGTGTTTTCCTGGAAAGTACAAATGCAGTGATAAATATGACACTTATTGTTATTTAAAATACAGCTATGACCTGTTTCTCTAGCACAGGGAGGCTGTACTCAGTGTAACCTTGTCATTCCATCCGCTGACAGCTCCAGACCAACAAACCTTGGTGAGATGTTGTTCTCCTCTGCGTTGCCTGTTCCCTGGTGGGAGCAGTGCTGAGGTTGCTCCGATATGCGACTCCGGCGTGAACGGGCAGTTCAGAGACCAGACACTCACCCAAAATCCAACAAGCTGCAAAAGTTTCCTCTCCAGGTGTTATCTGGCTTTCAGTCTTCTATTGAAAAATAGTTCGTGTTTCCGAACTGTGGGCAATACGGATGTGGATGTGTCGGTGTTCATTTGGTGTGCTTGACCAGGTCCTGCCGAGGCATTTGGGTTGGGTTGGGTTGAGTTGAGTTGGGTTGGGTTGGGTTGGTCAGGTTGGGTCGCGTTGGGTTGGGTTGGGTCGGGTCGGGTTTGGTTTGGTTTGGTTTGTTTTGGTTTGGTTTGGTTTGGTTTGGTTTGGTTTGGTTTGGTTTGGTTTGGTTTGGTGCTGCACAGACGCAGCCCCCGCGGCCAGGGGCTGTTTGGAGGGTGTTGCGCTAGTGGGGAGCAGAACACCTGGAAATGAACACATTAAATAGCAGAATCGCTTGTCATTCACTAAAGGAGCGAACAGAAAACACCTTTGTGCTCTCAGTATGACACCTGTAACTGGCTACTGCTGGGGGGGGGGAAGGAAAAGAAATGTTGCTCAATCCTTTGTTCCTGTTTGGCAACTGCACATACTTTTAGTTTTCTTGATTTCTTTATCAAGTATGATGCTTAATTAGAAAAAGATTTTCAATTATTTGATCGCAGAACGGATAAACTCGCAAGACATGAGAGCTGTGTTTACTGAATGTGGGTGCAAGTAAGAAAACGGCTATTTGCCCGATGACTTTATAACCAAGTTTACCTGTGTATCTGCTCGGGGGGTTGCAGGGAAGCACTGGGGCTGCTGAACAGTGCGAGGGCAGCGAGGGGTGAGGGCGGAGGACGTTTCGGAACCGGTTCAGGAACAAAGTCAAGAGGTAGAGAGGAATCATTTTCCTACAGCTCTGCCTTCAGGACTCCTTTGGGATGTTTTAGAAGATCACTCAGGTCATAATTTTAATTACGTTTCATGCAAACTGTTTTCACACTTGGCTTTAACAGCTCTCAACAGAGCCTGGCTTTCCAGGTGAGATAACCAACGCGCTATTAATTGCTTTGTTTTAAGCAGGTGAAAATAATTTGCTGCTATTTGTTATCTTTCCAGTGCACAGCACTCAAACAGAAACATTTTAAATGTAGTTTGAATTAGTATGTTTTCTGTACCGTCGGCTCCAATTAAGGAGTAATACGACTTCGTTTTGTTTCTTCCCTGCGCTGGGGCTGTTGGAGGCTCCTGCAGTGAAGCACCAGGAGTTTATTTGATGTGAAGGTTCATACCGAGACTCTGCATCCTCCCCATGGCCTCCTCCCCACCCACCTGGGGCTTCTGCTCCCCAGCCTCATCTCCCAGCTCCATCTGTAAAGTCTCACATCTGGGCAGGAACAACCCCAGGCTCCAGTATAAGTTGGGGAATAAGCTGTTGGAGAGCAGCATAGGGGAAAGGGACCTGGGGGTCCTGTGGACAGCAGGGTGACCATGAGCCAGCACTGGGCCCTTGTGGCCAGGGAGGCCAATGGTACCTGGGGTGGGTTAGAAGGGGGTGGTCAGTAGGTCAGAGAGGTTCTCCTGCCCCTCTGCTCTGCCCTGGGGAGACCACACCTGGAATATTGTGTCCAGTTGTGGCCCCTCAGCTCCAGAAGGACAGGGAACTGCTGGAGAGAGTCCAGCGCAGCCACCAAGATGCTGAAGGGAGTGGAGCATCTCCCGTGTGAGGAAAGGCTGAGGGAGCTGGGGCTCTGGAGCTGGAGAAGAGGAGACTGAGGGGGGACTCATTCATGGGGATCAACATGGAAAGGGGCAGTGTCAGGAGGATGGAGCCAGGCTCTTCTGGGTGACAACCAGTGACAGGACAAGGGGCAATGGGTACAAACTGGAACACAGGAGGTTCCACTTAAATCTGAGTAGAAACTTGTTTGTGGTGAGGGTGGCAGAGCCTGGCCCAGGCTGCCCAGGGAGGCTGTGGAGTCTCCTTCTCTGCAGACATTCAAACCCGCCTGGACCCCTTCCTGTGGAACCTCAGCTGGGTGTTCCTGCTCCATGGGGGATTGCACTGGGTGAGCTTTCCAGGTCCCTTCCAACCCCTGACATTCTGGGGTTCTGTGATCTCAGCTCAGTGTTCGAAGGCACCGTCCGCTCCGAGCCTCTCTATCTGCCGTTTGCTGGAAGCATCTATAAGACTTTCTGCTGTTTATTCTTTGATCTCAGTGTTGCAGATACTTTCAAACTTCACCTGACCCGGAAGTTTTTATCTGCAAAGCAGACGAGTAGGTGACAGGAGAACGACGCAGCCAAACAGGCTCAAGAATGATGTTCTTCAGCAGTACAATACTTTGTTGATTTTAGCTTTTCTTAGGAGGGTAAAACTAATCCTTTTCTATTGCAATGTTATTGCCTGACTCAAAATCTCAACCTTACAGTTATCTTTTAGGCAAAAACATGATGATTTTTCAAGCCCTAAACAGTAAGTGCCTGGCTCCATTCTTTCATTCAACATCACATTTCCTTTTACTGTCTCAGATGGAAAAATTAATATTGACAACGACCTTCGAATTTGTTTCTGAAGGCACCTACCCTAATAACACCTTGCAAAGTGTAATAATACCTTGCAAGGTGTGGCTGATAACCATTATCTCTCAGCCCAGTCCTGAGGAGGCTGCAAGCAGAGTGTGTCACCGCGGGTAGTTCGGAGCATCTTTCCAGCTTAACAAAAGGAGTTTATTGATGCTGACAGAGTTATCAGCATAAGCAGCTGAGAGGCAGGAAAACAGATGACAGGCTTTTTGTTTGTTTATAGACAACTATCACTTTCATTGGTAAATATTCATACGAGACAAATGCGGTATCTCACCGTTGCAAAGGGGGAACATGGATCACACGTCCCATCTGCGGCTGGTTTTAGAGCTTGTAAGGATTGTAAGGGCACAGAGTGACAGGACAAGGGGTGGTGGCTTTACACTGAAAAAGGGGAGATTTAGATGAGATAAAAGGAAGAAATTATTCGCCATGAGGGTGGTGAGAGCCTGGCCCAGGTACCCAGAGAGGTGGTGGCTGAACCATCCCTGGAGACATCCCAGGCCAGGCTGGACGGGCTCTGAGCAACCTGAGCTGGTGAAGATGTCCCTGTCATGGCAGGGGGGGACTGGGGAGCTGGGAAGGTCCCTTCAACCCAAACCATCCTGTGATCCTATGAATTAATACAGGTGCACGTTTCTGATTTTCTCCAGGGCAGTGAATCTCCTCTGGCCACAGTTTTGCCCAAGCTTTGCGGAAGGGCCGTGGGACGCACGGTGACTGGCGGCAGTGCTTGAAAAACAGGAGAGACACCAAGGCTCTCCTGGCGTCAGGAAGAAAAGTGCTACAGAAGCATCATAAGGAACCAATAACTTTCCACGTTATTTTATGCTGTTCTGTAAATTTTTACGGCTGTGCTGAAATCAACAGGTGCTTTGCCCTCGATTTGAGCAGGATTTCAGCCGCAAAACCGCCCCGGTGTGTAGAGCTGGAGCTTAACCGGGGAGTTCACTGCTAGACTGTCTTAAAATTGGGAAGTGTAGGTTTTGTGCTACATTCTATAGGGTTTTTCCTTAGTTGTCTTTACACAGTTCAAATTTGCCATCCACAGAGCAGTGTTAGAGGGGTTACCCCGTGCCATTAGGCAAAGCCTCTGACCACATACAGCTCCATTTCTCCCCTTGGTGCTGGAGCCGTGTGGCTTTGTGGAGTTCGCTATTTATCCACAAGAAAATGTGCCCAACTTCCAAATCAGCAATTTGCTCTTTTCCTGAGGAGGTAAGTGCCATGTGCAATGGCGCATACTGACTTTGCAGGATAATCTTTACCTCATTTTATGGGTTTTAGCATGATCAGTGCGATAAGCTTGCCATCCTTTCTGGGATTCATAGCGGGAAAGCCTGCTTCACTGAAATTAATGGCTATAATTCTACTCAAAATGAAGTCGGAATTTTCCAGCTTTGTGCTGTAGTGCAAGCATCCGTCTAATACAGTCGCTTTCCCTGCTTCGTCTGAGCTTTGAGTTTCTTCATCCCTATCGAGATAAAAGTTCAACAGCAGATTGGTCTCCGTCTAATACATTTGCAGAATGACAAAGCAAATACAGACTTTACGAGCTCAACCCCTAACAAGCTATCGTAGCCTGTAAGAATATCGTGTCATTGCCACTTTGCCCTGAACTGATTTCTATCGTTATGCCATTATCTTGCCCAAGAACTGCTTCTATTATTCTTCCTATTGGATGCATTCGCTGTTCTCACAAAAAGTGAACCACAGAAACCCGTGATGAATTAAAACCTTACGCCTCTGATAGCGGCCACTACTTGAAATCCTTATAAGCTAAAATGGACTTGTTTAAAGAAAAACCTCCTTCAAATCCCAGCGTGCCCTGGGGAACTGGCAAGGTCGTACTCTCGCTTCCTATTAAATCCTTCTGGGAACTTCAAAGCGGCCATCGTTAAAAGAACCCATTATACCGGGTATTTGTAATTGTTACTTACGGCCCTGGCGCTGCTCGGGGACGTTGCGCCAGTCCCCCGGGTTCACGCTCCCTTCAAGTGCCGTTCTGTCACTCGCTGAGTTTGCCGAGGGGTAAATGTCCATTTCTAAAAGGGATAACGGTCAGAAAGGCCTGAAGGTAAAAGGCAGCCCTGGGTAGAACAGGAGGAATTTGGAAGCGGAATCTGTGTGAAGGGACAGACGCGTGGACGCTCTTCAGACAGAAACACAACCCTGCTCTGAACCCTGCATTTGCATGGATAGGCATATGCATACCTACTCTAATGCCTTTGAAGTAATCGCTTCATTATTAATTGCGTTCTGAATGCAACCGAGGTGGGCCAGGTGAATGCAGGTTATCAAGTGCCTGTAAAGCAGCACTGAGGTTGCTTGGGCTCTTTCCCCCATTGTTCTCCTCTCTGGGCGTTAATCACTTATTCAGGGTTCACCTCCTGACCTCCCTCTGAGGCTGGCGTTTAGGAACATTATCAGCGTGCTGCAGACTGGGAGCAAAGCCATCTGGGTGGCTCTGGGTGACGTACGGCATGGACTGGGCGGACGTCTGGGTCGTTCTGGTTAGCAGAGCTGAGCCAACAGGGAATCTGGGCTCGTCTTCCTCAATTAGCGTCTGTGCGCGTGTGGGGGAGGCTGGTTTGTGTTTTCCTTTAGCAGCACTTGACATTTCAGTGACAGCTCGTTCGACTCCCCACCTTAAGCACTATATTATTAACGCTAAGTAAAACTCAGCCTGTGTGGCCCAGCCTGACCTGCGACGCCTTCAGCCAGATTTGGGATTGTCTTCTCCGCTTCGCATTCCACCAGACGCGCTCCGCAGTGTTAAATCCCACCGAGGGGGTCCTCCTGGCAACAAGGGGTGAATTACAGCTGTCTGACAGCAGGGTGCAGGGGAGTAATGAGCTTGTTTTTCCTCTCTTTGCATTGCATAGATCAGTACGGCCTCTGCAGCTGATCAGGTTCCGCAAATGTAATTGCATTGTGTTGGAAAATTTCTAAATGCATAGAAGCAGAAAATAAGGCAGTCATATTGTGAAAACTGGGAAGAAAATATCTGAATATGTGAGTATCTGAATATGTATTTGTAATTTTTAAAGCCAGGCAAATTATTTGTTCTACATTTGTCCAGTGAACCTGGTTGTTTGGGGCTTTTTCCAGTTAAGATCTGCAGGACTTTATTATTTGTATTTTCCTATCAGCTGCCCTTAGTTGGGTTTGAAGTTTGGCAAACTGAGCATTTGCAAAATAAGAAAATGTAGTGTCTATGAGACGCTGATGAGGTTTGAAACGAAACTGCTCCCCCCGCGGCTGGGAACGGAGACACAGGAACCCACATGGGCTGTGTCACCCCCGCGGCCCCCGACGGCGCCACAGAGACACGGAGGGGAGGTTGAGGTTGGATCTGGGGAACAACTTGTTCCCCAAAGGGCTGTGGGGCACTGAACAGGCTGCCCAGGGCAGTGCTGGAGTCACCATCCCTGGAGGGCTTTAACAGGCCTTCATATGAGGTTCTTAGGGACACGGTTTAGTGCCAGAGTTGGATTAGGTTATAGCTGGAGTGATGATCCTGAGGGTCTCTTCCAACCGAAACGATTCTATGATTCTGTGAAAAACTCCTTTACATTGTGAGCAACAACTGTCAATGGCGCAAATGTGTCCGGACTCGCGTAATCCATCCGAAAAGGTGCTGGTTGCTAAGCGACGCGGCCCTGTTCTCTTTTTATGCCGTTTTAGTCCCTTCTTAGCTTTATGTTCCATGTCTGGGGCTGCTTAATTTGATCCTATTTGCAGTGACAATTTAGGGTCCTGTGCCTTGCATACCAATTCCTGCAAAACGCACTTGGAAATCACGTTGGGTTTGGAGCTGGAGAAGCCGTGGTGGGAACCCGGGTTTGTTTCCTGTGCTGTGCCACCCTCCGTCCTCCCGCAGCGCTCGCTGGCGGCGTTTAATGAGTTAATTAGGCTGTTCACAGGTTCTGGCTTTCCAAGAGAACTCACCAGCCTCAAGCCTCGCTCCATGAGTTTCTGGTGCTGTTGTGCCAGGGGGAACCTCCTTCCCCACCAGCCCATTTCCCACGTACCGGTGATGGGAAATGCTGAGGGGGTACAGCAGGTGATGCCGATTGCAAATGGGGGGATATGAAATCGGTACCATTAACAGTGAGTGATACCCAACGGAATTAAAGTTTTTTTTTTAACAGAGTCAAACATTTGCATCTCTCACAGCGAGATTTCCTCTGGAAATGCTGTTACTGCCATTGTGGCTCTCAGGATTTGGTGACGACGCCACTCTCAATACTGGACAAAATAAGCAAGAAAAGCAATGTGCAAGAGCAAAGCAGAAGGATGAAATCTTATTAGGGAATTTGAATCATATTAAAAAAAAAAAAAAAAAAGGTAAGGAAAAGAAAAACTTACTTAAAATATAACTGACACCACCCACTTCCATTCTGGTTTTTATTTTCTAGCATTTCACGGAGCTCGCCAGCAGCTCATCAGCAAGAGGTGCCACAATGCACAGTGTGTCACACGAGTGCAAGGAGCATGAGGGATGGCTGTGTAAATCTACACTATTCCGTCAGATAATTGTTTTTCTGCAATTCTTGCAGCGCATTTACTCTTTGCAAGCAGCCCTTGCTCTCCTTACAGTGTCCTGTGCCCATTCCGGGTCCTCAGTCACTGCTGAGGACCAGCCACCCAGCTGCCCCACCTGGAGCAGCTAGAGACCCATCAGAAGAGACGTGGGGATGATGAGGGAAGTTCATTCGGGTTGTTGGTTCCTCAGTCAGTGTTTCCACAGGAGTGCTGTTCTCCTCGGTGGTTAAATTCTGCTCTCTGCTGTGGTTTTGGTGACTCAGTTTTGCCACAGCTGCACCAACAGAAAGAACCGGTTCCTGTGGGGTTTGTCACCGCGTGGGTCGGTGTCCAGGTTGCCATCAGGCCACTGATGTACTGGGTACATCAGTCATCGGGAGATGGAAACAACCTCTTCAGCAGGTTCCCCCCGTGCTGCCCCTGCGATCCGGCACCACGGCTGCTGTTCCTGCCCATCCCCAGCGCTAATTGTCACTGCCTTCCCGGAGTGACAGCGAAATGTGACAGCTGAAGATGATATAATGTGTGAGGAGAGAAGGCTGTACGGCAATTATGGAGGAACACACTTTTTACTCGTGTTATCTCTGTAATTTAATATATTCCTATCCTATTATTAAAACACGGGGCTCTGTGTGCTGATCTGCATAGAAGTCACGCAGCCCAGGCTGCCGCTGGGGGCCCGGCAGCTCCCACCAGCACACGCAGCAAAAGGAAGTGGTTTTTATACCACTGTAGGCATTTATATACCAGATAAGCTGCCAATGCACCATGGTAGGGAGCACAACAGGAGAGATGTGAAATGCGATATAACAATCCATTTACATTTAGATACTAAATTTAAAATTACACTATTTTTCTCCAAGCTTCATTCCATTAGCCGGGTTTTGGGCAAGCATGTAGAATCATTTAGGACTGTTGCTTTCATCTCTGTCTCGTATATATTTTGTAATTTAAAGGCACCAGAGCATGTGGAGAGCTCTGTCTTGCAGGCTCAGAGCCGGAGGAGGAGCCACCTGCATCCATCTTTCTTTTAGATGCATTGGAAGCAGGATTTAATCATCAGCCTCCGCTTTGCCTGGCATCGATGATACAGGTTTCTAAGCAAGAATTAAGAAAATGAAAAAGAAGAGGTAAGCGTGGTCTGCGCCAGGGATCAGAGCAGAGGCTCCCGACTCGGAGCCATCGGGGTGTCAGTTCTTGCTCAGCGCTGGAGACACTCGGATCATGTTTCATACATTTGATAGCTCGAGATGCCTGTGGGCTGTAATAAAATTCATCTTTTTCACTCTAAATCTTTTCTCTTGAAGCATGGAAGAGGTTACAAATGTGCATAAAATTGAAGCGAAAGTGATTAAATCTCACTCTGAGCAAGTATTGACAGATCTGCCTTGCTTTTGGATGCTGTGGGAGCTGCTTTCTCTGTGGCCTGTGCTCAAGATAATGAAAAGCAGTCAAGTGGTGAAACTCCTATTTCCAAAGAGGACTTTTGCTTCTGCGCATTTGTTTTTAATATGTTGTTACAACAGAGATGCAGTTGTTTTAAATCCTGCTCCTCGCCTCTGGATGGAAACTGTCACTGTCCCCCAGTGCCCGTCGGGCAGCTGGGACAACAGCTGTAAAGGAAAGGGGTTTAATTAGTTGTTGTGCTTTAAAGCAATGTTGTTTATTGCCCACATGCAGATACACAGGTGGTCTTAATTTGCATGAGTTACACTGAGCACCCTTCCTGTGGGGCTGTGCTGCTGCAGGCAAGGCAGGAGGGTGGGATGCACCCTCGAGCTCATGGCTGGGGACAACTCCTGGCTCACAGGGGAGCGTTGGCTGATCTGGCACACAGTCACATCTTTAAAATTAACACCGTGCAACGGAGCGCCTGGGGTTTGTGAGGACAAAGGTGCCGCCTTTGTGCTGCTGTCAGTCCGGCCGCCGGGAGATGGAACCGTCCTGGAAGGTGCTGCTCTCGCCTTCCTGGGTTCTCAGAGGTCCTGGTTTAAGCGCAATGCCCATAAGCGCAGATGAACAGCAGCAGAAGGGAGACGCGGTGCTGCACCTTCCTCCTGCCCGGCGCCGCGGCTGAGCAGGGAGGACGTGACGCTTCCATCGCTCTGGGCGCCCTCCAGCACATCAGCCCAGGCGTCCCCAGGTGTGACAGCCCAGGCGTCCCCAGGTGTGACAGCCCAGGCCGGGTTCTGCCGGGAGCTGGACACAGCAACTCTCATTTCAAGCAAAACCGGGGCTGACGGATTCTGCTCTCTGCTCGACAGGTGCGTGTGACAGGGTTACCTGTGGCTGGATGGAACCTGGAGCTGGTTTCCAGTACAGTGGGTCTGTCTGTAGAGATGAAATCGCGTTCTTCTCATACTAATTTCTTCTCCTATTAATACAGCCGCTATTCACCACTAATTAGCAAGAAAAGGCACTGCACTTGTCACTAGCAGCAATATGTTGTCTCTTTTTAAATAGTAAGGTCTACTTTTTTTTTCAAACAACTTACTTATACAATGCAACTGGTTCAAGAGCATATTGATCTGGTCTTAAAACACGCAGTCGGTATCTATAGGGTGTTTCCTTTCTCCACGGTATTCCGTATCTAAAACCAGCTATGGGCCCGTATTTTGGCTGTTTGTTGTGTGTCCTGCGCACTGAGCTCGGCAGGGGATGTGGCCGGTGCGCGTGTCTCTGTGCAGAATGACTGGTCCAGATTGCAGGTCCTGCACACCCAGCGCTTGGCTGGCCTCCAGCGCCACCAAGGCCACGGCCAGCTGAGGTTGGCATAATTACATGTATATTAATTAATGTGTATATGGTGCTAGCAACGGGACAATCTGTTTTCACTGTTGGAAAGCCGTCGTCCATTACCACCAACATGACGTCTGAGATCTGTATCTATTTCCCATTTAAAGAACAGGGAATGCTCACGCACCCTGGATTAAAGCACGGTGGATTCTGGTAATGCTGATGTTCCATTAGCATTCCCCGTTTTCATGTAAATTAAGTTATTTGAGAAAAATCCAATCCATACCTGGTGCTAATTGCCACTGCCAATGCTAAGACTCAGCGGAGCCACCGTGAGACAGGCTGTGCCGAACCCTTCAGAGCAGGCTGGAGATGGAGCTCAGCTGAGCTCCAGGATCCTGCGGTCAGAGCAGGACTGGAGCTGAGAGATGCAGAAGCTACCAGGGAGGATCATCTTTCCTAAAGTGACTGTATAGTGATTATTGATCATTTTATCTAAATGATGGGTGATGCCTCTGTCAACTACGTTATTCTGGTAAAGCAGAGCAGTGCCAAAGAGATGTGTGGAGCCCGTCTTTCCACAGAGGGGTGGTTCGTTATCATTAAGAAATGAGCTTCAGTGGTTGAAATTTTGGGAAACCTCATTAAATGAAATACCAGGTTTGCTGTGAAAGTTGGAGCAACACCCCGGTAAGCATTAGAGGGTTGATATAACACGAACCAGCAGTGGAGAGGATCAAAATCTCCTTCTGCCACAGCAACTCTGCTGCCGTTTGAAATTGGAGCATGTAATGGATAAAGCTGAAGTATATCACGATATAATACATGTAATTACTTCGTAACCTCTTTCATGATGATATTTTTTTTCTAGCTGCATTTTACCTCTCATCAGCATTTAATAGCACACCACAATTTACTGAGTATTTGTAGTCTAGCCTGGAAGGATAATGAGTTTTATCCTGCCATGTGTTGAACATCTTCATCTCCAAGAGAAGTTAATGGGAACTGAAGATGATCAGCACTTTGTAGGATCGGTCCTTGATAGAACAGCCCTGCCTCTTGTGTCAAACAGCTGTTTGGTGTTTCAGAACAACACCGAGAAGGGCTGCAGTTACTCTGGAGGTTCTTAAATGACAGACTTGAAAACACCTAGGAGTAAACTCATCTTTGTCAGTAAAAAAGATGGTGAACACCATGAAAAATATTTGCATTGGACTGCACCCTCATGCATTATACTCTGAAAATATTCTGAGCTGTTGGGTGAGATCCTGGCATTATTTGAGCAACTATTTCTGCAAAGTGGGTCACCTGAAAAATCCACAGCGGCCTCTGCTGCACCGCGGTCCTGGCTGTTGGGGACACAGGGGACATGGGCAATGCCGGGTGAGGGGACAGGGCTGCCCAGGGCCGGCACATCCATCCTGCCCCGGACACAGCAGCAGTTTCCAGCAACCCAGATATATCAGCCCTATCCCTCTTACTTATCCTCTACATGTATATTAGTAGGGGATGCACTGAGGCTGAGCTTTGTTCAGATACTCAGTGTTTCTGTGCACGGTTGATTATGATTCATGTTAATGTATTTTGTTGAATCCAAGTTACTCAAAAAACCCAATGAATAAGAATAGTTGATAATAACTGCAGTGCTTGATCATTTAACCTTTGGAGAATATCCATCAGCTTAAGCTAGTCTCGTGATTACTCTGTCAGAATACTGGATTTTAATCTTTACTGCAAGAGTATATGTACTCCATACACTCGCTTTTTCTTCTTTTATTGAATAAGGAGGGAAAGACCTTTCTGTAACCACTGGAATACAGTTCCATATAAAATCTAATAAGGCCAGTACAAGTAGTTACAGAATTTGCATATAAATAGTGATGTTTTTGTTAACATGCCTGATGAGAACGTGTTATCAGGTGTTGTGTTCCTAAGCTGTCAGTGTTGTCAAAGTGTTGCAGAATATTTTACTTTGTATTGAGCTGCAAATATAGGTATTGTTTTACTGACAGAACTGTGTAGCATTGGTCACAAATTAGTTACTGACTGGTTTTATTTATTTCTGTTTACAAATATATTGCATTTGATGGTCATAATTAGGAAAGCTGGTACCTTGATCCCCACATCGAAAAATTCTCAGAAGTCATAAAACTTCAAGAATCATTTTATCCGTAACAGAATCCAAGCTTAGCCCAGGAGATTTATGTAGTTGGAGAGAATGTCGCTGTTGGTTGTTTTATTTTTAATGGTAATGGGCTCTGGTGACAGCGCCTCGGCAGCGAAGTCACACAGACTGCAAGAGCAGAACAAAATCAATCAGCCGTAATTTTGTTTATAGCAACGCTGGAGCTGGAGGCACCGCCGGAGCCGGCATGGCAGTGTCTGCCCAGGGACCGAGCTCGGGGGATGCGGGAGCTGCTGGCGCATCCCTGCCCGTACCCCCCATCCCTGCTCGTACCCGCATCCCTGTCCCATACCCGCATCCCTGTCCTATAACCCCATCCCTGCCCCGTACCCCCCATCCCTGCCCCGTACCTGCATTCCTGTTCCGTACCCCCATCCCTGCCCCATACCCACATTCCTGTCCTGCACCTGCATCCCTGCCCGTACCCCCATCCCTGTCCTCTACCCGCATCCCTGTTTGTACCCCCAATCCATCCTGTACCTGCATCCCTGTCCTGTACCCCCACATCCATGCCAAATAACCACATCCCTGTCCTGTACCCCCATCCCTGTCCTGTACCCCCATCCCTGTCCTGTACCCCCATCCCTGTCCTGTACCCCCATCCATGCCAAATAACCACATCCATGCCTGTACCCCCACCCCTGTTCGTACCCCCATCCCTGTCCTGTACCCCCATCCATGCCAAATAACCACATCCCTATCCTGTACCCCCATCCCTGTCCTGTACCCCCACATCCATGCCCATACCCCCACGCCTGTTTGTACCTCCATCCCTGTCCTGTACCCCCATCCATGCCAAATAACCACATCCATGTTCGTACCTGCATCCCTGCCCACACCCCAACCCTGTTCGTACCCGCATCTCTGCCCGTACCCGCATCCCTCAGCCCAGCATCCCGCCTTTGCCAAGAGCCATTTCTGACCCTTCTCCGGTTCTCTTCCAGGCCCTGCAGCAAAAAAGAAATACGTCAGTTATAACAACCTGGTGATCTAGCGGATTGTGCCGCGTGGGGCGGAGGACGGGCGAGGATTTCCATCCATCCACCCACCCTCCCCGGGCGGCGGGTGCCACCTCGGCGGGCGAGGGCCCGGCTATGGGGACGGGGAGCGGGACCCGCGCTCCCCAGGCTGCTCCCCAGCCTCCATCGCTCCCGGCATCGCCGCCTCGGCCTCGCGGGAGCCGCGGGCCCGGCCACGGGAGGAGCGGCCGCCTTTGGCTACGAGGACTTTATGGGGCTAATTCTGTCTTTCTATGTACTTCCAGACTGCAAGTTTTTGAACTTTCTGTACAGTTTGTGAGGGTTTTTTTGCATATTGCCATCCATGTCGTTTCGAGGTCACTGTTTTGTTTTCTGAATGCAGTTTCATTGAGGCCCTGTTCTCTCAGACTTAGCACATCCGAACAAAAACCACACCACCTAAGGATTTCAAAGACCTATGTACACGACTTGTATGAGTACTATTGTATCACTGCAATCCATATACGTTATTTTTTTTTTAACTAAACAGACAAACAAAAGAATTTAAAGACCAAAAACTGTGCTGGCGAAGTTAGTCCCCCCACTTCCCAACCGCGATGGCTGCAGAGGAGGCAGAGAGGAATTCTGCTGAGTTTTACTACAGGTCTTGATCTTTGGAATGCATGCCAGTAATGTATTTTATGGTACATGTTAATAATTTATGTTTGATATTTGTATTTGTGTTATATTCTGTTATTTTATTTAAGGTATATGACTATTTTGCAATAATTTCAAGAATTCTTATGATATTTGGAGGAAAGAATATGGCTTTTACATGTCTTGAGGTTTGTTTTCTTTTCTCTGTTGATGCCCCACCATGATTGACCAGTGTGATAAGGACTTAAAAAGCATGTATGTTTTATACTGTTTGTAATAAGTAATTTCGTTAATCTTGCTGCTTATGTGCCAATTTAGTGAAACCAATCTTTGCCGCCAACTCCTCCCTCCCTTTCCATTCTCTTGATCCTGTGATATTATCCAAGAATGTATCAATAAAGGATTTTGGTTAACTTTTTTTTATTTACTCCAATAAATATATTTTCTCAGTGGTTCCCTTCCCCTCCCCCCTTGTGCCTAAACTTTATTTCGTGCCCTTGTCACAGACGGACATTCCCGAACTCACCAGGGTGGCCAGAGGACCCTCACTGCGGTTGCCCCCCATGCGCTGCCTTCTGCGCGGTGCCGGCGGTCTGGGTGCAACGTGCCGGTTGCTGTGTGAAGTATTTAGCCTCCCATTTTCTCTAGACAACTTGATCAATTATACTGATGAAGTTAATCAGCATCAAAAGAAGATTTGACAGCCGCAGCACGGGGCCCAGCGCATAGCAATGAAGACCTGCACGTCAGCCCTTGACTGACTCCTCGTGCGCTGGATGGATGTGTGCAAGGCCTTCTCCTTGTGCCATTAACATTCATAGAGCTAATGATGAATTACAGCAGACAAAAGATGAAATCCCACCCAAGTAAAGGCTTTGTTAGCGAGAAACGAACTACCAGCCCAACAACTAACAGAGCTCTGCACCATCGCCCTTTTTCTCGACACTGTCCATAAAACCAAGGCCAGAGCCAGCACTGGGCTAAGCACGTATGTAACCATCAGTGATTCTTGCTCAAAGACCATAATGTTTTCTGAATGGGAAAAAATACAGTTTGTTGATGTGTTGTTCACATTTTGAGGGGAGCTGGACTGACATGCTGAGGAGGAAAGGCTGTTGCTGGGTGTGCAGTTTCATGGGGGGTATTTCTTTTGGTTTGGGTTTCTTGTTGGTTTAATTTCTTCTCCCAGCTCCTGCTGCATTAGAGACTAAAACCAGAGCCTGTCATTTTGCTGCTCATTTCCACAGGTGTGTGTGATACATCCGACTGTAGTCAGGGCTGAATTTCCACTGTATGAGCACAGACTCAACATCAAAGGTCTCTCCTCATTTACTTCAGGTTAACACAGAGTCACTCTTAAATGATTTATCCATCCTGAATGGCTTTCTGGTTTGATCACTGCCTGAAAAGTAAATGGAGGAGGCGTGAAAACCCTGCAAATATTTTCATATATCAAAGTACTATGTGGAATGTGCTCGCTTTGATTTGTCCCTCACTGGGACAACTGGAAGTGCCATGTATGACCAGCTGCTCCATGCACACGGGTCAGAATTAAAGACATCAGACCTGTTCTCATACATCTCTATTATACCCAACTATATGATAAAGTACGTAATAGCACTCACTATAGATGTATATATCTATCTCCAGCTGACACGAGGCGATGGTGCATTGTGCACTGTCGAGCATTTGTCTAATTCCACAAGTTACGCCGTGCCGTTACACCCACGCAGCACATTTCAAACAACAAAAAAAAGGAGCCCTTACCTCCATTTAGCATCTTTTCTTTTCCAATTGGATGTACTCACCATCAGGGCAGCATTACTGTTGTTTTCACAGCATCCTCATCTCTTACCCATTGAGCACACAGCTGTAGGATGACACTGGGTTCAGTCCCTGCCAGTTTTGTGTTGTACCTGTGAACAATAAAACAAATCAGAACAAATCAAAACAAACCAAAACCAAACATTAAGAAGAAATCTGGAATTGCTGCAGCCACCCAAGTCAATGGAATAACCTCACGGAATAACCTCATGGGAATAACTCACGGAATAACCTCCCCAAGGAGCCACTGACACGCTCAGGAGAATAAATGTTTCCACTATTTCTGTGCTGAACACCCTGTGAAAACGCTCATGCAATTACACTGGAAAAAATATAATGAAGAATAGAAGTGATTTTTTTTTTTTGCCATTTATTATTTAGCCTGAATTATACCCAAATTGTTTTGGTATGTTAATGCCAAGCTTATTGTTCATAAATATCATTGCAGAGTTAAGCTTTCTGGGCATGCTATATGATAGATAATGACAATTATTTAGGCTGAGTCAGAGCTTAGTCTTCATTTGTGACATTAATTGCCTTTATATATAATTAAGTGCACTATAATGCTTCCATATACAGAGTCTCTGCATCCATGAAACTGCTAATCAAACATATTTATTAATTTCTAAGCTTTTTGTAAAGGCTTTGATACAGTCGAGTGTCTTTTGGTAAACAGTCTTTTTTTTTGTTTAGCAAAATATTTTGATAATTGCTTTTTTGTGCTAAAAGCGTAATTAATATTATTTATAGCCAATTAATAAAAGCCGAGGGGTGAGATGCTGCTTCTCCTCTGACTCCTGCCGGGTGGGAACTGCAGCACCAGCCTCAGCACCCCCGGCCTTTCCAGACCTCCTTGTCCTCCCCGGCCAGCACGACTTGGTTCTTTAAGCCCAGGTCACTAACTTTCTGAAAAGCTCCCTTTTGGCCATGTGTTTGGTATTTCCAAGCCAATCTTCACCAGCAGCAATACCCCTTAACACTTATTTTGCGTTCTACCATGGCCAGCAAAGCCGAGAGCCGCGGCCGGGCAGGGCTCACCCTGTTACCAAACACCTCGTGCACAGGTGTGCGCTCCTTTTCCAAGGCGTCGATTTGCTGTTGGCTGTCTCCACACAGCCAGCAAGCTTTGTGTTTGTATCTGACATTTACTCACAGTAACTATTTCACTTTCAATAACTGCTTTTACTTTTTACTGCCCAAGAAGAGCACTCTTGCTTTTTTCCCCCTAAGTATGATCTCAGCTTTATTTTTTTCTCTATTTTTTGATGCCTGTAGTATACTTGGCTGCATACAATGTACGAACCCAAGAACAGTCCTTGTACATCAAACAGACCTACAGAGAACACTATCAGCTCTCCAGCCCCTGCAGATGAGCCAGGCTGTGTTTTGCAGTGCTCAGCAGATGAGCAGCACACGCCAACGCCTTTAATCCTCTCTCGGTCATCAGGACCAAGAAAAAAACCACCCTGATTTAAGGTGTTTAAGCTGTGAGGCAGCAGGTAAGAAAAAAAAGACACTACCTTCCGTCTGGACGTCCACAAGGAGATGGAGCACGGGCAGTGTTCCGCTCACGGCAGCATCAGCTCCTCCCGAGGCCCAGGTCCCCTGCCCGGCGCGGGTCCCACTGCCGCTCCATCATCAAAGAGCGGCTTCACAAGGCTGGGTGAGCCCGCGGCTCCCGAGCGCGGTAGCTGAGGGCACTGCCCCAGGCGTACTCCAGAGAAATAGGGGACATGCATTACAAGGTGCATCTGAGCCTTGGTTTTGTTAAGAAGTGTTAAAATTGCAAAAGAAAGAAGAGAAAGGGAAGTATCATCTCATCCCCTTTGGCAGCCGCAGGGAGATGATGATGATGCGCTCCTGGAAGGAGTCACAGAGGGATCCAAATCCCAGAGCGGCAGGAGAACATCAGAGCCCTGTGGCAGAGAAGACACCAGGTCCTGCCCCCTGCCACCCATGGAGACAAAACTCTGGAGTGCTAACCTGAGAAACTCCCGCCTGTGACACTGTCCTCGCTCAGGGCTTGCAGATGTGTCCTCCGGCCTCCACGGCTCTGTCACCGCACGGGGGACAGCAGGGCAGATGTGACCTGTGGAAGAAAGGAGCAACATCGGTCTGAGGGTCACTTCCCTATCCTGGCAGCTGGAGACCCACGGTCTTCACCTTTAGGACACAAACGGCTTTGCATATTCTCCTCTGTTTGCCAGGGTATGTCTTAAATTCTGCCAACCTATTTCCCATACCTTCATCGTTAAGTGAACAACATGAAGGATAATTTGCTTCCATACACAACCCTCTCTTTTTGAACAGGACGCTGATATGAAAGCCCGCCTTTTCAAAATGATGCATTAAAAAAAAAATCCATACCCCTTTTTTGCCTATTACGCTTATTTTATTCATTTTGCAGACAGCAAAATCATAGAGTGAATATCAATGTGATTTTACCCTGGCAAACAGCAAATGTTTTCTCACAGCCAGCAGGAACTGCTCTGAGCACAGATCACTTGTTTCAGGCCACCGTGGGACCCCGTCACGTCTGAATTTGGGGTGAGGAGGAGACAGAGGCGGCTGCTCCACCCTGCGCCGCTCCAGGGATGCACCAGCAACGTGGAGCCAAGCGCCGGCACCGGCTCCCAGTTCCACCACCACCAGGTGCTTTAGAGACAACTGGAGAGAAACCACTCACTGTTGGGAAAGCCGAGCTCGGCAGCGCTTCCCATCGCCGGTCCGGAGCCTGCGGGGACACCCACGCACGTCCCGCTCCCCGGTGACGCCGCTCGGAGCTGGAGCCCTTTGCTGCCACCGTCCTGTCAGGTTTCACTCTTTATCTCAGGCAGGTGCTGGCAGTTTCAGCTCCCAAGTGCCAGGTTCAGTCCCTGCTGACAAAGATGCATCAAAACTGTTGGTACACAAAGAGTTTCCCTTTCATTCACCCTTCCCGATGCTGCTGCTGGCCTCCAGTGTTGGTAGAAGCCTTCCTCAATTGCAGGGACAAAGCTGGAAAAATAAAGGTCTATTTGTACGGTTTTATGCCACTGAAACAATGGGCTGTGCTTTGCCTAAGACTCTCAGATGTGTAAGAATCAAGATCAAAACCATGAACATGGACCCCTCAGCACAGAGAGGGGCACTGTCCCAAAAGGAGCCGCCACTCCGGGAGGCACAGACCGAACACCAAATTCATCAACAGTAACGTACAGTCTATCATTAATAACTCAGGATTTTTAGACCAGGGACTCTTTCACATATTATTTTACATGTTGACTGAAGCTGTTGAACACATGTTGGTGAAAGAGGGAGCAAGGAACCCTTTGGGAACACGTGGGGAGTGCTCAGTGAAGAACGATTTGTGCACCGCAATAACACCTGGAAAAGCACGAACACCCCGTTTGCTCAGAGGTAAGTGACTCAGGGTTAGCTTTTCTCCTCTTTATGAAATGCTAAGGCGGAAGGATCTTGAGGAAACTTACCAACTAATTCCTGTTAACAGAATAAAGTAGAACAGCGGAAAGTGCAGAAGACAAAGGAAATAATCTTCCCTGGTCACCATGCCTGGTCACCATGCCTGAGCTTGAGCAGGAACTTGCCACTCTAACACTTGGATGCAAAATACAAAACTCCTCCAAAATAGTGCCCTACTGGTGTCTTGTTTAATTGCTTTGCAGTCAGCTCGAACTCTTCATCTCACCAAGCTGCTTTTATTAAGAAGGTGGTCTTCTTTAAAGGACTATTTCATTTACGCTAGAAAATGTACTTGTCTGTTGTCTTTCATTTGCAAATACACAAAAAAGGAATAACTTACTGGAATAACTTAACAAAATGTGACTTCTTGTCCCTGCTCCTTCTTCAGCAGTGACATTAACTTTCTATGTAATTCATCTCATAGTACTTGCACAATGTGAGTAACATGTGGATTGTTGATGCTATTCAGTGAGCAAATGGGTTTTCTTGGCAGCCTAATGGTCTGTGCAAAATGTATTTGAGTAGCTTTAGCTATTTTTCTGAACCCATTAGCCGCTATGAAAATCTTTAGTTAACCTCATGTTATGACTCCATCCATCAAAGCGTCACCTCCCCTGTCCCGTGGACTTCAGCAGGTCCCAGTTCTCACTTCCACCCCTCACCTAAAGCCAAGTTACCCCATTTCTAACCCCCTTTGCACCCGGCAGATGGACAATGATTGTGTCCCTCAGCGGGCTCTTTCCAACTCACGTGCGGGTCCGCAGGGTCCTGCCAGCCCGTGGTTTCACCACCAGGAGAGACGATGCTCCCCCCTCGTCCCGCGGCGCCGGGGGGCCTGGCACACTCAGCAACGCACATGGCCCCGAACCGCCACACAATGGCCTTCCACCTGCCAAAAGAACTCCGAGGCAATAAGCTCTGTCTGGCTTTATCGCAGGCTTATTGTCCCAGCCGAAGATTTATTAAATCCAGCAATGACAGCAGTTCTTTCTCCTAGTCACCAGCTTTTATCTTGTTCAAAGTTCGAAACAGCATCTCACACAACAATGAACATCGCACACATTTCCATGAGCCCCTTCAAGGAAGAAACTCAATCTGTGATGAGTGTATCTCAATCTATTGCTTTTTAAGTTACAAAAATGACTGTCTCCTACTACATTAAATCATACGATAAGAGAGGCTTGCTCTAACTTTTCGGTTGGCATAATCCTGTATCTGCTCTTTCACTGCTGGCTCTGGAGCGGATAAGCGATACCCAGTGCGGGTGAGTGCGCTGGTACAGATTACCAGGCAGCACCAAGCAGGCAGCAAAGTATTGCAAAGGAAGAGGGAAATACAATATTTCTGGCCTCTTCATGTCTCCTGGTTGGTGCTTCCACACTCTTTTTGGGTTCCCACCAGTACAAGGATGAGCAGCCAGAATGACCCAGTGCCAGGCTAACCCCTCTTAGCCCCGCAGAAACGACATGATTCACATGGGAAAGCTGGAACAATATACAAAAAAAGGCAATCTAAACAGCTATAAGCAATACAGTGAATGACTTGGATTTCATACAGGCCAAACGTCCACCTTGGTCCCTGAGCCATCGGTATTCCCGGCACGTCCTCGTCGCAGATTGCTTTTATGATGGAGATTTGTCGCGAGTGTTCGGCCTCCCAGCAGACGATGAACGACTGTGAGATACAGAAGCATGTAAAGCACAAAACACATTTCCTCACAAGCGTATTTGCCTCCGCGTACATCTGCTTACCCATTTATTTTGTGGAGCTGCTCCCAACACTCTAACTCCCGCTCCAAAAGCATTCCTCGTCCTAAACACACTTCTCAGTTTCATCTCTGGAAAACCACCACTGCTGATTAAATAAGCAAATAACCACGTGTTGTCGAGCAAATACAATTTGAAACTGAAGCAAAACAACCATGATCGACAACAGTCACAGGGCAAAGAGGAAAAACGGGGCAACGCACGTGCATGGGATGCACAGCTCGTACAGACCCACCACCAAACCACAGCGACAACCAAACCAATGGCGTGCTAGCGGAGGAACAGGCTGATTTACACAATAAATCACACTGGGCAGCTGCAAGGGCTTTTTTTTTTACGTTTAGTCGTTATTATTCATGAACACTTTGGATATTTTAACAATGAGGGGGAAGGCCAGAGCTAAGCTGGAACCAACCCCGCTTCCTATGCACACAGCTTTCCAGTTTCTCCACCACGACTGATTCATCCCTCTCCTGTCATTTCACACCCTTCTCTTCTACAGGCACGTTTATCTCTACAGATGAGAAGATGAAATCAAGCAGATACAGCTGCCAAGCCAACAAAGAGGGAAATTTTCACTCTAAGACCTATTTTTATTTTGTTTTCCTTCACTCGGGTTTCTCTGTTTGTCAAGACACGGCGTTTTACGAGGCGCACTGTTGTGTCTTTTGTGTGAATAGCGGTGTAGGTGTATGACTGTGTGTGTGTGCATCACCCGCACCTGCACAGCGCTGGAGCCGACGCACCAGCACAGCAGCGAACCACGCGAGCACCAGAGCTCCGGCTCGGCCACGGCGCCCAGGCTGCGACGTTCTCAACAGGCACGGTGACACGGGGGACTCACCAAGGGCACCTCAGCATCATCTCTGCGACCTCCTGGGAGAAACCTGGAGCAGAAGAGCTTCAGAAAAACCCAGGAATCTGTAGGAAAGGGGAGGAAAACACGGTAATCAGCAGTGCTTTGGTAATGAAAACTTCAGGTTCATCAAGAGAGATTCATAAAGCACAATAAAGTGTAATTCAGCAATAAATCTGGGAAGGAGAACTTCTCAGAAATTTCTCCGTTACTTTTCATCACTGCACCACCGTGCGGTCCTTATCTGACCTGGAAATCACCGCACGGCTCTGAATTACCCGCTGTCCCATATGGGAGCACCAACCACATTAGAACTCGTTTGTACTTCAACTGCTAAATACACAGCAGCCAAACTGCTTCAGCCCGTTCCCCCCACGCCTTTGCTGCACCTTGTATTATATACATACTGTAATATATAAACTGATGTTTCTGACCTAGAGTCTTGTCACAGATACACAGTTTGCACCTGATGGAGGAGGAGAATATAACTACTGCCGTAAGAAATACCATATACCTGCCTATAGATCGTCTATTAAATGCATCTTGTGTCACAAATATTACAGATACGTAATCCATTGAAAAGACGTACGAATGTTACACTCCTGATGGAAAACCATGAGTTTCCAAATCTGCTCTGTAGAGGAAAACACAGCCCGAGGTGACAGCGGAAAGTTTAATACACAAAACCACTCACCTTGGTGATTCAATGATTAACTCACAATTGTTCTCATTACACTGTTTTTCTTCCTCCGATTTTTAAGTCGGTTTCCTCCAGCTGTGTGGCTTTCAGGTTTTGTTTGCTTTGCTTTCCTTAAATATTTATGCTACGATGTTTGCTTTGCTTACTTTCCTTAAATATTTAAGCTGTGGTGCTTTACGAGCATACATATTTGTTTTATTTAAAATCTACTTAGCCGAAAGATAAACAACAAACTAGGAAGTCAGAAATCACACTGGAATTTTAGAGGAAGACCAGCAATGAACTCTGCCGAGGTGTTAACCTCTTGGAAACAACAGGCTTTGCCTACTGCATGTGATGAGCTGGGTACCGACACGGATTAATTGTTCTAAAGGCATTTTCTTGATGTCAAGTTATTTCTTCTCGTTCCTCACTCTGTTTCGGATGCCACATTAACCCCTTCCCTTCCTCCCTGCTCTGACGAAGCAGGGATGAGACGCAGGGATGCAGGTGCAATGCACAGATCGGCGCAGGGATCAATGCGAGGACGTGGTGCAGGGATGCGGTGCAACACAGGGATGTGGATGCAGGATGCGGAGATGCAAATGCAGGGACACAGATGCAGCGTGGGGACATGGGTATAGGGATGCAATGCATGGATCAATGCAGAGATGCAGTGCAGGGATGCGACAAAGACAAAGGGATGTGGAGATGCAATGCTGGGACATGGGTACAGGGATGTGATGCAGGGATCAATGTGGGGATGCGATACGGATCAATGCAGAGATGTGGTGCAGGGATGCGACAAAGGGACGTGGGGATGCAATGCTGGGACATGGGTGCAGGCATGCAGGTGCAGGGATGCAGGTGCAGGCATGCAGGTGCAGGCATGCAGGTGCAGGCATGCAGGTGCAGGGATGTGACGCAGGGATCAATGCACGGATGCAACACGAATCAATGCAGAGATGTGATGTAGGCATGAGACACAGGGATCAATGCAGAGATGTGGTGCAGGGATGAGACACAGGGATCAATGCAGAGACGCGACACACGGATCAAAGCAGAAATGCGGTGCAGGGATGCAGAGATGCGGATGCGGTGCAGGGTCGCAGGTGCAGGGATGTGACACGGGGACATGGGTGCAGGGACGTGATGCAGGGGTGCGGATGCAGGAATCAATGCAGGGACGTGACCCATTACTCAAGCAGCTTTTTCCAGGAGACCACGTAACAGGGAGCTGTGATGTCTCAGGGCATTCTGTCACCTGCCAAGCCCCACAGCACACGCTGCTCCTCCTGCCTGCGCTCCTGTAAACCGCACCGTGAGACACAGGAATTCACAGGAACAGGGCTGATGTCCATTAGTACAACACCTGCCGGGTTTAGACAGGAGTTCTTTAGAACACTCTTGGGCCTCAAGCATTAATTAGCAGGTGGGCTGTTAATGGGTGTTTTGCCTTTTGCCACGACAATGGATTTTTCACTTTAAAGATAAGACAGTGCCTGATAGACCCAAATATTGACGGAGGAGATAAAAAGGGTTGTTACGATAATAGGCATAATGAAATATTGTTTATAAAACTATAGCTGGGAATAGATGTCTTTCCCTACTGTGGAATATTGATCCTCTAAAAAAATAAAAGCAAATGAGCTTTCTCCTGTCTGCTGTATCTGTGCCCGTGTTTTACACCTGTCATACATATAGGTACCTTTGAAAAACAAAGATCTCCAATTTTGTTCCTAACTCCCTCACTGAGCACGGGAAGAAAAAGAGCCATTAGATGAGAATACATCCATGATTTGAACACCTTTAGCCCTCCCTCAGTCTGACTTTCTCTTCCTTAAATTAATATGCATAACATATCTAAATTAATACTGTACATAAGAATGTATACATGATGCGGGTTGTGCGAAGCTGCTCTCCCGCTGGCTGGAACACGGGACAATCGGGCAGCAACGCGGAGCTGGGAGCGCGGGGAAGGAAAGGACGTGAGAAATGGGGTCAGGTGGACCGAATTCAGCTGCCGGCTGCACAAAGCGCCCCCCGGCGCCACCAGAGCCAGGGGCTCCCACCGAGTGCTGCCCAAAGCCACGGGCAGTAAATAAAGGCAGAACCAGAACGGCCCAGCAACTCGGAGAAAGAGTCTGTGCCCCCAACTCCACCACCTCGCGCCTCCCCGGAGTTCTCCGTAATCCATCACTGAAATGAAATTGTATCAGTTGTCATAGAAACATCTTGACCAACAGCCTGGAAAAAAAAAATATATATATATATTTTAGAAATATTGTTCCCTTCAAACAAAAATCTGCAAGTCGGTCAGTGCTGTCCTGGATAAGCTGATGTTCTGCTCGCTCGCCCACTTGACAAAATTTCCCGTTTTCCTCAGTGTGCTGTTAGTCCCACTTATTTCTCCTATTGCACCTTTCTTGATTCTTCGGGGTGAGCTGCTGAGTGACACTGAGCTGCTGAGTGACACTGAGCTGCTGAGTGACACTGAGCCGCACACAGCCATGAATGCGCCTTGATTGAAACCGCACGCTGCGGTATTTGTGCAGGGCTCTCCGTTTTTATCCAAAAATTGTTTGATATTGCTATTTTATCCACATTTTATAAGGTGGAAATCAGACAGAACAGCAAAACTAACTTTTGGAGGACGTCGAAATGCATCCCTAGCGAGACACTTTGTGCACCAATTCAACGAGCATGGTGGCTCCTCCGTGAGTGGCAGCGACGTCTCGTCACAAACACCTTTAGTAGGTCCTTACACCCCATCCCTTCCCCTCGGAAAGCCCGATGCCATCACCCATAATCACGTTCTCCATCTCTGTACAGCTGTTACAACGCATTGTCTGATCGCAGACAAACTTCCTTGTCCAACAAACCCAGAAAGCACCGTATGTTACTACAGGAGGCTGAATTTTTACAGGGCTCCCAGATTTTTCATTTCCAAGACAGCACAAACTTCTGTTTTCGATGCAAACAAAGCCTGTTGTGAACCCCTTCCTGCACACAGACTGTATTTCAACAGCTTGTGCAAAATTAAAACCTGAAGCAGGAACCACGAGAGGTCTGATTTATTATTAATCACGAGGGAAGACCAATCTTTTCAATCATGTTACACTTACAAAGTCACGCAGGTCCCACTTGCATCTTCAGTGGTTCGGGCTGCTTCCTGGGCATTTTCATCTTCCAGACCCAGGAGTTAAGATCATGGCAATATTGGTAAGTGATGAATAGGGATTAGCATTCAGACAACCACTCAATTAATGAGAAGAAAAGACCAACGGGGTTGCTGCGCAATGCTGGGCCCGGCTCTGCGTGCGGCTGCTGGGCTGAACATGCGGTCGCCCTCGCCTCGCTGTCTGGGGTTCTCTTGTACTCCATGTTCTCAATGCAGTCAATGCCAGAGGCCACTGAAAGCCTGAGAGACAACGATTTGCAGCTCCTGGGGTTCGGCTGTACAGAGGAAGAGATAACACACAGCCGCTGATAAACACCCTGACCCTTCGCGGATCTAATGCAATTTCACGGGAAAATATTTTGCCGTGACCGGATTATTTTGGTCACCCCAAGGCTCCTGCAGGGGTAGGTACGTTCCAGGCTGTTTCACGTGGACAGATAGGACACGCAGCTTTTAAAAGAACAAACTGTGCAAACGGACCCTCGTCCGACAGCCTTTGATGTACAGCAATGCACCGGATCATCCTCATTATTCACAGAGTTACCGACAGCGCGTGGCGGCAATGGAATTATAACTTTATATCCTGCAGGATCCAGCGAGGGATCAGCCCCTGGCCGGGAACAAACCACCTCCCGAGGCTGGTGCTGGTGGGGACCCCCGTGTCCCCACAACTGTGTCCCAAAGGGGGGGGCAGGCACACGCGACCGCACTTCTGCACACACACAACCACCCTCTCACACTTCCAGGCACACGCGCCCGCACTTCTGCACACACAACCACCCTCTCACACTCTCAGGCACACGCGCCCGCACTTCTGCACACACAACCACCCTCTCACACTCTCAGGCACAAGGAACCATCACATTTTGGATCTTCACCAGTCTGAGCAATAGCTTTTCCACCCTCTATATTCAAACACAGTGTGATGAAACAGCAAGGGCAGTAAAAATACATCATAACATTCTGCATCTCAAAAAATCCCAAGAAATCCCCAAATTACTAGGAACTGTTTTAAAACTGGCGAGGTAGGCAAATCAGTCCCCTTGGAACTGAAGGTGCAGCTCTCCAGTACCAAGCCATTCAGGTTTGGAAGTTCTCTGTAACCAGTCTCCCACCAAAAAGAAAAGCAAAGGGATCAGCTGTTAAGGACACAGATTTATCAGCACAGCCGCTCTCTTTAAGCGTTCACCAGGTGTAAATATCCCTCATATCACAGATGTCCAAATTGTCAGATTCGGACACGTTTTGCCTCTCCCGCCATCCGTGCAGCTGCCCTTTCCAGCACACCCAGCGCTTCACCACCCAGTTTACTGTTCCCATCCCGTTGGGGCTTCTGTGTTTAAGTTAGGGTCAGATGGTCGCATTCTGCACGGATGTGATTCACACCAGGATAATGGATTTTGAGAAGTCAATGGGAAGCGGTGCATTTGCCCCACAAATGGAGAGCCCATCTCCGCCAGGGTGTTTCGGTTCCTCGGTACCAACCGGGACGCGCAGCCGCCTGTTCCTGAGCGATGGGTGACACCAATGCACGTGAGGGCGGTGGTTACGGCCATGGCGTGGAACCGGTGCTGCCAGAGAGAATGGCTGTGCACCCCTCCAAAGGACAGAGCTGACCCCCTTCGGACCCAAATTGCCCTGTTTTTCATGCGTATGTGTCCTGTTTACTGCTCAACCTGCAGTATTAATACACTGAATTATTTTAATTTCTCCAGAGTTGTTTGCTTGTCCGTTAAGTGAGACATTAGGGCCATTATCAGACTGTTGCAGCATCAAAAATTCACTTCTACTGAGTGGCATTAAACCTTCTCTACCATGAACCACATGTTCCCAATACTGGGAGTTTCTTCTACAACACTTAAAAAACAGGATTAAGTGCATGTGCAGGTGCATTTCTTTTCAAAGGAACACTAATGCAGAGCTACGAGCAAACCCCAGGACCCCCAAAGAAGCCGTTTGCCCGTATGCACGGGAAGCGCAGTGAGGACCGGGTTTGTCTGCATCAAATATTCAGCACTTGACAATGACTGAGGGACCACTTTATCTACGTGCAGTATTACAGGCCAGTGTTTTAAGGACCTGCGGGCAGCCCTGACCGAACCACGGGACAAACAGCACCCAGAACACAGCGCCTGGGGGTGCAGACACAAAAGAACCTTCCCCCACCTCTTGTCAAACACTAACACTTGTTATTAAATACATAATAATAATAACAACAACTATAAGAAGAAAGAAGAAGGAAAGAAGAAGAAGAAGAAGGGAAGAAGAAGAAGAAGAAGAAGAAGAAGAAGAAGAAGAAGAAGAAGAAGAAGAAGAAGAAGGGAAGAAGAAGAAGAAGAAGGGAAGAAGAAGAAGAAGAAGAAGAAGGGAAGAAGAAGAAGAAGAAGGGAAGAAGAAGAAGGGAAGAAGAAGAAGAAGAAGGGAAGAAGAAGAAGAAGAAGAAGGGAAGAAGAAGAAGAAGAAGAAGAAGGGAAGAAGAAGAAGAAGAAGAAGAAGGGAAGAAGAAGAAGAAGGAAAGAAGAAGAAGAAGAAGGGAAGAAGAACAAGCAGCTGAAGTAGTTAAGGCTGTGATTGCCCCTTTCCTGCTGCTATTTCAGAATATAAAAGTAGAGTTTCAGTTGCTTCAAACATCGTATCTACAGTATATCTACACAGATGCATCTGCTGTTACCAGTGGGAGACGACATACGCAGAAGGAAATTGTTTTGCTGATAAAAGGCCTGTTATACAGTAAAACCTCACTATTCTTAACTTGGAGATGCGTAAAATTAGCACGGAACTGAGGCTCAGCTTTACTTTTTGTGCCCTATTCTGGGCTCCTCTGACCCCAAGCCCATGGGGACGACTGGGAGCTGCTGGGAGGAGCTGGTGCTGAACCGGAGCAGCAACGAGCACGAGTTCTGAGGCACTCCTAACAATATTTCTATTAAGAAATCCACAGAACGGGATTTAACTACCGACAACAAACGCTCCCGACGTGCCCTGGCACACGGGAGCTCGGCGGAGGACACAAAGAGAAAGGACTCTGAACGCGATGTGGATGTGGGGAGCAGCCAACAGGTGACACCGGTTCTGCGGGGCTGCTGGATCCTCCTTTACAGATGAAAATAGAAACCGCGTCTCTAAGATGACGCTCTATCGGAGAACAGGCAATTAAAGCCAGGCCCCAGCATTTGATTTTCAATATCTCATTTAAATCTTGTTACAAAGTTCAATTAATGGTCTTGGAAAAGTTTTCGAACAGTTAATGCTGCTTCACTACAATGCTTTTTATGACTTTTTCTACTGCACAGCCTTTCTTCTTCCCCTCGAAATCAGGCGACATCATGGAAATATTATCTTTGCAAATGCGGGTGAAGCTGATGATATTATTGATCTCAGATAGCCTCCAGGTCTGAGACAAATCTCCCCGCCAGTCTGGAGGTACAGATCAAAGATTTCCAATGACTGAATTACTCAGAACAGCCACTCTCGGCTAACGGGGTGAGGAAGGTGGAGCGGGGTCGTGGTGCTGCGGTCTGAGCCGCCAGCGCCACCACGACTGCGCAGAACAACCTGACCTGAGCTCTTCTCCAGCCCCAGCCCGTTCCCCGCTCCAGCAAACACCCCCAATCGCCCTCCCGAACACACACCATTGCCCTGAGAACTCGTTTTGTCTGTTCCTAAAACACGGTAACCCACGTACACAAAAAACCGATCCTTTGTTCCTAGCCATTGCGGCCACCTCTAAACCCAACAGCTTTTCTAGAAACGAGTATTTTTTTCAAAATAAAACTGAATGTCAGCTATTACTGTAAGACCTTTGAACTGCAAATCTCAGCTGAAAACTGTTTATAACTAAAATGTAGTAGCTGTTAAGAGACAGTTTCCTTTGGTACTGGGGAGATCCACAAACATCAGCCACTCGGGCACGTTCACAGAACACGTGGAGTCTCACCCGGCTCCTCCTCCCACAGCCCCGCACAGGACAGGGTTTGTTCTCACGTTTAAATGGCATTTCCTGCACCGCAACCAGAGAAACGGCAGTGACCTGTGTTTGCAGCTCAGACCTTCCTCCAGCCTGCCCAAGCCTGCGGGGCATCACTTCTCTTGGCAACGCCCCCCCAAATGCCACATATAGATTCTATACAAAGGACCCTGCACCATTAGCATCTCTCACCATATATCATTTATATGCCTTTAAACGTTTGCCATGCACAGAGCCGTCCCAAACCCGGGGCCGGTAACGTACCAGGACTGATGAACCGGTCCGTGTCGCAGGATCCCAGCCCAGCCAGGTTGCCCTCCAGTAACAGCTGTGCTCTAAGACCCAGCTCCTTCGCTGCCACTGGAAGAAAAAGAAATAAATCCTTTAATAAACCTGTGATTTCTGCCTAAAATGATACTAAACATGCACGTCAGTAAGGACAAAGCAAATGAAATGAAGTGTTTTTTTCAGATTTTCCCATGTCACGCCAACCTGCTGCACCCAGAAACTGCAGCTGCTGCACCCGAGCAGCACAATAATCTACGCAAATCCGAGCTGGAATCCTTTTCTGTTGATGGAAATGAAACGTTTCTTCTTGCTATGGATATGGGAGACTAAAATTCTCTTGGGGAAAAAAATCTGGGGTTTTATTTTTGGCTCTACTTTCCCAATTACTCAGCACAGGGCATTTTTATGCTGCAGCTCCATTATGTGGAAATTAGGAGTAACATTTTTCTCCCCGGGACTCTCCATTTGCTCTCTGAATGTTTCACCGAGAATATGACATGATTGAGGCTGCAGTGCTTTTAAAAAATACACCCAGTTTTTAGGACCAAATTCTACCTGTGAAAGTGTCTGCAGGGAGCCAGGCCTGTGGTGCTGGGGCTGAGCCAACAAATGGCTGAGGCTCGTTAAAGCCCACTGCAAATTATCTCATTAAGTGCCTTCAGATTGGAAACCACCTGTCAGCAATGAGATGCGATGCAGTGGTGAAGAAGCCATCTCTTCAAAATGGGGTTTTACAGTTATGAGGGTAACACGGTTCCCACGATAACCCCTGCACCACTGACATGCAGCAAATTTCGGATCTCAGCCCGGTGTCGCCCTGGCTGGGGCAGAGCGGGCAGGATGGGGGCACAGGCTGCCGGGGCTACCAACCTGATGGTCGTGGGGTTGATTTATACCGCTGCACGGAATTTATGTTGTCCACCGGGACAAGCCATCAGTTTCCTTTCACTTTGAATACTGTGAAGCCATTTCACAGCGAAGCGACTCCGGGGGGAGCGTGGTGATGGTGTTAAAGCCAGACGGTGATGCCGCGTTCACAGGAGCTGTCAAGCACACAGCCAGTGTGGGCCAGGAAGAGCGTGAGGGCAAAGGATGCAGGACCTGGGGTTCTGCTGGGCAGGGCAGGCTGGGGACGGCGCTGCTCAAACCAGGCTGCTCGCTGCAGCGTGCTGCATGGGCTCTGCTGCATGGGCTCTGCTGCATGGGCTCTGCTGCACAAGCACAGTTGCTCTGCTGCATGGTGCTGCACAGTCCATGCTGTTCTGCTGTGTGGTCCTGCACAGGCTCTGCTGCTCTTCCGCATGGTGATGCACAGCCCAGGCTGCTCTGCTGCAGGGTGCCATGTGGTGCTGCATGGGCTCTGCACAAGCACAGCTGCTCTGCTGCATGGGGGCTGCACACGCACTGCTGCACGGCTGCTCTGCTGCATGGGGGCTGCACACGCACTGCTGCACGGCTGCCCTGCTGCACAACGATGCACAGGCACTGCTGCACGGCTGCTCTGCTCGTGGCGCTGCACGGGCACTGCTGCACGGCTGCTCTGCTGCATGGGGGCTGCACACGCACTGCTGCACGGCTGCCCTGCTGCACAACGATGCACAGGCACTGCTGCACGGCTGCTCTGCTCGTGGCGCTGCACGGGCACTGCTGCACGGCTGCTCTGCTGCAAGGCGGTGCACAGGCACTGCTGCACGGTTGCTCTGCTCGCAGTGATACACAGGCACTGCTGCATGGTTGCTCTGCTCCTGGTGATGCACGGGCACTGCTGCATGGTTGCTCTGCTGCATGGGGGCTGCACAGGCACTGCTGCACGGTTGCCCTGCTCCTGGTGATGCACAGGCACTGCTGCACGGTTGCTCTGCTGCATGGGGGCTGCACGGGCACTGCTGCACGGTTGCTCTGCTCGCAGTGATGCACAGGCACTGCTGCACAGCTGCTCTGCTGCATGGGGGCTGCACAGGCACGGCTGCTCTGCTGCATGGGGGCTGCACGGGCACAGCTGCACAGCTGCTCTGCTCGCAGTGATGCACAGGCACTGCTGCACGGCTGCTCTGCTGCATGGGGGCTGCACAGGCACTGCTGCACGGCTGCTCTGCTGCATGGGGGCTGCACAGGCACAGCTGCACGGCTGCTCTGCTGCATGGGGGCTGCATGGGCACTGCTGCACGGCTGCTCTGCTCGCAGTGATGCACAGGCACTGCTGCACGGCTGCTCTGCTGCATGGGGGCTGCACGGGCATTGCTGCACGACTGCTCTGCTGCATGGGGGCTGCATGGGCACTGCTGCACGGTTGCTCTGCTGCGCCCAGCACCACTTGCTGTAGATCCAGGGGGTCCTTCGCTGGGCAGGGGCATCTGCTGCCTGTCCCTGGGCACTCCCAGAGACACCTTCTCGTGAAGTTACTACTGAGCCTGGGGAGAACATAAACCGGAGAAAGCATCAGCAAACTTCAACACAAATTATTGAACAGAGGGCGAGCGTTGCGATCCCACAGGGCACCGGACACCTGATCTGCCCAGCACAGCTCCACCTGCAGTTCAAGCCCTCCAGAGATGCACCACATGCTCTCATCAGCTTGTGCACTGTGAGTACTTGCCTGGCACGGCAGAAGCACCTGAGCTCATTATGGTTTGGGTTTCAGTGGCTTTTTCTCTTTTTTCCCTTTGGTTACTCAGCAAAACAAGACTCCTACATTAGGAAGAGCTTGTGCCGTGTTTAAAGCAAGTACAGGGACTCCAAGCTCAAATTACTCTAATAATTTATTCTGGTCTTGAAATCCCCAGGGTTATTTCACAGAAAATGTATTTTAAGATGTTTGGCTCAAAAATGACAAGATAACAGACGATACATATTCATTTTCTCCCCCAAGATGGTGATGAGATGGAACAAGAGGAAGCAGAACCCTCCGCAGATCCTCCCTCCCCAGCCGGAGAAGTCTTGGGGGTTTATCCTGCTGATGCCACCAGAACTGCGCTGCCATTTATCTTGAGGGTGTATTTATGAAAGGGATTGTTTGCAGCTGGAGCTACAAGGCATGAAACAAACTGATAATGGAAATTTCTTCAGCAGCTTATTCTTTTTCGGTGGCATTTTTCTTTTTTTCCCTTTATGAGCTTCACGACAGCCAAGCTGTAATTTCCTTTCTGTATTTCAGCACAAACAACAGATTAGTGTCACATTGTTCGCTGCGAGGTTTTGCTTGCTGCTTGCATGAGTCCTTGTTGGCAATCCGGGTGTTCCAAATGAATGATGTGGCCATTCGTGAGGATAAAGCCCAGAACATCTTCCTGGCACACAGGAAGGCACCGCGAGCACGTCCCGTGCGCACAGAGAAAACCGCAGAGGTGAATGCTCCAATCTGCAGCCCGAATCACAGCACGCACAGCCCGCGGCTGCCCGCTCCGAACACACAGCACAGCGCCCGGCACTGCGGACACCGCGATCTACGGCAGCCCCAGCCTCCAGAAAAACGTAACTTGAATTAACAACATCCATCACAAACAGTAAATTATTTATTTTTAGAGCACAGAATATAACCTCATAGAAAAATGTCTTTAATTTTTGCCCTTCTTCACGCCATACTTAGTATTTTTTCACATTCTTAGCGATGTTATCCCTGCTAGGAACCTCGAGGAAACACGTTGCATGGTGGTTCCCTGCGTTCCTCTCATGTATCTCCTCAAGGTAAAGCCTCCTGGCCTTCCTCTCCCCCTCCATCATTTAAAAATCAGCTTTTACAATTATCTCTGCTGTTTTCCCCAAAGTGAAAGCATCTTAAATGATTTCTGGTTTCCGCAGCTTGCTGGGCCTGCCTTGCTCCCCCCTTCCCATCCTCACTGTGAACCGACATTGCCCTTATAAAACATCTTACTTAATATCAGCTCAAGTGTAACTGAACTGACCGCCAAGACAAACCAAGTGCTGGTTTAACACCCCACGTTTTACACACAACCCTGCAAATCTCAGGTTTTGGCAGTCCGAGGGTGACACACCATTCACGGTGGTTGATGAGCACACTGCCCATGCAACAGCTCTGCAAAGCCATTAAATAAGCTCGTTAAGGCTGCTCTTTGCTCATTAGAAGGGTCTTTGGTAGCGCAGGAGACAGCAGGCGGAGGGGACACCAGAGGGTAGGAACGAGCAGGGGAGAGCGCAATGGGCAGGAAAGAGCAACTGACCAACCCTGCCCATCCACACTTACAGCTTATTTTAGCAAAAATGACAGCAGGCCAGTCCAACGTAGAAGCACAGTCATGGATGCGACACCACAGATGTCACAAAACCTCTTCCTGCCACTCGTGTACTTTGTTTTGGGAAACAAACTCAGCTCCTGGAGGCACAGAGCCCATCCCCGGCGCGTTAGCGCTGGCGGTTGTTAGCGCTCAAAAGCAATACTTCCAACGCTACATCAAGCCACTCGAGTGACAGGAAATTTGAGCAGCTGATTTGGGAAATGGATATTTCATTAGAGGCACGACTCGTGATAAATGGAAGTTTTCCCGCCGCCGTCGCTGGGAATGCCAATGAGCTCCACAGCCAGGGCTGGGCAGGGGAGCGAGCGACGGCGCCGGGATGCGCAGCTCCTATAGGGGCTCCCGGTGGGAGGCGCCGGGTCCCCGTGCGGAGCAGCCGCAGCTCAACCTCCTCCTGCCTGGTGCAAAACACCAGAGAAAGCTGCCGGGGACAAAACCAGAGCGGGAGGTCCTGGGTGGGACCGGGGAGGGTCCATGGACACCAGCACCAGCGCGGTTTTGGAGAAGTCCACATCTGTCTGCTACAGCTGCCCAAAAACCCATCCCGTGATCAAAGAGGCCCTTTCTGAAACCCTTTTGATGCTAAAGGACCGGCGATGTACGCCCTCCCAGAACACTGATGATTTCTCTTCTACAAAGAGACATCTCCAACACCCAATTTTGATGGCGTTGTCCCCCACGATGCCAACGGCAGGGCCAGGAGCCTCACGTCATGAACAGGGCCAACAACCCCATCGCCCAGCGCGGCCATCCTGCAGCAGACCTGGAACAACTGAACAGGAACCAGCAGCTCCAGGGCCCCCCAGATGCTCCCCGGTTAAAACCAGTTGTGACCCAGGTCTGCAACTTACTGGGGTTAGTCCAACATCCATAGTTTGCTCTAAGTGAACCCTTTTGCTGCAGCGAGCAATTAAGAAAATTGATTGATCTTCAGGTTGAGCTCGTAATATCTTCTGAGATACAGATTACTGAGTTTTGATCAATAGCCACGGCATAATTGAAAATGTGTCTGTACAGTTGGACATGCTGTGTTCCTGATACCCGGGGTACTTTGGTGGGTTTGATTGATACAGAATAAAAGCAAAGCAAATGAACCACCATCTGTACGTAGTCTTTTGATGTATGTGGTTTTATTAAGTTCCAAAAAAGCTACTCAAAAAGAGAATTTCAGGGTTTTGTTGCACACCAACAAAAGATGTGTGGTGATTTGAAGAGAAACAAACAAAAGCAAAAACCTGTTTTCAAAGACCAGCATAAAAAATTATTTACAGCTTCCACAAACCGCACAATTTAAAGCACTAAAAAATTCCCTTTGAGGTAGATAAAAACAAATTTAAAATGAACATTTATCAGCTTTCTCTGCATTAAAATAAATAGCTGAAGTGGACTTTTCTGAAAATGGAAATAAGAATCAAGAGTGGGGATGGTAAATCTGCATTCAACACCTTAGAATGCAAGAGGAACACCTGCAGTCGCTGTGGCGGGACACAGCACATCTGGCCCTCAGCCCCACATCTGGCCAGCAGCAGGTTCGGGGACCTCTGCGCCCCAATTCTAAGCAGTGAGAGAACAAGCCGATATAATCCTTTGATTTCCCCCAAATTCCCGTCACTGGGGTTGATAAAATGAGCGCTATTGCAGCTCTCGCGCTGCAGATCCCCTGTCCCAGGTCACGGTTACTCAGCCCAGGGGCAGGGGGTGCGGAGGGTCCCGTACCAGGGGCAGGAACCACCCGGACCCTCACAGGGTGAGAGGCAGAACCACCAAAGATCTGCAACCCTGCAAACCAAGGAAAGGATGGAGCGCGTTCCTGTTTTGGGGGAAGGCGGCTGCTCCGGCCGCAGCGGATGCAGCGGATGCAGCGTGCGGCGCAGGCGTTGCCATGGCAACGCACCAAGAGCCTCTTACAAATTCCCCAGCAAACACTCACACAAATCTAAACGTGTATATGAGAGACGTCCCTAAGCACGCCTACACTGAGTGCTGGCCAAACGAGCTCCCCTTTTCTTCGCTGTCCCCCGGGAAATGCTGCCTTACCAGCCTGTTCTTTGCTGCTCATTTTTAATTTATAGGCTGTCTCTCTCCCTTCTCCACCGGTTTCCTACGTGAGCAGGTACAGCAGCACCCATCACCCTGCCCACCCGCTCCCACGGTCGGGGTGCAGTCACCCCCCAGCACATTTGCACACTCTGTTTTCCAGGTCTGCTAATTATCTGCAGAGCCAGTATCGTGTTTTAAGTACGGAAGACGCTTATGCCTATATTATCTTTAAAAATACATTGGCTTCCCTAATGGAGGTCAACCTGGGCTGCTGCTCTGTACGGCCCAAGCGACCCCTCATGCTATGGTATTAAATCTCCCCAGTGCTTACCAAAGCCAGGATTAGGCTGTACAGGCATCTCCCAGCCCAAGTTTAGCTCTGAACCGTGTGGCACAAGTGAAGTTCAAGGATAATGAAAAGTTTCTTTTGCCTGTAGGACTGTTCATCAGAAGGAGAGGTAGACTGTGTGATTACACTGTGATGAGATACGGAAATTTTTTAATTATGATTTCCAATGTTATTTCGGTGCAGCACAAACCAACAACATCCCTGAGAAGCGGAGGCAATTTGCTGGCTACAGGTGTCCTAATATCTGTAAATGAAGCCCTATGTCCCCATGTTCAGAGCCCATCATATATGAGAATTATTATAAGATATGGGATCAAACGTTGGTTTATGGTAAGAGACACAGCGGCCCCATCCAGCTGTCCACAGTTCACTGCCCGTGTTACTGCTGAGCGCCGTCACCTTGCCGGTTCTCAGCCTGTTTTAAACACACCACGTCCCCCAAAATACGAGGAAAGGCTGAGAGAATCGAGCTTGTTCAGTCCTGAAAAAAGGCAGCTCAGGGGAGACCTCAGCACCATGCTCAGCAGTCGAAGGTGGTTACGAAGCAGCTGGAGATGCCCTTTGTGCAAGGAGCCACGGGGGAAAGACGAGGGGCGATGGGTACGGAAATGTCTCCTGATGAGACACCAGCCACCGCGATAACCTCAGCACCAGACACTTTCAGACTCGGCTGGACAGAGCGCTGGGCCAGCTTGTCTAGACCAGGCTTGTGCCAAGGAAGGCTGGACCAGGCGATCCTGGAGGTCCCTTCCAACCTGGGATTCCATATAATTGAAATGATGTCGCTATGGGCTCGGCCCTGGGTCAGACTTACCCACGCAGGGCTCCCGGTGTCTCCACGGATGGTGATGCCGGTCATGGGGATTTGGGGAGCAGCCGAGGGTGCCCAGCCCCACAGGCAACCACAGGTCTGGATACGAACCAGCTTCATTATGGACTTGGTGCTGCCTGGACAAACAACCACCAGTATTAATAAATAATACCTATTAAAATTATTAATACCTATTATCATAATAACCCCCATTCCCTGCAGCAGCCGCTGGCCTCAGCCCCACAGACCCGCCCCACACAGGAGTTTCCTGTGAAACACAGACAGGAACCAGCGTGTGGACGACAGGATTTGTCACACAAGGGTCACCCTGGGCTGCAATTCCCAGCGCGATTCATAAGTCTGTCTCTTTGATCGAAACAGATCCTCTACACAGAGCTTCACTTCTGATATAAAAATATTCTATAGCTACAAATTAGAGAAAAAAATGATCACAAAGTGCAAAATTATTATTGGAGGATAAAAAAAATAATCTGATGAATGCCTTTCTGATCACTGTACACAAAGAGTGGGATAAGAGAATTACATTTTATTGAGCTTATTCCTTCTATACTCCCCCACAAAAGTTGGGTTTATCTTTTAATTGATCAACAGTGCATTTACATATAAATCTAGAAATTTGAGTTTGGGAAGATGGTTTTAAACGAGCAGAGGAGACATTCTCTGCAGGAACCCAGGGAAGGGGAAAGAAAGCCCTGCGGATGGTTTTAAGGCTCATTTAGAGAAGGAGCCGGGGCTGAGGGGCCCGTATTGACCAAACCCCCCGGTCGTGCGGGTTCCCAGCACCGTGCTGGACATGCGGCTATTTAGCCACTAATTAATCAGGCTTCTGGTTTAATTTCTGTTATTGCTTTACAATTCTAGCAGGTATTAAATTATTAGTTAAGAAATATTTCCCGGTGAAAGATAATGCAGCTTTGTGCTGCCTCCCCTGCCCACCCGTTCTGTACAGATCGCTGCTGAAACGAAATAAAATAAAGCAAAAGAGGGGACATGGAACAGCTGCTGAAGCTTATAAAGATATTTCATGGCAAGATACAACACACTTTTATGGCCCAAAGTACAATAAAATTAGGATTCATTACTGGTTAGTTAAGTCTGGGGAGGACATAGAGGTAATTTTACATGGTACGAGTTACGTATCGCGTGTAATTGGATGAGGGAAGCCAGCCGAGATGGAGCTTGAACCGATACAAGTTCCACAATCAGAGTCAAAAACCGCCAGCGGAGGCACAGCCAAGACCCCAGAGCAGCTCCCGCTGTCCCTGTCCCCCCGGCGGGGGCACCAGGGAGATCACACCACGTGCTGCACGAGCCTTAGTGGTTTTACCCAAAAAATGACTAAAAGAGATAAAAAGTTTGGGATGCGACCCACCATTTAGGGTTGGGATGGGCTGTGGGACAGCAGAGCATCCCTCCCTCCAGCCCGGCATCCTCCCATCCCATCCCATCCCATCCCATCCCATCCCATCCCATCCCATCCCATCCCATCCCATCCCGCATCCCCCCGCTGCAGCAGGGCTGGGCACACACCCAGCCCAGCAGTGAGCCTGACAAACGCATTTAAAGACGGGGAGATGGCAGAGAAGGGCTTTGTTTTCATTTCCAGACCTGCCTTAGGAGCAGCAGAAGTCCCCCCAGCCCCGGGGGCACCTGTTCCCAGGATCAGCCCCGGCCCCGGCGCCCGCTCCTCCGCTCAGTGTTAACCATCAGGAGGCTCCGCAGCTCCACCATGCCCTGCAAAGCTTGGGGCTGCTCTCTTATTTGGCAGAGGTCACTTGGTTCATTATTTTCATTTCCAAGGCGCTCAATGAACCGCCACCCACACGCGCTTTCATTTAACACATTTAAATATTTATAATAACATTGAAATACTTGAACTGCCTTGCAAGGGCTCGGTTGCAAACCACGGGCTCTGCCCGCAGCTCCCCACGGGTTCTTCTTGCCCTGGCCCGTGTCACCATCCCCGGGCTGGTCCCCATCGCACGGGGCCCAACAGGTGTCCGTGGGTTGGGCTCCATCATCTCCCGTGCGCTCGGTGGGCGGGAGGCTCCCTGGGGTCAGCCCTGTCCCTGCTGTCACAGTCAGCGGCTGTTCCTGGTTTGCCTCCTGCTGTGTCAGCATCGGTCGGTACCCCCAGGGCCCCCATCGCCTGCTCTGCACTTTGGGACAACACTGACGGCTTGTTCAGCCGAACCCACCTGTGCACCGAGCAAAGTTCTGGGTAACTGGGTAACGCTGGGTAACTACTGGGTAACGCTGCAAAAACGTTTTATTCACAGCTCATTTAATGCCTGGCACTTGGTTTTCTTTTGGTACTTATTTAATACACATTTAATTTAACTTATATGAAAGCACTAACATTTTTCTAATTACCTCAACCACTTAAATGGTTTTCACGCTGTTAATAATTCTTTTGGTTTTTAGTCTGTCGAGGGCTGAGATGCCAACAGAACGACCTGTGCTGAGGGCCCAGGGCATCTGTCCGTCCGCCTCAGAGCCCCCACGGGCAGGGGGACACACCGGGCAGCGGTGGCAGAGGTGACACCGCAGCCACCAGGACCAGCCACCGCACCAGCATCTTCCCCAGCTCCTCTGTTATTCGCTACTTTATATTTTAAGGAAGGACAGACGGATTTATTCACTGCTGCTGCTTTTTTAATGACTCCACAATTCCTGTGACAGTTTCATTACTTCTGACATTCTCCAGCACCCTTTTTGCTGGGGTTTGTGAGTTTAACGTGATATTATAACATTAAAGGTTTTCCTCGGAGCTGACGGCACAAGAAGGGGACACGGCTGGTTCAGGGGGTGCACGCAGGACCCGGCGCGCTGCGTCTCCTGGGAACGTGAAAGAAACCCACTAAGAAAATCATCACCTGCCATCAAACCAGATACAATCCCATGAGAAAATACATTCAGTGTCGGAAAATCTGAGTCATTCTGAAACATCATCCTCTCCCCGCAAATCACTGTCAAAGTAACTATTGTTGTGGCAATCTCCACCAGATATAGTGCGTTTTGGGGCTTTTTTTTCCCCTTGGCGAGTGAGTAAATGTTCAGTGTGTGGGAGCAGCTGGGGATGTAGGGGGGCCACAGGGGGGACACAGGGGGGACACAGGGGGGACACGGGGGGGACACGGGGGGGGGGGACACAGGGGGGACAAAGCAGCTTTGAGAGCTGATTTTTGTTAAAGCAGGGACAACCCACGGGAGTATTTCCTTCACACCCATCTGCCACATTTGAGAGCAACAACTCTATTCCAACAAGCCCCCCTGAAGCAGCAATTCTCTCCCTTCAGGCCGCAGCCAAAGCACACAGGCAGATCAATCTGTTCACCCGAAAAAAAGCATTACATGAAAAATATTTAAGGGCAGACCACGGAATTTCCTAATGAGCCTGCCTGCTGGCCGCTTGTGTAACATCAGCTACAGAAGTTGACCCCGTTATCTCTGTTAACCCACCTGAGGCCATAGGAGATGGACAGAGATGCTGCATTTGGAGCAGAGCCCTGGAAACGAACCTTTTTCTCCTGAAAAATCACTTTAAAGGTTAAAATAGCTGAAACTTTCCTTTAATCCACTAATAAAAGAACAGATATTCTTTCTGATGACTGATTTTTCAGCTCTGTCACCTGGTACCCCGATACGCTTGGTGAGACCCCTATGAGCAGCAGTTTCATGCGCGCTTATTGCGCCCGCAGACCGATCCATGTTAAATTGTTAAATTAAACAGTAAGGCTTCCTCCGAGATGTGGATAAAAGCACCATATTTTCTGTTAATATCCCTCTCTTTATATCTCTATGAATCTTCGGTACATTAGATGTCGTTAATGTTCAATGCCAACTGCAAATGAACTATCAGATTTTTATCAGACTGCGACTGTCTTTATGGACCAGTATTACCTCCTGTACAAATGAAACACTTGAAGCACTTTTCACCACCACCCTCCTGGATGCCGCCGATAGAGGCGCCCGCTTGCCACAGCATTTACGTTCATTTTTGGTTTTAAATGGGAAATCGCAGCTCCATCCTCCCCCTTTGCCCATTCTCCCCTCCACTGAACTCTGCAAGTGGTTAGAACTCCAATGCGAATGGAAGGAGTCGCGTGAACAAGCGCAGCACCCAAGGGAACCGTCACGGACCAGCACCAGGGACCGTGGTCCCCGCTGCACCCCAAAAACTCAACGTGAAGAAGCTCTGGTGCACTCGCATCTTCGTGTTTCCATACAGAAACACTATCGCTAAATCTACGGAACAGACGTCTCATTCTCAGTGTAGCAAGACCTTTTAGTTACCAAAGTCTGTATCATAACCTGATTACTATACACTCCGCATATTATTGTACACATCTAATTTTAGCAGGCGTTAAGCCCAAAAGACGGGCTCCCGAAGACAGACCCGAACGAGAAGGAAGGATTAATTAGAATTCCTTAAAACAAAACCAGCTAAAGGACCTTCAAAGCAACACAATGACTTTAAATCACAGAATTGTTTTGGGAATAAACCTCAATGAAAAAGATATACTGTACCTTTAAGTATTACCTTTTTCTCCATTTACCGATACTGGGTGTAAGTGGAACGAGGATGGGCATGGGAAAGGACGGAAACGCTGCAATGCCACATTTCACATATTTCTTATCTAAAAGTTAAGGGTAATTAACCTGCAACTGAACGTAACTAATATACATATTTAAAAATGTAAATTAAAAACAAAGACATCTTTGCAATTGTATTGCCGTTTCCACCCCGCAGCATTTGGGTTTCCTTAGACTCAAATTAGGAAGTGAATGAAATCCCCTTTAACATTCACTTAGGTCCTTCATTAACTACCGCATTACCACGCGAAGCACGAACCAGGAAAACAGAAATCAGGTTAAAACAGAGGAGAAAAAAAGTGAAATCAATCCAATTTGCGTAACCTGCCACAATTCAATGTGGCGCCAGTTAACGTGCAGGTGACCGGGCCGAAGTTTGCATCAAATAAAGCAACTTCTGTTTGTGCCCATCTAAATACTTCATTGAATCTGAGTCATTGCTACATCACTTATAGTTTTTGCTGCTTCCTGTCCATCTGTTTGATTTCATTGCATTGTAAATTAATTACAACTGCATTAATGAAGCAAAATGCACTTTGTATGATACATTCGGTAAATATTTCAGGTTGTTTTTGGAGCAAACACAAACCGGAGTCGCTCACCAAGGGCAGAGCCGGGGACTCGCCATGGAGAGGAGAGCGGCCGGGGCGGACACGGCACCACCCGCGGCCATCACCCTGCACCCTGCACGCGGCTTCACCCAACACAGCGACTCTAAAACTCCACGGCTCTTTAGGAATAAAGGGAAAAAACAAACAACCACAGAAAGAGGCAGAACAACCCCTTCCAGGAGCCGCTGGAGCAGCCGGGCTGCCAGC